>NC_139989.1:42439001-42976261 GCF_964263955.1 Coregonus lavaretus
TGCTGCTCCCAGGTGTGGTGGGCTGGTGAGCTCTGCCAGGCTTATTGCTGCTGGTTTTTGTTTAGATTTTCTATGCCCCAGAAAGTAAGGTTACGCTCTACAAATGCACTGGCACATTGTTTTGTGCATACATGAAGGGGAAAGAGAACGTCAACCTGAATGAGACACAGAATATAAATTCCTTAAATGTAGTGCTCTGTCACTCCTTCTGAGCCACAGAACTCTGACAAGAGATCATTTTCAGTCATTTATTGGGAAACTACCAAGACCTTGGCCTTGTCAGACCATTAGTTGAGACACAAAGATATTGGTTGGCAAGACCAAGGTCCAGACCTTTGGTACTGAGGCCCACACCCAGATCCCTTTATACGCTACGACCAAAGAGAAATAATTAATCTCTGTCCAAGCTAGTTTTGAGTCAATATTCATTTCAGTATTCAAACCCTGTTAGAACCACAGTTTCCACCCAGTGGACAAAATAATGTGTATGTGGAAGGTACTGTGCTCATGTTTCTCACTAAGCACATATAGCATGTCAGACAAGAAAACCAAAGACCAGACCTGATAGAATTGGAGGATTCACTGTAAGCCATGGTTTTGGTTTCCACTACACTGCCTCTACCGTTAGCAGCTCATATGTGGAGACAGTGAAGAGGTATTGTCAACATGTTCTGACGAAGAAGAAATGCCACTGCTTTATAACCCTCCCAAAACATCATGCCAACACAGAGGATTCAGTTTGCATTAAGTACTGATTAAATATGTTTAACATATGGGTGGAAAAAGGTATAACCGGTGTAAAACGCGGGATATGAATCCAGGTCTCCAACGTGAGCAACCAACGTATTAGACCAAAAGGAAATTCCCTCTTGGGCAGAGGGCAGACACTGGTTTTGAAGATCGTAGGTGGGGCTACCTCATCACGTGACCATGACCGACTCATGACACAATATCTGCAACATGCAATATGCTTTGTCAGTGATACCCTCTATAGCAGTCTACATACTCTCCCGAGTGGCGCAGTGGTCTAAGGTCTTAGCTGTGCCACTAGAGATCCTGGTTCAAATCCAGGCTCTGCTGTGACCGGGAGACCCATGGGGTGGCGCACAATTGGTCCAGGGTAGGGGAGGGAATGGCCGGCAGGGATGTTGGTAGAGCATGGTGTTTGCAACGCCAGGGTTGTGGGTTTGATTCCCACGGTGGGCCAGTATAAAAAATATAATGTATGTACTCACTAACTGTAAGTCGCTCTGGGTAAGAGCGTCTGCTAAATGACTAAAATGTAAATAACTAGTGATAAGCACATAAAAGTACTGCATGATAATGTGACCCTGATAAGCGTCCTACAGGAATCCCATCTCATGTTATCTGGGATGAGTTTAGACCCAGCCTGCTAATGAGGACATCAGTGAGGGCTGTGGCTGCTGTATTGCAGGGGCTTGGGTCTCCAGTGCACTGTAACACGAAACACAAACTCTTCGATCAGGCCATCTATTTACGGCCCACACATTTTACTGGAGCAAAACGTATCCCTCAAGCCTGTACTCTATCAGAATTTGGCAGCCTGGCAGCCGACTCAGACACAGAAGATAGTAGGCTGACTTATTCTTCCAAATGAAACCAGGGCTAGAGTTGACCTTTTTTTCTTGCACAACTGCCTCGGAATAGCTTGCATGTATGAATAGGCACATACTGCAAACAGATATCTGTGTACAGTCAGTATGAGCTGGATCCCTGTGGGTGTATGGCATAGACCTCATGCATCGGCAATTTGACAATGTCCCTTTCTGTGATTCCTCCCTGCAGTTGGAAACCAAACTGTTTGGTTTTGGCTTCGAGTCGATTCGCTTTTTATAAGCACCTCCACTGTTTCAAGTCAAGTTGCGACTTCAGTTTTTTGTCAGGGATCATCAAACACAAGTTTACTCTCCTTTTCAAATTTTGCTTCCATATCTTGTTGGATATGTTAGATTCATTTAATGAGCTGGTGACACTACCACTACATTTCAAAGCACAGCTCCTGTCACTGTCTGACAGGCTGCTCAAACATCCCCCATCTTTCTCAAGGCTGGCATACCTCCCTATTTCATTTTCCAACAAATGTAGCAATTTTTTTTACCTGAGCTTCTGTCATGGCAGTTTTTCACCACAGCAAGGATGTCTATTTGTTTTGCTCCTATTTACTTTCTCTCTGCAAATGTACTTTCCCAAGTCATAAATCTCCGCTGTTGTTTTTCCTGTGCACAATGTTTTCCAGGTTTTATTGCTCAAGTCGTTTGGTTGGGCTGAATTGAAACTGACAACCTTGTTATAGTTGCAGCAACATCAGCTGGTACCACAGCCATAAATTCTGGCTAAAAGTAGTATTTTGTTGGGATGCTCTCTCCTGTGTAGATATTTGAAGGCAAAGTTTGAATGCAAAATGTGAATATACTGGCCTATACACTGAGTGTACAAAACATTGAGGACACCTCCCCCCATTTTGCCCTCAAAACAGCCTCAATTCGTCTGGGCATGGACTCTACAAGGTGTCGAAAGCGTTCCACAGGGATGTTGACTCCAATGCTTCCCACAGTTGTGTCAAGTTGGCTGGATGTCCTTTGGATGGTGGACCATTCTTGATACACACGGGAAACTGTTGAGCGTGAAAAATCCAGCAGCGTTGCAGTTCTTGACACAAGCTGGTTCACCTGACACCTACTACCATACCCCGTTCAAAGGCACTTAAATCTTTTGTCTTGCCCATTCACCCTCTGAGTGGCACACATACACAATCCATGTCTCAATTGTCTCAAGGCTTAAAATTCCTTCTTTAACCTGTCTCCTCCCCTTCATCTACACTGATTGAAGTGGATTTAACAAGTGACATTAATAAGGGATCATAGCTTTCACCTGGATTCACCTGGTCAGTCTATGTCATGGAAAGAGCAGGTGTCCTTAATGTTTTTACACTCAGTGTATGCCGACAAAGTACAATTCGAAGTTAATCTTCACAGGGTTATAGCTTTTCAAGTTTGGCCAAATTGTAAATGGCATGTATAATTGCCTTGGTATTACTAACATAACCCCTGTACTGCCATTAACCCAGATCATTAGAATAGCCACCCAATTAACTGCCATTAGAAATTAGTCTGATACTGAAGTGATGATAAATAGTCCACTGAATGTCCAGCCACAGGTACTACTGAGTCTGCCACAGCAGCATCCATTGAACAGTAGCCAAAGAACCCTGCCACAAACCCTCAATTTGTACCACCTAACTTTAACATAAGTAATTACATTGTAATTACAGTATATTGCTGTACTGGTCTTTAATTGAGATCATGAGAAGACTTAGAGATATTGTTAAACACATACACCAAAAAAAGGGAGAGAAGAGCTTGTTTTATTTTATTGCTAAAGTGATCTGCACTCGGTGGAATCTTTTAACATACTTGGTAAACACCTTAGAAAGCCAAGGAGCTTTTGAGGTCAGTTTGACCATTATTTCATAAAATGTTCTGTAAATGACATGATTCTCACACTGCACATGATGGAGGACCCATTGACTTAAGAAAGCCTTAGTGTTCAGCCTCTACTCCTGCACTTCAGCAACAATACCTCCATAATGGGTTTGACATTTTATTTGAATGCACTTGTTGAGTCACTTACTAGTAACTAGATTACTATTTGTTGTGAATTTATCACAACCACAGTGGACATTAATGCAATCATGGCAATCAGGGCTTTTTAGTTTTCTCCATTAGTTTCCTTCATTTGTTGAAACCTTTTCCTCATTTATTGGTTATTATTCAACTTAATTGAAATGCATTTCAGATGTTTAGACTTGGCCTGCACCCCCAGTATTTGACGAGCCTCAGAATATGTCAGTTTCCTTACCTTTCCTACCTCTACTGAATATTGCTACTATATGTTGACACGAGGCAGTCTTGAGACTGACATGGATCAATGTTTCGAATCTGCCAATAGCTATTTTACAGGAGTTACGTAACCAGAGATTCTTACTGTGCAGTCATTTATGTCCTTCCTGAAAGCATTAGTCCTCTTTACCATACTCATAAACATGAGTTTGGAATGCCATTTCGAATTATGAATTAAACATGAGTTTGGGATGCCTTTTCAACTTGTGAATGCAATTAATGTAGTCATGGGCATTTCTGCTATGAGTCACAAAACATCTCCACACAACAGTGAGCATCATCCGTGAGCCCTTGTTTGTGGGCTGCGGCCTTGTTTGCCTTTGAGTCACTTTGCTGGGCACTGAGGTGTGACTGTCTGTTATGGTAACAGATTCTGGGGGCAGGGATGGTGTCGGGAGCTCAGCTGCAGCCTGCGGCGCTGTGTTTACTCAAGGGAGGTGACATCCCAGCTTTGTAAAACCTCATCTTGATTGTAGGAGTGACACTGAGTCAGAGCTGGGGATGTATTATGTAGGCTACTGTTGACTGAAAAAAAGATTGTGTCTAAATAACACCCAAAAATAATAGCACAGGACATTAATCGACTCATTCCTCTCTCCGCATAAATGCCCGAATTTTTAAGACGGAGAGAACAAACAAAATGTGAATTAAAAAATGCATTTTTAAGTAATCATTCTATTCAGGTCAGTTAACGGAACAACATCAAAACTATTAACTTTGCAGTGTCCCAGATCAAATGTAACGTCAAATAAATCCCTAGTTGTCTCTTTAGCAATACCATACTGCCCCCTTGTGACTTAGTGAGAATAAATCTCAAAATGACAATGTATTGTTTTCTTCTGATTCTGTAAAAAATGTCCTGCATTACATCTCATGCACCAGAGAGCACAAAGCATATACATAGTGGCACATTATTGTCTGGGTTTACATCAAGTAAATGATGTCTCCATCCTATGTAAGCTACTATTAATGACGCAACACTAAGTGTAGTCTTGATAACAGCAGGCTCCACTTGTCCACCCACCAGTGCTCTGATGACGGTCCCTATACCTCCTAGCCTCCTGTGGTGTGACACACAGTCCCACTCTATGGTTCCTCCTCTGCCTCCCAGTTCCTCTCCCACCATCTGTGTCAGCGAGGGAATGAAAGGCTACAAGGCTGGAAAAGACAGACCACAGAGATGAGCCACTTCACCCATGACCACTCCTCCTACTAGTGATAGGGTTGGCATTTGGTCCCTCAGTGAGGGGCAGCCTCATCCACCGATGATTAAGACTCACACCACATTGACAAAAGTGTGGGCTTTGCTTTGCAGGACATGTGTTCCAGCAGTAGCATAGGAATAGCAGTGGCACAGGGAACAAAAACATGGGAAAACGAGAGCAACTCCTGTCATGACTCATACTACAGCATGCAATCATGTGTGTTCTCGTGTGTGAGGAAAAAATAATCAACCGCAATCTCTTCAAGATGAATATGAACAGCACATGCACTCCACACTACACGCAATCTACAAGCACTATGTCTTTTACATTTGTCATGGGAATTATATGGTGTATAGAGAGTGGAATCTCATCTTTGATTGCTCTAGAAATATATGTCCAATGTTATGTTCCATGTAGAGGTGATGGTTCGTTGAACAACTCTCGAGTGATGAGTGACTGTGCCTGAGACCTGAACATTTGTATTAGCTCCACCTTATGCCTGGGCTTTAGCACATTGGACTAACACAGTCTTAAGGCACCAAATTCATGACATGGTGTGTCACACATACGGTTCTTTCCCCATCATGCTCTGAGCACTATGCTATATTCCAGTAGCACTTTATTTTACATTAGCAACCTGGTAACTCACACTAGATGGCAGTATAGTATTTGATTCCCTCTAAACTTCTGAGTAGGGCCTCAATGGTCTGAAATTAGTGATGCAACAATATTGTCATCAATAAATAGTGGATCAAATACTGATTTATTCCAGTTATTTGATCAAAAATAGTTGTTTACATACTATTAATTAATGGGAGCTACTAGATTAGTGTTTTATAAGAATTACATTGCACATAAGATAAAGGCTGTGCCAAACTGGAAACAAGAGCTGCCTCTCAATCAAGAACTGATAAATAAACATATCATTGTCTGTTCAAATTCTGATATCAATTCACGTCATTTAGCAGACGCTCTTATCCAGAGCGACTTACAGTTAGTGAGTGCATACATTTTTTTCATACTGCCCCACCGTGGGAATCGAACCCACAACCCTGGCGTTGCAAGCGCCATGCTCTACCAACTGAGCTTCATGGGGCCTATACAGTCAGGTTTCAAAAGTATTGGCAGCCTTGATAAAGATGAGCAAAAAAGACTGAGATGTATTGTACGCTCCCAAAAATTGGGAAATTATATTATTTTTATACTAATACAATTGCTCAGAGAAAGAAATTTGGTTTAACAAGTAATTTTTTTTTAAATCTCAAAGATAGGGGTCAAAATTATTGCCACCCCTGTTTTCAATACCTTTCAGTACCTCACCTTGTGAGGATAACGTCAATGAGCCTTTTTTCTAAAATGTTTTATGAGATTGGAGAACTCATTGAGAGGGATCTTAGACCATTCCTCCATACAGAATCTTTCCATATCCTTGATATCCTTTGTCTGTGGTTATGGAATGCCCTCTTCAATTCAAACCACAGGTTTTCAATGGGGTTCAAGTCCAGAGACTTGAAAAATGTTAATTTAATGGTCAATTAACTATTTCTTTTTGGAATTTGATGTGTGCTTGGGGTTATTGTGTTGCTGGAAGATCCACTTGCAGCCAAGTTTCAGCCTCCTGGCAGAGGCAACCAGGTCTTTGGCTAAAAATGTCCTGGTACAGAGTAAAGTTCATGATGCTGATGACCTTAACAAGGGCCACAGCCAGGACCAGTGGAAGCAAAATAGCCCCATAACAACAAATATCCATCATCATATTTTAAAGTAGGAATGGGATATTTTCTGCTTATTGACAACAGCGGTCCCAAAAAATTTGAGCATACAATATCGCTCAGTATTTGTATTATTAATTTTATACAGTATTTTTAGCTCATCTTTTTCAAGGGTGCCAATAATTATGGACCTGACTTTATATAAAACATTTACAATTTATGCAGTGATTTTAAGACAATTATGAAGGGTATTTTTGAATTCAGTATGAGGCATTTTCTGGAGCTGGATTGATTGAACACTTCGATTCAACACATCAAAGGGTTAAAATTCTGATTACATCATCGACTCCAGCAAAGGAGCAGCCATCTTTTTCCAAGACCAACAACTTCACTTTCACCGAAGAAAAACAAATATATATTTATTTATTCAGTCTCTCAAACAAGCGACTATTCCGTTCCTTCGAGCCACATACCAACGAACACCAAGGAAAATCGGTAAGCTTTGCCTGTCAATGTTTCAATAATTCTACTGTCACTGTTTTTCGTAGCTGTTTCAAGATGCACCACTGCCACCGGTTGCTTTGGTGATGCATTGTAACAGTGCAGTAATAAGTGATGAACGGTGGATACAATGTCGCGGGGCTAGATTTGGCAAAAACTTAATGGCAAATCTGGACAGGCTATTCTCCTGATATATGGCAGGTTTTGTATGTTGATTTTATGTAGAAAAACGAATGTGCGTGAGCAGTTTTCAGCAACACAATACCATGCAACTTTTCTGATAATTTAATAGGTAACCTAACACACCTGACATTTTGAAATATTGTCTATCTACTTGACAATAGCCCCACACGTGCATTTGTCACCAATTAAGTACTGCTCACAGTGGGGTGATTTGAGATAGATTAGATCAAATGTAGTGTTCTTATGTGAGGAGGTCTTTTAAATGTTAAAGGGGGCAATCAGCAGTCTCTACATCCATTTTTGCCTTATAAATTAATTATATGTACCCATTGATTCTAGAAGAATATAACGTATTAATGCTACCCCATCAGAACCCAGAATATAAGCTTGTTTTACTTAATTTGTAAACAAAGAAAATGTAAACAAACACTATAAAACTATCATTTTGATATCATGGATGGTCAGTCCTTGCATCCATAGCTCTGTATTTGAATTTGAGAGCGGTTACATTTCTCTAGCCCCAACCGCTTTGTTATTGTCAAATCAAATCAAGATTTCGCAGATAGCCATGGCAGCTCAGTGTCTCGCTCTTTATTGTTTCTACTGCTGATTGACACTTTAAGGATTAACTCGAAATGCTGAAAAGATGTGCTGCACAAGGTCTTGAATGTGGATTATGTTTTGAGACACCTGTTGATCTTGTTCAGGATCACAGAGGTCAGCATGAGAGTTCATGACATCAATATGCTCCCATATGCTCTGTTGAAACTGTGGGTCTATATGCCACTTAACACTGTCAACAAACACAACATATATTTGAAGTCTTTTCACACTTAATTCGTTTTGAAATCCCACACTCCAAACAAACCAATAGTAACCATAAGCGTCTCTCAAGGGAAAAATGTTTCTAGATTGAGCCAGATTGCTCTCCCACCCAGCACCCTTCCACCACAGTATGATGCACATGGATGTGACTGTGGGTGTGGGGCCTGAGTAAATAATGTATCCATCTGAGCCAGCAGCACTGTGAGGGATGGAGGAAGGAAATGTTTGTAATCAGGGTAACTTAACTGTTTCCCAAAGTGGAGGCAGGAAGTCAATCAGCTCTGGGGACTTGACAGCCAATGAATGCAGGGGAGAGAGAGTGAGAGAGCGAGAGAGCGAGAGAGAGAGAGAGAGAGAGAGAGAGCGAGAGAGAGAGAGAGAGAGAGAGAGAGAGAGAGAGAGAGAGAGAGAGATGTTTTTCCTAGAGAGTTGCTGTGTCTTCTGCATTTTATGTTGAATTTGGGAGAGATGGAATACATGTATGTTACATGACTGTCCACTGTCATAAACTTCCTTTCATCATTTATTTAATCTCTGTTGCACTGTTGCAGATGCAATGCTATACAATGTAAATTGTCAAATCAATTACAAACTCTTGAAGGGCAGACCACCTGGAAAATTGCACACTCCTTTTTTCCTTTGCTACCGTTTTCTGTCAATGTTAGTGTATCTGGCAAGGTACATTGAAGTGGGCCCATTGCAACTAATGGATGAAGCGTTGTGTTTACAATACAGTTTTACAAGGGTCTACAAAAGGGCAAAGTTGTATATTTAAAGTCTGTTTATTGAAATAGCTAGCCTGGACAGCATCAATGTTCTCACACTCATTCAGTAGTTCATGTTGCAGTATTTTTGTAGGGCTGGTGAGAAGTTAAGTTTGCAGCGAGAGCTTCTGAGGTTGGGTCAGGTCTCTATGGCCCCACTTTTTACAATTGACATGTAGTTACATAGGCAGATACAGTGTAATTACAATGTAAAGTAAACATTGTTACATATTACTCAGATCTGTGATCATTCCTTTACCAAATATTTTGCCAAAAGCATCTGCCATCGCATACTAAAGAGTACAGATGCCATTCCAAATATTAGCTTGATTATAACTCAAAGATGTCAAACAGTATTTTGTTTGTATTTTTGTAATGAGATGTTAGGTTGTTCCATCCATTCTGGAGTGTTTGATGTAATGCATTCTAGGATATGTATTTTTTGTTTAATATTTAATAACATGTAACTGAATTATACATTATTATAGAAAACCTACAAAATGATCTTACAATATCTCCAGACCACTATAATTATTTAAAACTCGTTTTAGAATAATTAGTTTTTTTAATGAAATGTTTCAAGAACATATTAAACATAGTATTGGCAACCATACATGATATCAAAATAAACATGTTCATAATGATTTATGGAATAAATTAACCATTAGAATTTCAATTAATTTCACTGAATTAAATTATATTTCCTTTAATTCAAAATCAATTCAAATTCTGCTTTCTGTGGTGTGTGGCCAATTCAAATTCAATAATTGAATTGGAATTTAAAGTAACTGTCCAGTGAAAATCTAACTTTTAAAAGTTAATATTCTGTTAACTCATACCCAAATAATGTTGTTGAATCATCCTATACTCGTATTTGTGGCTAAAGCATAAATTGCAGAAAAACACTTCAAAAACCCACCTCAAACTTTTGAAAATGCTTGCAATTAGGGATGTAATGATTCACCAATAAACATCAGTCCCTGATTCAATTGTTGTAGATATGAGTGCATTGGTCTGCGGGTCCCCGATCCAAATGTAGCATGCATCGGTCCGAAAATTGATTCAAACTTTACAAATCGACAGTTCACATTTTTGGTTGTTGCTCATATTACTTTCTTTCTACCTTCTGAAAATACCTCTCCTTCAGTGTCTAACTAAGCATGTCATTATGTTGTGTCACGCCCTGGCTCCGGGGACTCTAGTATGTTGAGCCAGGGTGTGAGTTTTCATGTGTTTATGTTCTAGTTGTTGTATATCTATGTTGGCCAGGGTGGCTCCCAATCAGAGACGGCTGTAGCTCGTTGTCTCTGATTGGGAGTCATACTTAGGTAGCCGTTAGGCATTCATTATTTGTGGTTTCTTGTTCCGTGTTGGTTTGTTTATGTAACCAGGGACGTCACGTTTTCGTTGTTTTGATCGTGTGATCATTCTAATAAATAAAATGTTCGCATTCAACGCTGCGCCTTGGTCCTCCTCTATGAATGACGATCGTGACAGAAGAAACCACCAAGATGTGACCAAGCAGCGTGTCCAGGAGCCATCGCCAGGGAGATCCCTAACAGATCTCCTTCGCCTCCTCGACTGGGTCAAGCCGAGTGAGGAAGAGAAGGGCTTGACATTGTGGCAGAAGGGCGAAAGGCTGGCGAGGGACATGGAGACCTGGTCCACGGGTAGGGGAGACACCCAGAACATTTTTTTGGGGGGGGCTAACGCCGTGGACGACGGGCCAGCAGGAGACCGCGGCAGAGCGGCCCAGCGGATTGGCAGAGGAGGCCGCCAGGTTACGGGGGCCACTGGTCGAAGAGGGGGTGGAAGATGTAGAGGCACGGCGAGAGGTACTGGCGTGTGTTGCCAGTCCGGTCCGGCCTGTTCCTGCCACTCGCACCAAGTCTACGGTGCGCATCGCCAGCTCGGCCCGGCCCATTCCTGCTCCCCGCACCAAGTCAGTGGTGCGTTTCGTCAGCCCGGCACAGACCGTTCCTGCTCCCCGCACCAAGTCAGTGGTGCGCTTCGTCAGCCCGGTCCGGCCCGCTCCTGCTCCCCGCACCAAGTCAGTGGTGCGCGTCGCCAGCCCAGTCCGGCCCATTCCTGCTCCCCGCACCAAGTCAGTGGTGCGTTTCGTCAGCCCTGTCCGGCCCGTTCCTGCTCCCCGCACCAAGTCAGTGGTGCGCGTCGTCAGCCCGGCACGGCCCGTTCCTGCTCCCCGCACCAAGTCAGTGGTGCGCTTCGTCAGCCCGGTCCGGCCCGCTCCTGCTCCCCGCACCAAGTCAGTGGTGCGTTTCGTCAGCCCGGCTCGGCCCGCTCCTGCTCCCCACACCAAGCCAGTGGTGTGCGTCGTCAGTCCGGCACGGCCCGTGCCTGTTCCACCGGTGGCGGGTCCGGCACCGGTCAGGTGCTGCGTCACGCCGGAGCTAGAGCAATCCGCTCCACCAGTGTTCAGTTCAGCTCTGGTCAGCAGGGCCAGACCGGACCAGGGGTACTTTGGGGGGTTAGAGAAGGAGTGGGGGTCATGTCCGGAGCCGGATCCGCCGCCGAGGCGGAGTGCCCACCCGGTCCCTCCCCTGTTGTATTTGGTTGGCGCGGTCGGAGTCCGCGCCTTTAGGGGGGGGTACTGTCACGCCCTGGCTCCGGGGACTCTAGTATGTTGAGCCAGGGTGTGAGTTTTCATGTGTTTATGTTCTAGTTGTTGTATATCTATGTTGGCCAGGGTGGCTCCCAATCAGAGACGGCTGTAGCTCGTTGTCTCTGATTGGGAGTCATACTTAGGTAGCCGTTAGGCATTCATTATTTGTGGTTTCTTGTTCCGTGTTGGTTTGTTTATGTAACCAGGGACGTCACGTTTTTGTTGTTTTGATCGTGTGATCATTCTAATAAATAAAATGTTCGCATTCAACGCTGCGCCTTGGTCCTCCTCTATGAATGACGATCGTGATATGTTGACGGTCATTGATCTACAAGTAATTTGTATGCCGAACAACCCCAGGCAATATCAGTAGCCTAGTCAAACTGTGCACTGTGCACAGCTTCGCACTCACCAACAAGAGGTCTATTCCTGATCTGGCACATCTGCGCATCACCTTAAGCGTTCAGATTTATGTAAAATTGCTTGCACAATATTAGGCTTTATTAGTTGAGTGGTAAACAATGTAACTTGCTAGGTTATTTTGATCAAATGCCCTGTTGAAAATTGAGTTTTACTGGAATAAAAGTAGACTACCACCGGAGACACAACTCTCATCAAATCAAATGACATTTTATTTGTCACATGCTTCGTAGACAACAGGTGTAGACTAACAGTGAAATGCTTACTTACGGGTCCTTCCCAACAATGCAGAGTAAAAGGTAAGATTAAAATAATTACAAAAATAAAATAAATATTGACACAGTGAATAACGAATAAAAATAAAGAGTAAAAATAACATGGCTATATACAGGGAGTACCAGTACCAAGTCGATGTGCAGGGGTACGAGGTAATTGAGGTAGCGATGTACATATAGGTAGGGGTAAAGTGACTATGCAACAGGAAAGATAGTAGACAGTAGCAGCAGTGTATGTGGTGAAAGTGTGTGCGTGTGTGTGTGTGTGTGTGTGTGTGTGTGTGTGTGTGTGTGTGTGTGTGTGTGTGACGTCAGTATGTATGTGTGTGCATGTTATGTGTGTGTGTGTGTGTGTGTTGGGGTGTCAGTGTAAGTATGTGTGAGTGTGTGGGTTGAGTCCAGTGTGTGTGCATATAGTCAATGCAAGAGAGTGCAAAAAGGGTAAATGCAGTCTGGGTAGCCATTTGATTAGCTATTTAGCAGTCTTGTTTAGAAGTATTATGGCTTCGGGGTAGAAACTGTTCAGGGTCCTGTTGGTTCCAGACTTGGTGCATTGGTACGGCTTGCCGTGCGGGAACAGAGAGAACAGTCTGTGGCTTGGGTGACTGGAAACTTTGATAATTATTTGGGCCTTCTGACACCGCCTGGTATAGAGGTCCTGGATGACAGGGAGCTCGACCCCAGTGATGTACTGGGCCATACGCACTACCCTCTGCAGCGACTTACAGTCCGATGCCAAGCAGTTGCCATACCAAGCGGTGATGCAGCCAGTCAAGATGCTCTCAATTGTGCAGCTGTATAACTTTTTGAGGATCTGAGGTCCCATGCCAAATATTTTCAGCCACCTGAGGGGGAAGAAGCATTGTCGTGCCCTTTTCACGACTGTGTTGGTGTGTTTGGACCATGATAGATCCTTAGTGATGTGTTACACCGAGGAACTTGAAGCTCTCTGTGTCCACATCACTAAGGATCTATCACAGTCCAAACATACCAACACAGTCGTGAAGAGGGCTATAGGTAGGCTACAATCTGTTCGTTAGATTTTATTTTGATTCTTCAGGTTCACCATCAGCAATAGTTTTGGTAGTTTTGCTTGAAACAATTAGTATATATGGTCATTTTTAGATATACAGGGTAAAGTTGATCATTTCATAACGATTCATAATCACTTTTACTACACACACTGCATGGTCAAAGTGGTAGAAGAAGATAAGCTCACTCCGAGTCCGGTCAAACTTCCAAACAGTTTAAACCATTCGATTATGAGACGGGCGGAAATCCAAAGTTGTGCAATATATTCATTGGCTATGTCATAACACATTTTTAAAGATAAATATTGATACATTAGCTCTAACACTTTTAATCTGAAAAAATGACAAATTAATTAGTGGGTGATTACAGATCAAAAGTGGCGGGGGAGGGGGGGGAGAGAGAGAGTTCCCTTATGGCTCAGCTCAGGTGCCTAAATACACCATAGACATACACTGAGTGGACAAAACATTAGGAACACCTTCCTAATATTGAGTTGCACTCCCTTTTGGCCGCAGAACATCCTACATTTGTCGGGGCATGGACTCTACAAGGTGTTGAAAGAGTTCCATAGGGATGATGGCCCATGTTGACTCCAATGCTTCCCACAGTTGTGTCAAGTTGACTGAATGTCCTTTAGGTAGTGGACCATTCTTGATACACACGGGAAACTGTTGAGCAAGAAAAATCCAGCAGCGTTGTAGTTCTTGACACACTCACACTTACACCTGGCACCTGCTACCATACCCCGTTCAAAAGCACTTAAATATTTTATCTTGCCCATTCACCCTCTGAATGGCACACATACACAATCCATGTCTCAATTGTCTCAAGGCTTAAAATTCCTTATTTAACCTGTCTCCTCCCCTTCATCTACACTGATTGAAGTGGATTTAACAGGTGACATCAATAAGGGATCATAGCTTTCACCTGGATTCACCTGGTCAGTCTATGTCATGGAAAGTGTATATTTAGTTAATTTAGCAGGCGCTATATCATACCATAGTGCCATCAGACTTCTGATACCGATGCAGGTTAAAAGGGGGGCCACAAAATGTTTTTCGTATTTTTAAACAATTACAAAATACATTCAGCTTAGTGTAATTCAAATGACAAAATACTGAGAAGTAATAAAAATGCGTATTTCAAATACATGTAACTGCCGATCTCTAGGTCCAAAAGGCTTCTTAACAGCTTCTACCCCCAAGCCATAAGACTCCTGAACAGCTAATCATGGCTACCCAGACTATTTGCATTGTGTTATTACTAATCTTTTCTGGGGAATCGTAAGTGTATATAGCACCTTGCTGGGCCCATGCGAACAGACTTGAATGTAATATGAATACTACAAGAGCGACATGTTTTCTGTGTGAACATGATTCAGATAGTCATGACATAAACATTTGTTCCTCATTTATATTTGGGATTAATGGGATGTCGGTTTTAGTGAATTTGTTTGAACAACATGTTCACACCTCATGAGCTACTACCTTCCAGTGAAATGTTCCAGGTTGACATCATCCCAATTCCCTATGCAGTTAGACCTGAATCCCGGCATTACATTTCCATGGCACAGCATCAATATCAGTAACATGAACAGCATGTAAATCTAAGGGCAGTGAGTCCTAGTGATGAGCAGGGAATCGAAAGCATTTCCAACTGAGTCAGCGGGGTTGCAGGCGGGTGATTGTGTTACACAAAGGACACTTAGGGTCAGCAGCACTCTGTCCACTCACAAACACATTAAGGCCCCTGGTGATGGGTCTCTGCTCTCCATGGCCTCTTTAGGCTTGTAAGAAATATCTCAAAGAAAAACAAGAGAGAGATTTTAAATTTATCCTCACTCTATGAAAATGTTTTTACTCTAGCATCTTGTCTCTATTGCTACTTTTAAACGTTAAAAATATATACAGTGAGGGAAAAATGTTTTTGATCCCCTGCTGATTTTGTACGTTTGCCCACTGACAAAGAAATTATCAGTCTATAATTTTAATGGTAGGTTTATTTAAACAGTGAGAGACAGAATAAATAAAAAAAATCCAGAAAAAATTGATTTGCATTTTAATGAGGGAAATAAGTATTTGACCCCCTCTCAATCAGAAAGATTTCTGGCTCCCAGGTGTCTTTTATACAGGTAACGAGCTGAGATTAGGAGCACACTCTTAAAGGGAGTGCTCCTAATCTCAGTTTGTTACCTGTATAAAAGACACCTGTCCACAGAAGCAATCAATCAATCAGATTCCAAACTCTCCACCATGGCCAAGACCAAAGAGCTCTCCAAGGATGTCAGGGACAAGATTGTAGACCTACACAAGGCTGGAATGGGCTACAAGACCATCGCCAAGCAGCTTGGTGAGAAGGTGACAACAGTTGGTGCGATTATTCGCAAATGGAAGAAACACAAAATAACTGTCAATCTCCCTAGGCCTGGGGCTCCATGCAAGATCACACCTCGTGGAGTTGCAATGATCATGAGAACGGTGAGGAATCAGCCCAGAACTACACAGGAGGATCTTGTCAATGATCTCAAGGCAGCTGGGACCATAGTCACCAAGAAAACAATTGGTAACACACTACGCCGTGAAGGACTGAAATCCTGCAGCGCCCGCAAGGTCCCCCTGCTCAAGAAAGCACATATACAGGCCCGTCTGAAGTTTGCCAATGAACATCTGAATGATTCAGAGGAGAACTGGGTGAAAGTGTTGTGGTCAGATGAGACC
Source organism: Coregonus lavaretus (assembly GCF_964263955.1). Classification (NCBI taxonomy): domain Eukaryota; kingdom Metazoa; phylum Chordata; class Actinopteri; order Salmoniformes; family Salmonidae; genus Coregonus; species Coregonus lavaretus. The sequence goes on from NC_139989.1 coordinate 42,455,179, forward strand.
AAAATTGAGCTCTTTGGCATCAACTCAACTCGCCGTGTTTGGAGGAGGAGGAATGCTGCCTATGACCCCAAGAACACCATCCCCACCGTCTCCCGAGTGGCGCAGTGGTCTAAGGCACTGCATCGCAGTGCTAGCTGTGCCACTAGAGATCCTGGTTCGAATCCAGGCTCTGCTGTAGCCGGCCGCAACCGGGAGACCAATGGGGCGGCGCACAATTGGCCCAGCGTCGTCCAGGGTAGGGGAGGGAATGGCCGGCAGGGAGGTAGCTCAGTTGGTAGAGCATGGCGTTTGCAACGCCAGGGTTGTGGGTTTGTTTCCCACGGGGGGCCAGTATGAAAATAAAAAAAAGAATAATGTATGCACTAACTGTAAGTCGCTCTGGATAAGAGCGTCTGCTAAATGACGTAAAATGTCAAACATGGAGGCGGAAACATTATGCTTTGGGGGTGTTTTTCTGCTAAGGGGACAGGACAACTTCACCGCATCAAAGGGACGATGGACGGGGCCATGTACCGTCAAATCTTGGGTGAGAACCTCCTTCCCTCAGCCAGGGCATTGAAAATGGGTCGTGGATGGGTATTCCAGCATGACAATGACCCAAAACACACGGCCAAGGCAACAAAGGAGTGGCTCAAGAATAAGCACATTAAGGTCCTGGAGTGGCCTAGCCAGTCTCCAGACCTTAATCCCATAGAAAATCTGTGGAGGGAGCTGAAGGTTCGAGTTGCCAAACGTCAGGCTCGAAACCTTAATGACTTGGAGAATATCTGCAAAGAGGAGTGGGACAAAATCCCTCTTGAGATGTGTGCAAACATGGTGGCCAACTACATGAAACGTCTGACCTCTGTGATTGCTAAGTACTAAGTCATGTTTTGCAGAGGGGTCAAATACTTATTTCCCTCATTAAAATGCAAATCAATTTATAACATTTTTGACATGCGTTTTTCTGGATTTTGTTATTGTTATTCTGTCTCTCACTGTTCAAATAAACCTACCATTAAAATTATAGACTGATCATGTCTCTGTCAGTGGGCCAACGAACAAAATCAGCAGGGGATCAAATACTTTTTTTGCTCACTGTATATAGTACCAGTCAAAAATTTTGACACACCTCCTCATTCAAGGGTTTTTCTTTATTTTTACTATTTTCTACATCGTAGAATAATAGTGAAGACATCAAAACTATGAAATAACACATATGGAATCATGTAGTAACCAAAAAAAGTGTTAAACAAATCAAAATATATATGTTATATTTGAGATTCTTCAAAGTATCCAACCTGGCCTTGATGACAGCTTTGCACACTCTTGGCATTATCTCAACCAGCTTCATGATGTAGTCACCTGGAATGCATTTCAATTAACAGGTGTGCCTTGTTAAAAGTTGTGGAATTTCTTTCCTTCTTAATGCGTTTGAGCCAATCAGTTGTGTTGTGACAAGGTAGGGTTGGTATACAGAAGATAGCCCCATTTGGTGAAAGACCAAGTCCATATTATGGCAAGAACAGATCAAATAAGCAAAGAGAAAAGGCAGTCCATCATTACTTTAAGACATGAAGGTCAGTCAATACGGAACATTTCAAGAACTTTGAAAGTTTCTTCAAGTGCAGTTGCAAAAACCATCAAATGCTATGATGAAACTGTCTCTCATGAGGACCGCCACAGGACTGGAAGACCCAGAGTTACCTGTGCTGCAGAGGATAAGTTAATTAAAGTTAACTGCACATCAGATTGCAGCCCAAATAAATGCTTCACACAGTTCAAGTCACAGACACATCTCAACATCAACTGTTCAGAGGAGACTGCGTGTATCAGGCCTTCATGGTTGAATTGCTGCAAAGAAACCACTACTAAAGGACACCAATAAGAAGAAGAGCCTTGCTTGGGCCAAGAATCACGAGCAATGGACATTAGATCGGTGGAAATCTGTCCTTTGGTCTGATGAGTCCAGATTTTAGATTTATGGTTCCAACCTACGTGTTTTTGTGAGACGCAGAGTAGGAGAACGGATTATCTCTGCATGTGAGGTTCCCACCCTGAAGCATGGAGGAGGAGGTGTGATGGTGTGGGGGAGCTTTGCTGGTGACACTGTCTGTGATTTATTTAGAATTCAAGGCACATTTAACCAACATGGCTACCACAGCATTCTGCAGCGATACACCATCCCATCTGGTTTGCGCTTAGTGGTACTATAATTTGTTTTTCAACAGGACAATGACCCAAACACACCTCCAGGCTGTGTAAGGGCTATTTGACCAAGAAGGAGAGTGATGGAGTGCTGCATCAGATGACCCGACCTCAACCCAATTGAGATGTCTTGGGATGAGTTGGACCGCAGAGTGAAGGAAAAGCAGCCAACAAGTGCTCAGCATATATGGGAACTCCTTCAAGACTGTTGGAAAAGCATTCCAGGTGAATCTGGTTGAGAGAATGTGTCACGGTTTCGGCCGAGGCTGCTCCTCCTCCTTGTTCGGGCAGGCTTCGGCGGTCGTCGTCTCCGGAGTACTAGCTGCCACCGTTCTTTGTTTTCGATGTTTGATTGGTTTGGTCTGTTTAGTACACCTGTTCATGTTTAGTGTTGATTAGGTGTCCTATAAGTTCTCGTGGTTTCTGTCATGTGTTGTGTGTAATTGTTTTCCTGTCGTTTGATGCAGTACTGTTTGCCAGTCGCTCTTTGTTAACGACGCACTATTGTTTTTGTGCGTAGTTTCGGTTTTGGAGTGTTTTACGCACTGTGGCGTATTTCGCCTCCGGGCTGTTTGACCCGTGTTGTATTTTGGTATTTCTAGTAAAGTCTGGATTGACTTAGCTCCTGTGTCCTGCTATTGATTCGCACCACATCCGCATCAGAGAACGTGACAGAATTACACACCATAAGATGGAATCAGCAGGAGCAGCTGCAGCACCTGGGTCGCTTGAGGAGCATATCCGCGGCCAGGATGACCAGATCCGACAACTGGGGACCGCTCTGCAGGACGTCATCAACACCCTGCACCGATTGGAGTCCAGAGGAGTACCCACACCTCCACCTACCTTACCACCACCATCGGTCGGTCCGCCAGTCCCAGGCCCGGAACCCAGTGGGATTCGGCTCTCACTCCCGAGGGCGTATGACGGCACAGCTGCCGGGTGTCAGGGGTTCCTCCTGCAGGTGCCCTCGGGACACGAGAGCGTTTCCGCCCTCATCTCCTGTCTCACAGGCAAGGCGTTGGAATGGGCCAACGCCGAGTGGAGGAGGATAGACGCCACCACCATCTCCTACGCGGAGTTCTCCTGTCGCTTTAAGGCCGTGTTCGACCATCCACCAGAGGGCAAAGCGGCGGGGGAGCGTCTATTCTACCTCCGACAGGGGAGGAGGAGCGCACAGGCGTTCGCACTGGAGTTCCGGACTCTAGCGGCAGATGCAGGGTGGAATGAACGGGCCCTCATCGATCATTTTCGATGTAGCCTACGGGAGGACGTTCAACGTGAGTTGGCCTGCAGGGACACCAATCTCACCTTCGACCAGTTGGTCGACATGTCCATCCGTCTGGACACCCTGCTGGCCACCCGTGGACGTTCCGAGTGGGGTCCGTCCATTCCATCCTCCAGCACCTCCGAGCCGAGCCCCATGGAGCTCGGGGGTGCTGGCGCTAGAGAAAGGAGGAGAAGGAGCCCGAGGGGGGCTGTCCCCTGCACCAAATGCGGCCGTGGAGGGCACACTGCGGCCAGGTGCTGGGGAGGGTCTCCAGGAGGAGGAGACGACAGGCCACGCACTGGGGAGCATTCCCAGGTGAGTAGACGCCCCACTTACCCAGAGCTCTCTGTTGTGCACTTTTGTATACCTGTTAGTTTTCCACAGGTTGCACCTCATTCCCAGCATAAGGCGCTAGTAGATTCAGGCGCAGCTGGGAATTTTGTTGACCGGAAGTTTTGTTTAGATTTAGGGATTCCCCTCCTGCCTGTCGACGATTCCTTTCCCGTTCATGCTTTAGATAGCCGCCCGTTGGGGTCAGGGTTGATTAGGGAAGTCACAGCGCCACTTAGGATGTGTACGCAGGGGGGTCATGAGGAGACTATTCAGCTATATCTGATCGACTCTCCTGCGTACCCGGTGGTGCTGGGAATTCCCTGGTTAAGTACCCATAACCCTGCCATTTCGTGGCAACAGAGAGCTCTTCAGGAGTGGTCTGCTCAGTGTGAGGGGCGATGTCTGGGTGTTTCCGTGGGGGCGACCTCGGTGGAAAGTCCAAACCAAGTGCCCGCATTGCACATTCCACCTGAATATGGGGATTTGGCACTTGTGTTCAGTAAGGCGAGGGCGACGCGGTTGCCTCCTCACAGACAGGGGGATTGTGCGATAGACCTCCAGGCAGGAGCAGCGCTCCCACAGAGCCACATGTATCCTTTGTCTCAAGAGGAGAGAAAGGCTATGGAGACTTACATAGCCGAATCTTTGAGACAGGGATACATACGGCCCTCCACTTCCCCTGCGTCCTCTAGCTTCTTTTTTGTGAAGAAAAAGGATGGAGGGTTGCGCCCGTGCATTGATTACCGTGGTCTCAATCAGATTACTGTGAAATACAGTTATCCACTCCCTCTGATTGCGACTATGACGGAGTCATTGCACGGAGCGCGTTTCTTCACAAAACTGGATCTCAGGAGCGCATATAACTTGGTGCGCATTAGGGAGGGCGATGAATGGAAAACAGCCTTTAGTACCACCTCGGGTCATTACGAGTATCTCGTCATGCCATACGGGTTGATGAACGCTCCTTCGGTCTTCCAATCATTCGTGGATGAGATCTTCCGGGACATGCAGGGGCAAGGTTTGGTCGTGTACATTGATGACATTCTGGTGTACTCTCCTACCCGAGCCGAGCATGTAGCCCTGGTGCGTCGAGTGTTGAGGAGGCTGTTGGAGCACGACCTGTATGTCAAGGCAGAGAAATGTCTGTTTTTCCAGGAGTCGGTCTCCTTTTTGGGTTATCGGTTGTCCGCGTCAGGGGTGAAGATGGAGGTGGACCGTGTGTCAGCCGTGCGTAATTGGCAAACCCCAACCACTGTTAAAGAGGTGCAGCAGTTCTTGGGCTTTGCGAATTACTACCGGAGGTTTATCCGGGGTTTTGGACAGGTGGCTGCTCCCATCACGTCTCTTCTAAAAGGGGGTCCGGTGCGCTTGCAGTGGTCAGCTGAGGCGGACAGGGCTTTTGGGAAACTGAAGGGCCTGTTTAATTCGGCTCCGGTGCTGGCGCATCCGGATCCCGCCTTACCATTTCAGGTAGAGGTGGACGCGTCTGAGGCCGGTATAGGGGCTGTTCTATCTCAACGGTCCGGCACGCCACCTAAACTCCGCCCCTGTGCTTTTTACTCTAAAAGGCTCAGCCCGGCGGAGCGAAATTATGACGTAGGGGACAGGGAGCTGTTAGCCGTGGTACAGGCCCTAAAGGTGTGGAGGCATTGGCTTGAGGGGGCTCAACACCCTTTCCTCATTTTGACTGACCATCGGAACCTGGAGTACATCCGGGCAGCTAGGAGACTGAACCCTCGCCAGGCTCGGTGGAACATGTTTCTAGCCAGGTTCGTATTTAAAATCACGTACATCCCTGGGTCCCAGAACGGTAAGGCAGACGCCCTGTCCCGGCGGTATGATACAGAGGAGAGGTCCGTTGAGCCCACTTCCATACTACCGGAGTCTTGTCTAGTGGCACCGGTTGTATGGGAGGTCGATGCTGAAATCGAGCGGGCGTTGCGTACCGACCCTAGCCCTCCACAGTGTCCTGTGGGTCGGACGTACGTTCCGCTCGAGGTTCGGGATCGACTCATTTATTGGGCTCACACGTCACCCTCCTCTGGACATCCTGGTTTTGGCCGGACAGTGCACTGTCTTAGTGCTAAGTACTGGTGGCCCATGTTAGCCAGGGATGTGAGGGTTTATGTCTCCTCCTGCTCGGTGTGCGCCCAGTGTAAGGCGCCTAGACATCTGCCTAGGGGTAAGTTACAACCCCTGCCCGTTCCACAACGACCATGGTCTCACCTCTCGGTGGACTTCATCACTGACCTTCCCCCCTCGCAGGGGAATACCACTATACTGGTCGTTGTGGACCGGTTCTCTAAGGCCTGTCGTTTGCTCCCTATGCCGGGCCTTCCTACTGCCCTACAGACCGCCGAAGCGCTATTCACCCACGTTTTCCGGCACTACGGGGTACCCGAGGATATTGTGTCTGATCGAGGTCCCCAGTTCACCTCCAGAGTCTGGAGAGCATTTATGGAGCGTTTGGGGGTCTCGGTGAGCCTTACCTCGGGTTACCATCCTGAGAGTAATGGGCAGGTGGAACGCGTGAACCAGGATGTGGGTAGGTTTCTTAGATCATACTGCCGGGGCCGGCCGGAGGAGTGGGCACGGTATGTTCCTTGGGCAGAAATGGCCCAGAATTCCCTACGCCACTCCTCGACTAACCTAATCCCTTTCCAATGTGTGTTAGGTTACCAGCCGGTTCTGGCACCATGGCAGCAGAGCCAGATCGAGGCTCCTGCGGTGGATGAGTGGGTGCGGCGCTCGGAGGAGACGTGGAACGCTGCACACGTCCATCTGCAGCGGGCCATCCGTCGTCAAAAGGCGAGCGCCGATCTCCACCGCAGTGAGGGGCCGGTGTACGCACCTGGTGATCGAGTCTGGCTCTCTACCAGAAACCTGCCCCTCCGCCTGCCCTGCCGGAAGCTGGGTCGGCGGTTTGTGGGGCCGTTTAAAGTCCTGAGAAGATTGAACGAGGTGTGTTACAGATTACAACTGCCTATTGAGTATAAGAATATTAACCCCTCGTTCCATGTGTCTCTTCTCAAGCCGGTGGTAGCTGGTCCACTCCAGGAAGATGAGATCAGAGAGACTCCTCCGCCCCCATTGGACATCGAGGGGGCACCGGCGTACACTGTGCGGTCCATCTTGGATTCGAGACGTCGGATGGGGGGTCTCCAATATCTCGTGGAGTGGGAGGGGTACGGCCCGGAGGAGCGGTGCTGGGTGCCGAGGAGGGACATCTTAGATCCGTCTCTTCTGACTGAGTTCCATCGTGGTCATCCCACGCGCCCTGCTCCGCGTCCTCCTGGTCGTCCTCGAGGCCGGGGTCGGCGCACGGCTGGAGCCGCGCGTCAAGGGGGGGGGTACTGTCACGGTTTCGGCCGAGGCTGCTCCTCCTCCTTGTTCGGGCAGGCTTCGGCGGTCGTCGTCTCCGGAGTACTAGCTGCCACCGTTCTTTGTTTTCGATGTTTGATTGGTTTGGTCTGTTTAGTACACCTGTTCATGTTTAGTGTTGATTATGTGTCCTATAAGTTCTCGTGGTTTCTGTCATGTGTTGTGTGTAATTGTTTTCCTGTCGTTTGATGCAGTACTGTTTGCCAGTCGCTCTTTGTTTACCGACGCACTATTGTTTTTGTGCGTAGTTTCGGTTTTGGAGTGTTTTACGCACTGTGGCGTATTTCGCCTCCGGGCTGTTTGACCCGTGTTGTATTTTGGTATTTCTAGTAAAGTCTGGATTGACTTAGCTCCTGTGTCCTGCTATTGATTCGCACCACATCCGCATCAGAGAACGTGACAGAATGCCAAGAGTGTGCAAAGCTATCAAGGCAAAGGGTGGCTACTTTGAAGAATCTAAAATATATTTTGATCAGTTTAACACTTTTTGGGTTAATGCATGATTCCATATGTGTTATTTCAAAGTTTTGATGTTTTCACTATTATTCTACAATGTAGAAAATAGTAAACATTTAGAAAAATCCTTGAATTAGTTAGGTTGTACAAACTTTTGACTGGTACTGTATATACAGTGCATTTGGAAAGTATTCAGATCCCTTAACTTTTTCAACATTTTGTTACATTACATTAAATCGTTTAAATCGATTAAATCGTTTTTTTCCCCACATCAATCTACACACAATACCCCATAATGGCAAAGCCAAAACAGCTTTTTCATTTTTTTTCTTCAAATCTATTACAATCTATTAAAAGTGATATTTCCGTTAAAAACAGAAATATCATTTTTACATAACATCTGAAGGCACTGTATATACTTGGGGAGAATTATGAAATAATAAAATATCAAGAGGTATAGGCTACATCCCCATTTGGTAATATTGGACCACAGGTCATTGTGTTGTGTGTGTCTATCTGTGCCACTGCAGTAGTATATGCGTCATTATTCTAGCATAGGTTATTTCAGTTGGACTAAATGAAGACCTCAAACTCTCCCAGTAACATTGTTTGAATGGAAACTTGCCACCTGGAAAGCAGAGCAGCACTCCCCCACTGTCCACTGTGGTTGTAGACCAAAACAGATACTCCCTCCCTCCTCCCACGCCCACGCCATGAGTCCCAACATGCCAACAGCCAAGCGGCAGGCTATTTCTGTCTGCGGTCGACCGGTCCAGTTGTCCCCTCCTCCACTGACCCCATGCTGAGTGCAGCGGCCCGCTCCTCTGCCTGGGCTCTGGGCCCTACAGGGGCCCGTCCCGGAGGGGAAGTATGAGGGTCAGACGCCATGTGTGAAGTTCTCAGTCATAGCCACTGGAGAATTTATTAGACTTATGGGAAAGTTAGTGTTTGAAATAGGGGATTTTTGGGGTGCGGGGAGGGGGAGGAAGAAGGGTTAAGGATGAGGAAGTCCCCCTCCTCTTTCTGCAGTGCTGCAGTAGTCAGTCTCACACTGTTTTCTTTTGTGCAGTTCTGAGTGTGGTGAGACCCATATGGTCTGAGACACACATGGAAAAGGAGGCTTTTTTTCCCCGTCTTATTTCCAGCAGCTTATTCTGGCGAGTACTATCAGCTATTTCTAGCCATACGGTTGACCTCCTCTGGCTTACTGGTGGTGAGTGAGTGAGTATTTATTGTGGTTCAAAGTTATAAATGTGTAGTGTGGTAACATACCATTTTTTATCTCTATTCCACATACATTTTAGTTAGTTTTGTCCCATTCCTCACAATCCTCTTTCCGTCACCACTGAGGATTTTTCATTTAAACTTCTTCTGTTTTAACTCCTGTTGTGCTGAACTGCTTTTAAGTCTTACTATTTCCTGATAGAACTTATACATTTTTTTTTTATCTCACCACTGTCTGTTTCTTCTCATGAATGACCCAGATAGCAATCAGATCACAGGCTTTGCCTCACATTTCTGTAAGTTTTTTTCTACAGATGTGTCCCAACAAGTCTCAAATTAGTCCATGCATTGTGATCGGATTTGACATGGCTTAGTTACTTGGCATCAAATTGCATCTACACCAAACACAATCACGAACACAATAGACCATGGATCCATGAGGACACTTTTAGCCCCCAGGATAGGGTGGAATGCTTACTACGATGACACGCAATGCTTAGTCATGTGCACTATGTGGCTCACTTCCTGCCCTAGGTGGTGACATGGTACATCCTAATTCAGAGGACTGCAAGTGAACTTGGGGTGGCCTCATGCTCACTAGGGGTTTAACCTTGTGGTACACGAGGAACCTATAAAATAGATACAGTGAGGGAAAAAAGTATTTGATCCCCTGCTGATTTTGTACGTTTGCCCACTGACAAAGAAATTATCAGTCTATAATTTTAATGGTAGGTTTATTTGAACAGTGCAAGACAGAATAACAACAAAAAAATCCAGAAAAACGCATGTCAAAAATGTTATAAATTGATTTGCATTTTAATGAGGGAAATAAGTATTTGACCCCCTCTCAATCAGAAAGATTGCTGGCTCCCAGGTGTCTTTTATACAGGTAACGAGCTGAGATTAGGAGCACACTCTTAAAGGGAGTGCTCCTAATCTCATCTTGTTACCTGTATAAAAGACACCTGTCCACAGAAGCAATCAATCAATCAGATTCCAAACTCTCCACCATGGCCAAGACCAAAGAGCTCTCCAAGGATGTCAGGGACAAGATTGTAGACCAACACAAGGCTGGAATGGGCTACAAGACCATCGCCAAGCAGCTTGGTGAAAAGGTGACAACAGTTGGTGCGATTATTCGCAAATGGAAGAAACACAAAATAACTGTCAATCTCCCTAGGCCTGGGGCTCCATGCAAGATCTCACCTCGTGGAGTTGCAATGATCATGAGAACGGTGAAGAATCAGCCCAGAACTACACGGGAGGATCTTGTCAATGATCTCAAGGCAGCTGGGACCATAGTCACCAAGAAAACAATTGGTAACACACTACGCAGTGAAGGACTGAAATCCTGCAGCGCCCGCAAGGTCCCCCTGCTCAAGAAAGCACATATACAGGGACTTCTGAAGTTTGTCAATGAACATCTGATTCAGAGGAGAACTGGGTGAAAGTGTTGTGGTCAGATGAGACCAAAATCGAGCTCTTTGGCATCAACTCAACTCGCCGTGTTTGGAGGAGGAATGCTGCCTATGACCTAAGAACACCATCTCCACCGTCAAACATGGAGGTGGAAACATTATGCTTTGGGAGTGTTTTTCTGCTAAGGGGACAGGACAACTTCACTGCATCAAAGGGACGATGGACGGGGCCATGTACCGTCAAATCTTGGGTGAGAACCTCCTTCCCTCAGCCAGGGCATTGAAAATGGGTCGTGGATGGGTATTCCAGCATGACAATGACCCAAAACACACGGCCAATGCAACAAAGGAGTGGCTCAAGAAGAAGCACATTAAGGTCCTGGAGTGGCCTAGCCAGTCTCCAGACCTTAATCCCATAGAAAATCTGTGGAGGGAGCTGAAGGTTTGAGTTGCCAAACGTCAGCCTCAAAACCTTAATGACTTGGAGAAGATCTGCAAGCGGAGTGGAACAAAATCCCTCCTGAGATGTGTGCAAACCTGGTGGCCAACTACAAGAAACGTCTAACCTCTGTGATTGCCAACAAGGGTTTTGCCACCAAGTACTAAGTCATGTTTTGCAGAGGGGTCAAATACTTATTTCCCTCATTAAAATGCAAATCAATTTATAACATTTTTGACATGCGTTTTTCTGGATTTTTTTGTTGTTATTCTGTCTCTCACTGTTCAAATAAACCTACCATTAAAATTATAGACTTATCATGTCTTTGTCAGTGGGCAAACCTACAAAATCAGCAGGGGATCAAATACTTTTTTCCATCACTGTATCTATTTCATAGGTTCCTCGTGTACCACAAGGTTAAACCCCTAGTGAGCATGAGGCCACCCCATGTTCACTTGCAGTCCTCTGAATTAGGATGTACCATGTCACCACCTAGGGCAGGAAGTGAGCCACATAATGCACATGACTAAGCATTGCGTGTCATCGTAGTAAGCATTCCACCCTATCCTGGGGGCTAAAAGTGTCCTCATGGATCCATGGTCTATTGTGTTCGTGATTGTGTTTGTGAGCCCGTAAGTTACTCAGTGGGACGGACAGGCACCCTGGGTATGCTGATTACAGGAACATAAATTAACTAAAGGTCATAATTCAGGATTATTGCACTTTCAGGAAACCACATTATCTTGATTAAAATGGCAATTTAGTTTAAGAATAAATGTAATCTGTGTGGCTTAGTTGGTAGAGCATGGCTCTTGCACCGCCAGGGTTGTGGGTTTATATCAAGTCATGGTGGTTCTAGTAGTTATCGAATTCCAGCGCTTCTAGTGTTAAAATACTTCTTTCAAAACCCCCACTTCTCCTTATATGGTTCCATTTGAAACCTCCACTTCTAATATGGTTCCTTTCTAAACGCCCACACCTTTCGAAACCCCTACTTTTCCTGAGATGCCCTGCACTGAGAGATGACATATCAGCAGTGGCGTGTATTCAAGCCAGGCTTCCCCCCCAAAAATATAAATAATAATAATAATAATAATAATATTTTGTCTCTCTGTGTTTCATAATTTTCCTTCAATTCGGAAGAGGCTGAATGTATCTCACAGGAGAAAGCATCCGAGCAAGCGAAACAGCGCCCCTCTGTCTGTCTATGTGTAGGCCATCTATCTGATGCTGTCTGGTCCAAATTAGTATGACATTGTTGCCACCCGTAGCATTGAAGGCAAGGGAAGCCAGCGAGCATTTTGGCCTCCCTTGATAAAAAAAGTATAAAAAATGTGCCAATCAGCATTGAGCTAAACTGAGCGAGCTCAACTGTTAATGGTCCTGGCACACCACAAAAAAGTGTCAAGGGAAGCCAGCTTGGAATTTGGTGTCACTCCTATCAAATCCCATTTAGAGCATACGTCGTTGATAGAAAAACTTGAATTGTTGTATCTCGTTGTGTTGTTGTCCTCTGGTGGCTAGCTAGCTAGCTAAAATGGTCCCTTTCCTAAATTAGCCATGGATTGAGATAGGGAATTTGACTTTTTTTACTGAATTTTTTTACTTAATTCTCCGTAATGGCAAATTATTATAATGGCGATTCTGATCCAACCATTAATTCATACATTGTTGTGCCCCTGGCCTGAGAGGATGGAAGTTCAATATGTAGCTAGATGTAGAAGGCTAATATTAACTAGCTAGCGTTGCCAATGAATGGAAGTTAGGCTAGCAAGCAAGCAATTTAGCCAGGTAGCCTATGACAACAAAACATAAAAGTGTGCACTGTATGACAGAGTGATAGACCGTTTCGTCAACATGAAAGCGAGGAGGATGGCAGGGTGAGTCAGCATGTTTTCTACTTGCACGAATGTGCATGCACACACACACGCACACATAAATCAGAACCATGGACAGCCACATCATATTTTGCTTACATTGATTGGACTAAATATTTGTTGGTATCTTTTTTATTTTTTTATGTTTTATTTTTTTGGGGGGTAGATCAGCTTTAATATTGCAGATAGATTGTATCTTCCATCAATGTAATTGTCTGCATCACTTCCAATCCCCCATATGTTTTTTATTTTATTTTTGATTAAAGAAGCAATAAAACTGGCCTTCTTGAGACTAGTTGAGTATCTGGAGCATCAGCAATTGTGGTTTCGATTACAGGCTCAAAATGGTCAGAAACAAATAACTTTCTTCTGAAACTCGTCAGTCTATTCTTGTTCTGAGAAATGAAGGCTATTCCATGCGAGAAATTGCCAAGAAACTGAAGATCTCGTACAACGCTGCGTACTACTCCCTTCACAGAACAGCGCAAACTGGCTCTAACCAGAATAGAAAGAGGAGTAGGAGGCCCCGGTGCACAACTGAGCAAGAGGACAAATACATTAGAGTGTCTAGTTTGAGAAACAGATGCCTCACAGGTCCTCAACTGGCAGCTTCATTAAATAGTACCCGCAAAACACCAGTCTCAACGTTAAAAGTGAAGAGGCAACTCCGGGATGCTGACCTTCTAGGCAGAGTTGCAAAGAAAAACCAATATCTCAGACTGGCCAATAAAAAGAAAAGATTAAGATGGGCAGTCTGAGATATGGGTTTTTCTTTGCAACTCTGCCTAGAAGGTCAGCATCCCGGAGTCGCCTCTTCACTGTTGACGTTGAGACTGGTGTTTTGCGGGTACTATTTAATGAAGCTGCCAGTTGAGGACCTGTTTTATTGCTTCTTTAATCAGCACAACAGTTTTCAGCTGTGCTAACATAATTGCAAAAGGGTTTTCTAATGATCAATTAGCCTTTTAAAATGATAAACTTGGATTAACAAACACAACGTGCCATTGGAACACAGGACTGATGGTTGCTGATAATGGGCCTCTGTACGCCTATGTAGATATTCCATAAAAAATCAGCAGTTTCCAGCTACAATAGCCATTTACAACATTAACAATGTATACACTGTATTTCTGATCAATTTGATGTTATTTTAATGGTTAAAAAAAAATATTTTCTTTCGAAAAGACTACTTGGAGTAAACTACTGAACAACAACTCTTAGGCCTCTACTTCCAGCTTATACATACTATATACATTTTATGGACAGTCAATTTTACAATAATTCTGTTTTGTTTGTTTTTACTCCTGAACTTCCTCTACCCTCAACCTCTCCGACCATTTTCATGATGTCCATCCGGTTTGCTTCTATATGCCATGTCTTTCTAACTGTGCTCTTTCACAAAAGCTCTCAACCTATAACCAATATACTTATTATGGACACAGTATGCTTTACATTAGTTATCGTGTTGTTATTACTTGTTGTTAGTTGTTATTAGTCCCATCCTTCAGCTCCATTCAACACCAAATCAGAACCATGGACAACCAAGTCATATTTAGCTTACATTACAACGACTAAATCGTTCTTGGTATCTTTTAGTTGTCACTGTATTAGACTAAGCAGAGGTGATTTCATGATGTTGAAATGTTGAAGTTGAAATGGTGCTGGAATAGTGGAGGCAGCTCCTGTTCTTTGCGACTTGCGGTAATTCTCTGTGGTTCTAAATCAATAGTTGTTTAGTGGAAACATTTACTTGCTTGACCACGCTTTAGGTCATGTACAGTGGCTTGCAAAAGTATTCACCCCCCTTAGCATTTTTCCTATTTTGTTGCCTTACAACCTGGAATTAAAATGGATTTTGGGGGGGTTTGTATCGTTTGATTTACACAACATGCCTACCACTTTGAAGATGCTAAATGTTTTTTATTGTGAAACCAACAAGAAATAAGACAAAAAAACAGAAAACTTGAGCGTGCATAACTATTCACCCCCCAAAGTCAATACTTTGCAAGTCTCTTCGGGTATGTCTCTATAAGCTTGGCACATCTAGCCACTGGGATTTTTGCCCATTCTTCAAGGCAAAACTGCTCCAGCTCCTTCAAGTTGGATGGGTTCCGCTGGTGTACATTTGTCTTTAAATCATACCACAGATTCTCAATTGGATTGAGGTCTGGGCTTTGACTAGGCCATTCCAAGACATTTAAATGTTTCCCCTTAAACCACTCAAGTGTTGCTTTAGCAGTACGCTTAGGGTCATTGTCCTGCTGGAAGGTCAACCTCCGTCCCAGTCTGAAATCTCTGGAAGACTGAAACAGGTTTCTCTCAAGAATTTCCCTGTATTTAGCGCCATTCAACATTCCTTCAATTCTGACCAGTTTCCCAGTCCCTGCCGATGAAAAACATCCCCACAGCATGATGCTGCCACCACAGGATGGTGTTCTCGGGGTGATGAGAGGTGTTGGGTTTGCGCCAGACATAGCATTTTCCTTGATGGCCAGACAACTTAATTTTAGTCTCATCTGACCAGAGTACCTTCTTCCATATGTTTGGGGAGTCTCCTAAATGCCTTTTGGCAAACACCAAACGTATTTGCTTATTTTTGTCTTTAAGTGATGGCTTTTTTCTGGCCACTCTTCCGTAAAGCCCAGCTCTGTGGAGTGTACGGCTTAAAGTTGTCCTATGGACAGAAGCTCCAATCTCCGCTGTGGAGCTTTGCAGCTCCTTCAGGGTTATCTTTGGTCTCTTTGTTGCCTCTCGGATTAATTCCCTCCTTGCCTGGTCCGTGAGTTTTGGTGGGCGGCCCTCTCTTGGCAGGTTTGTTGTGGTGCCATATTCTTTCCATTTTTTAATAATGGATTTAATGGTGCTCCGTGGGATGTTCAAAGTTTTGGATATTTTTTTATAACCCAACCCTGATCTGTACTTCTCCACAACTTTGTCCCTGACCTGTTTGGAGAGCTCCTTGGTCTTCATGGTGCCGCTTGCTTGGTGGTGCCCCTTGCTTAGTGGTGTTGCAGACTCTGGGGCCTTTCAGAACAGGTGTATATATACTGAGATCATGTGACACTTAGATTGCACACAGGTGGACTTGATTTAACTTATGTGACTTCTGAAGGTAATTGGTTGCACCAGATCTTATTTAGGGGCTTCATAGCAAAGGGGGTGAATACATATGCACGCACCACTTTTCCGTTATTTAATTTTTTTAATTATTTGAAACAAGTAGTTTTTTTCATTTCACTTCACCAATTTGGACTATTTTGTGTATGTCCATTACATGCAATCCAAATAAAAATCCATTTAAATGACAGGTTGTAATGCAACAAAATAGGAAAAACGCCAAGGGGGATGAATACTTTTGCAAGGCACTGTAACTGTCTGTTACATGCAATATGCGTTGTGGACTTCACTGGACAGAGGTTGCTGTCCGGTTTTGTGATAAAACAAAGGTGTGGTTGAATTTATTCTGCCACTGTGTCTTCTTATTGTCTCGGCCTTTAGGCCTCTATATCACGGTCGCTACTGCACCGCTACTGCATATCAGTAGGTGGCAGCATCGAGACCCTGAGGGATGACTGCTCTGAGAGATGAAGTCGCAGCTGGACCCTATTGCTTCAGTGTGCCTGTTTTCCATATCTTAAAGCTGCCACTTCAGTGAAGAGCCGCTGGTCTATAAATACCTGTCCTGTTATTGTTTAGCCCCGACCAACACTGCACTCTGCTCACCAATTACCGTCGCCACAGCAACCCTCTTCAATGAGATGCAAACTTTCAAGTTGACAAACAAGTCTCGATCTTGTTAATCTACATTCTCCTTTTTAGAGAAGATGTTGAAGTGATGGTAGTCTCATTTCACAGCCACTGTGCCTCTACCACAGAAAGTGATTGGGAAAAGGGATTCAATGCTAAAAATCTATTTTCTTTGTGTTCCAGTTTAGAAAGCAGCGCAATGACTTATTGAGTTGTACAGCAGCACTGCCAGGCAGTGTCCTCTCCTTGTTCCCTCTCGTCCAGTCACACGTCCAGTCACAGGTAAGCCCAGATAACATCTCAAGGTTGTCTCACCCAGTAGAAATATTTTCCTCCTCTACCACTGTGCTGTAAATCATCAATGGAGGATTGAACATTGACTTTCAATTTACTTTAAAGGGCTTCTTATAAATGAATATACGTTCATTGTAATTGATAATATACTTTCCTTAATGCCTTTTCAAGATCAAGTTAAACCCAAACATCAACATAGAGGTTGGGTTAGAAAACATTATACTAAATTACCGAAATAACAATAGTGACACATGGCTGAAGTTTGCTTTCCCTTAGGGATCAGTCATTTTGAATAAAAATAAAATAAAGGCACTGCCAGGGTTAGGAACAGAACATTCTTGAAAATGACATGTAATTGGCTTCCAACAACATCAGTGAGGAATTCGAAGTGACTCACTCCAGCTAATACGCTGCAGCGCCATCTACTGATGCCCTGTGGTTTGTTCTATGAAAAAAATTATTGAATAGAAATATTGAATGAAGAACAGTGGCCCACTTCAATCCTTACACTAAAATATTTGGCAGATTAAATACACAGTGATGTGTATTTAATAGTCAGGAGTGTTTGTTGCCGTCTTTCTCACCAATAGTAGTAATGTATTGACTGATTGCATGTCCAGGCATGTCCAGGCATTGGGTCCAGTATCTCATTATCATCATTTGCAATAAATATAAATGTGACAGCAGCAATCCAGCTGAGGTACATTACAGTGTTCCGTGTGTAATGTTTGCCCCTCCCTGTGTGCGTGCCTGGTTATGTGTGTGTGTGTGTGTGTGTGTGTGTGTGTGAGATCTGCTTGTGCGCGCGTGCGTGTGCGTGTGTGTGTGTAAGTATGTAAGTGTGTGTGCATGCATCCATGTGTGTGTGTTAAAGATGATGTGACCCACACTGCCAGAGGGATGTCTTTCCGTAGCCTCTTCTTGACAGCTGCCTGTGTGCCTCATGGCCTTCATGGCCTTCAAAGAGAAGTTAGAGGCCTACAGGGATTTCCCTCTGGCTTTCCCACCGTCTGCACTGCGCTGCAGAGAGCCTAGCAGCAGATGAGGAGCAGAGCAGCAGGAATGGGAAGGTAGTGGGTGTAGAGGAGATTCCTCTGTGAAAACCAAGAGCCAAAGTTACTGTATTGTATCAGCATGCTCCCCGTGGTAGTACAATCTTTATTTATCCTTATGCGTCCGTCAAAAATAAATGTGTCTGGATTTACAGAGTTGTATGTCCACTGTCGAGGCACTGTAATCACCTTTATCAGTTAAGACATTGCCAGTGAGATCCAATGGCTAGGCTAGCAAGTCTATTTCCTCTGAGATAATATTCCTCCAGTGTCAGATCCTTGGCTTGGCCTCTTAGATAACATCTAAAACCAGGTGGAAGGCGATACACCTAGTTCCCGGACTGATAGACAGGGTCAAACTGTGCCAACTACACAGACCTCTCTCAATAATGAATAACACTAGGCTAAGAGCTTGTAATCTCAATGTTTTATAACCACAAACCCTCAACGCTGATGCTTTATGCTCATTGTGTTCTAGCTAGGCAGTCAGGCCTTGATCCAACTAGGCATTTATCTTGGTTGTATCAACATGCCAGGTGGTTTATGTAGCCAAAACCAAGTCTTTTTCTTCCAGTTTGACATTTTTGGCAGAGAGTTGACCAGAAATGGGCTTAGAGCTGTGGCAAGACCTACTAACTCTATTCACATGTGGGTACCTGTAGACCAGGGTTCTTCAAGTCCGGTCCTGGGGGGCCGAAACACTTCTGTTTTTTATTTCTACCTGGTAGTTAATTGCACTCACCTGGTGTCCCAGGTCTGAATTAGCCCCTGATTAGAAGGAGAGGATGAAAAACAGAGGTGTTTCGGCCCTCCAGGACCGGAATTGAAGAACCCTGCTGTAGACAGATCACCTTGAAAGTGTGGGTGTGTTTAGCCAGTCTCTACACACACACTCTCTCTCTCTCTCTCTCTCTCTCTCTCTCTCTCTCTCTCTCTCTCTCTCAACCTCTCTCCCTCTCTCTCTCTCTCTCTCTCAACCTCTCTCACTCACTAAAAATCCTACAAAGGCTTAAAGCAAGTCTTTGTTTCATAGCAAACACCACTGTGATGCAGAGGCATGAGCAGCAGATTCTATCTCCCACAGTGCATCTGAACTTGGTTAAAGCACACGTCATGTATCTTCGGGGGAAGACAGAGGATTGCTTCAGTGTTTGGTCTCTGTAACGAGAAACCATAGCCTGCTAGTGGTGCCTTAAATCAGCTTAAGTGTCTTATAAGGGTTTGTCAACCATGTTATTGCTGGCTACTTATACTGTGGTTCTTCTTATGCGTTGTAAGCTAAAGTGACTTAATTAATTGCTGAATCGGGTTTCATCTTGATGTGGTTCTTTGTACTGTAACCTGAGAACGCTTCACTAGATGTAAGTCTGTAGTTACACACTTTTTTGGACTCAACACTCGGGATTTGATACTAAAAAGGCTTTGATGTTCAAAGGCATTCTCTTTGGGGGAAAGGAAGTGGGAATGTTCATTGTGAAAGATAATTTAGGACATAGGGTCAACGGTCCAATGAGATCAACATAAGTCATAGTGGAAGTGTTTTCTCATCATGACAACATATGGCATCAGCCAAAAACAGGAAAAACGTAATGGGGTACATACTGTAAGTTTAATGAGCCGTTATTGGTATGCAGGAAAGGTACATTTCTGCACAGCCATCTCAGTGATCGAGTGTTGTGTTGTGTTGAAGTAGCTTCCTAACAGAAAGGTTAGACCCATCAGTATGGCATCCACTGGAAATGTCATGTTTGTTCTGGCAATTGTCTGGAAAGGATGTGGCAGGTCAGTTGTAGAGCTACATTCTTCTCTCTTCTTTTCTCATGTTCATCTTATTTCATGATGAGTGATGAGTACATTTTGGTAGAAATGACTAATGACAGATTTTTCATTGAAAGGAATCCAGTAAACAACTCTTGTAAGGTTTTCAAGTTTCTCCAAACAAAAACTCAGGCTATTCCAATTGATATGATCTACATCTGGTTGTTCGAGGAGCCAAAACACCCCATAGTTATGGCATGGTTCCTGGTCTGTCTTTGGCCAAGAACAGGCTTTCTAAGGAACATTTTACATTTTAGTCATTTAGCAGACGCTCTTATCCAGAGCGACTTACAGGAGCAATTAGGGTTAAGTGCCTTGCTTAAGGGCACATCGACAGATTTTTCACCTAGTCGGCTCGGGGATTAGAACCAGCAACCTTTCGGTTACTGGCACAACGCTCTTACCCACTACGCTACCTGCCGCCCCGGACAGTACTGACTTGAGAGCTAAACCATATTTAACAGACCTACAGAGTACCACAGACCATGTACCAAGAGGATTAATCTAGTACACTTCCATCCTAGCCAAAGGTGCACCTGAGGTTTTTGGACTGGTGCCCTGAGGTTTTTGGACTGGTGCATACTTGGCTAACTGAATACAGCCAGGAAGGCCAATGCATTGCAAGTGATAAACTCTTTGCATGGAGGATATAAAAGACTGTATAGTGTTAATAATGGAACTCAGCCTGAGTTTGGAGACATTTTATCTTTATTTACATGCATAAGACTGGTTTATTTGGCCAGCCGGAGAATCTCAAGTGAAGAGAGAGGCAGTCCTTCATATCCTGCACAGCCCTGGCTGTAAACAACACGAATGCATGTACTTCAGCTGACTTAGAATGTAAACTAAGAAGCATTGGGATCAGAGTATGGATCGAAGCTCAACAGCACACTGAAGCTGACATTAGTCTTGGCAAAGAGTCCAGGGATCACATTACAAACCCTCTCCTAGCTGCAAATAAAGCCTCTCCTCGTTGTACCGTATATCAACTGAGTTAAGTGGCAGCTGTCTGATTTGTTTTCCCCATCTTGATAATGTGCCTCGTGATAGTTTTACACAATGAGGTCTGTGCACTCTATCTTTGTCCATCTTCTATTTTGACGATTTCTGGCACTGCTACTCATACCAAAGGACTATGGAGATGTATATGTGTGTTGTAGATAGATAACACTATTTCCATTTTGGACTGTGTCTTTACCCAGAGTCATCCTGCAACACAGCTGGTTCTCTTTTTACCCAGAATAACACCCTGGAGACAGACAGGAGAAATGGGACTGGTGCCGCTCCATCCTCTGGGAGGCTGCAGCACATTATAGAGAGAGAGTAGACTCTGGGTTGGGACGGAGGGGATGGAAGGGTGATATGTTTGGCTCCGTGGCACATCATTTCTGCATTTTGTTATCTCTGTGATTTGACCCATTGTATTTCATAAATCAATCAGCAAACTGTAGGCTTTGTGTACGCTGCGATGGAATTTACTATTATATGAGGAAAGTGTTTCTGATATGTTTTATGGCATCACTATCTGAAATAGGACATTAAAATGGGTGATAGGGGAAGAGGCATATCTGACTGGTACCAGGTGCTAGAAATAACTGGTTTTGACATCCCATTCAGGATATCACTCATTTAAATTATTAGAATGATTTTGATTTTTTTATATATTTTCCCCCTCATCAAAATAAAAAAAGCATACTTTCAAGCATCAATATGTATCTCCAAGCATCAGTTTACACGTCAAGCTGACATACATATTCACATTCTCTCTTCGCTTGCACTCTCTACCCTTAAAACCACATGTTCTGACATTCGAAAAATATATTCTGTACTAGTGGTGGGAATTCAAGAGAAGAACCACAATGACCTAGGCTAATGCTGAGATGTGCTTAGCAGTTGACTTCTTTGCTTACTCATGAGGAGCTGTGATGAATACACGCTGAGATGGGAGGACTGTGACCAGAATGCTGTCATTGTCTGTAGCCACCTTTCATACCTCTCCCGGTCTGCCAGCTCCCAGTGGGAATCTACCAAGACTATCTTCAGCACTGAAACCGGAATGCATGAAGAAGAACAAACAAAGATCAGTCTTAGTTTTAACACAGCTGGAGTTTGTTTTAGAGATCAAAGGTGCCTAGCAGCTCAGACGTCTTGTGTCTCTGCTTTTGGATGACAGGTTTCAGAAGCAAGACACGGTAGTAGCTATAGTAGCTATAGTAGCTATAGTAGCTGTAGTAGCTGTAGTAGCTAGAGGAGCTATGGTAGCTATAGTAGCTATAGTAGCTATAGTAGCTAGAGGAGCTATAGTAGCTATAGTAGCTATAGTAGCTGTAGTAGCTATAGTAGCTGTAATAGCTATAGTAGCTGTAGTAGCTATAGTAGCTATAGTAGCCAGAGGAGCTATGGTAGCTATAGTAGCTATAGTAGCTGTAGTAGCTATAGTAGCTGTAATAGCTATAGTAGCTGTAGTAGCTATAGTAGATATAGTAGATGTAGTAGCTAGAGGAGCTATGGTAGCTATAGTAGCTGTAGTAGCTGTAGTAGCTGTAATAGCTATAGTAGCTATAGTAGATATAGTAGATGTAGTAGCTAGAGGAGCTATGGTAGCTATAGTAGCTATAGTAGCTGTAGTAGCTATAGTAGCTGTAATAGCTATAGTAGCTGTAGTAGCTATAGTAGATATAGTAGATGTAGTAGCTAGAGGAGCTATGGTAGCTATAGTAGCTATAGTAGCTGTAGTAGCTGTAGTAACTGTAGTAGCTAGAGGAGCTATGGTAGCTGTAGTAGCTGTAGTAGCTATAGTAGCTGTAGTAGCTATAGTAGCTGTAGTAGCTATAGTAGCTGTAGTAGCTGTAGTAGCTGTAGTAGCTAGAGGAGCTATGGTAGCTATAGTAGCTATAGTAGCTGTAGTAGCTATAGTAGCTGTAGTAGCTGTAGTAGCTATAGTAGCTGTAGTAGCTATAGTAGCTATAGTAGCCAGAGGAGCTATGGTAGCTATAGTAGCTATAGTAGCTATAGTAGCTATAGTAGCTGTAGTAGCTATAGTAGCTGTAATAGCTATAGTAGCTGTAGTAGCTATAGTAGACATAGTAGATGTAGTAGCTAGAGGAGCTGTAGTAGCTGTAGTAGCTATAGTAGCTGTAGTAGCTAGATGAGCTATGGTAGCTATAGTAGCTATAGTAGCTGTAGTAGCTGTAGTAGATGTAGTAGCTGTAGTAGCTAGAGGAGCTGTAGTAGCTATGGTATCTGTAGTAGCTATAGTAGCGGTAGTAGCTATAGTAGCTATAGTAGCTATAGTAGCTGTAGTAGCTGTAGTAGCTATAGTAGCGGTAGTAGCTGTAGTAGCTGTAGTAGCTGTAGTAGCTAGAGTAGCTATGGTAGCTATAGTAGCTGTAGTAGCTGTAGTAGCTAGAGGAGCTATGGTAGCTATAGTAGCTATAGTAGCTGTAGTAGCTGTAATAGCTATAGTAGCTGTAGTAGCTATAGTAGATATTGTAGATGTAGTAGCTAGAGGAGCTATGGTAGCTGTAGTAGCTGTAGTAGCTATAGTAGCTGTAGTAGCTATAGTAGATGTAGTAGCTATAGTAGCTGTAGTAGCTGTAGTAGCTGTAGTAGCTAGAGGAGCTATGGTAGCTATAGTAGCTATAGTAGCTGTAGTAGCTATAGTAGCTGTAGTAGCTGTAGTAGCTATAGTAGCTGTAGTAGCTATAGTAGCTATAGTAGCCAGAGGAGCTATGGTAGCTATAGTAGCTATAGTAGCTATAGTAGCTGTAGTAGCTATAGTAGCTGTAATAGCTATAGTAGCTGTAGTAGCTATAGTAGACATAGTAGATGTAGTAGCTAGAGGAGCTGTAGTAGCTGTAGTAGCTATAGTAGCTGTAGTAGCTAGATGAGCTATGGTAGCTATAGTAGCTATAGTAGCTGTAGTAGCTGTAGTAGCTGTAGTAGATGTAGTAGCTGTAGTAGCTATAGTAGATATAGTAGATGTAGTAGCTAGAGGAGCTGTAGTAGCTATGGTATCTGTAGTAGCTATAGTAGCGGTAGTAGCTATAGTAGCTATAGTAGCTGTAGTAGCTATAGTAGCGGTAGTAGCTGTAGTAGCTGTAGTAGCTGTAGTAGCTAGAGTAGCTATGGTAGCTATAGTAGCTGTAGTAGCTGTAGTAGCTAGAGGAGCTATGGTAGCTATAGTAGCTATAGTAGCTGTAGTAGCTGTAGTAGCTGTAATAGCTATAGTAGCTGTAGTAGCTATAGTAGATATAGTAGATGTAGTAGCTAGAGGAGCTATGGTAGCTATAGTAGCTGTAGTAGCTGTAGTAGCTGTAGTAGCTAGAGGAGCTATAGTAGCTATAGTAGCTGTAGTAGCTATAGTAGCTGTAGTAGCTATAGTAGCTATAGTAGCTGTAGTAGCTGTAGTAGCTGTAGTAGCTAGAGGAGCTATAGTAGCTATAGTAGCTGTAGTAGCTATAGTAGCTGTAGTAGCTATAGTAGCTATAGTAGCTGTAGTAGCTGTAGTAGCTGTAGTAGCTATAGTAGCTGTAGTAGCTGTAGTAGCTGTAGTAGCTGTAGTAGCTAGAGGAGCTATGGTAGCTATAGTAGCTATAGTAGCTGTAGTAGCTATAGTAGCTGTAGTAGCTGTAGTAGCTAGAGGAGCTATAGTAGCTATAGTAGCTGTAGTAGCTATAGTAGCTGTAGTAGCTATAGTAGCTATAGTAGCTGTAGTAGCTGTAGTAGCTGTAGTAGCTATAGTAGCTGTAGTAGCTGTAGTAGCTGTAGTAGCTGTAGTAGCTAGAGGAGCTATGGTAGCTATAGTAGCTATAGTAGCTGTAGTAGCTATAGTAGCTATAGTAGCCAGAGGAGCTATGGTAGCTATAGTAGCTATAGTAGCTGTAGTAGCTGTAATAGCTATAGTAGCTGTAGTAGCTATAGTAGATATAGTAGATGTAGTAGCTAGAGGAGCTGTAGTAGCTATAGTAGCTATAGTAGCTGTAGTAGCTGTAGTAGCTAGATGAGCTATAGTAGCTATAGTAGCTGTAGTAGCTGTAGTAGCTGTAGAGCTATAGTAGCTGTAGTAGCTATAGTAGATATAGTAGATGTAGTAGCTAGAGGAGCTGTAGTAGCTATGGTAGCTGTAGTAGCTATAGTAGCTATAGTAGCTACTATAGCTATAGTAGCTATAGTAGCTGTAGTAGCTATAGTAGCTATAGTAGCTGTAGTAGCTGTAGTAGCTGTAGTAGCTAGAGGAGCTATGGTAGCTATAGTAGCTATAGTAGCTGTAGTAGCTATAGTAGCTGTAGTAGCTATAGTAGCTGTAGTAGCTGTAGTAGCTAGAGGAGCTATGGTAGCTATAGTAGCTGTAGTAGCTGTAGTAGCTATAGTAGCTGTAGTAGCTATAGTAGATATAGTAGATGTAGTAGCTAGAGGAGCTGTAGTAGCTACGGTAGCTACAGCTATAGTAGATATAGTAGATGTAGTAGATATAGTAGATGTAGTAGCTATGGTAGCTGTAGTAGCTATAGTAGCTGTAGTAGCTATAGTAGCTGTAGTAGCTATAGTAGCTGTAATGGCTATAGTAGATATAGTAGATGTAGTAGCTATAGTAGCTGTAGTAGCTGTAGTAGCTGTAGTAGCTGTAGTAGTTATAGTAGCTATAGTAGCTGTAGTAGCTATGGTAGCTGTAGTAGCTATAGTAGCTGTAGTAGCTGTAATAGCTATAGTAGCTGTAATGGCTATAGTAGATATAGTAGATGTAGTAGCTAGAGGAGCTATGGTAGCTATAGTAGCTATAGTAGCTATAGTAGCTGTAGTAGCTGTAGTAGCTATAGTAGCTATAGTAGCTGTAGTAGCTGTAGTAGCTATAGTAGCTGTAGTAGCTATAGTAGCTGTAGTAGCTGTAGTAGCTGTAGTAGCTGTAGTAGTTATAGTAGCTATAGTAGCTACTATAGCTATAGTAGCTATAGTAGCTGTAGTAGCTATAGTAGCTGTAGTAGCTATAGTAGCTGTAGTAGTAATATAAGCTGTAGTAGCTACTATAGCTATAGTAGCTATAGTAGCTATAGTAGCTGTAGTAGCTATAGTAGCTGTAGTAGCTGTAGTAGCTGTAGTAGCTGTGGTTGCTATAGTAGCTATAGTAGCTGTAGTAGCTATAGTAGCTGTAGTAGCTATAGTAGCTGTAGTAGTAATATAAGCTGTAGTAGCTATAGTAGCTATAGTAGCTATAGTAGCTATAGTAGCTGTAGTAGCTATAGTAGCTATAGTAGCTGTAGTAGCTGTAGTAGCTGTAGTAGCTGTGGTTGCTATGGTAGCTATAGGGTAAGGCCATTTTATATTACTCTCTGGCACTTGAAGGGTAAAGTTGTGTATACCTGAATCCCCTCTGTAGGTTGTTCTCCTGAAACAGACCGATGATGGTTCAATTTCTAAGCAGTCTGGATCTGGATCTGCACCACAGTCTGCCTCACGTTGCACATTCAGCATCTGTCACTGGCAGACATAGAACAGGGCCACGTTCAGTTGCGAAACGTTCTCGAATGTTGTTCTGAACGTCCTGCTGAACGCGCCCCAGCTGTGGAGACTTGTGCCCTGTCTACACTATCTACAACACTGTCTACACACTCATTATCCCTCTCTTACTCTGGGATAACAGACATAATAAAGACATGTATTCAACATATAGTTTTACATCTATCTGTCCCATGGCTGGAGCTGGGATGTTTGAAGGTTCTGTAGAAATGCTAACCTTTTACATCTGGTACATTAATCTGTTAAAATAAGTAATTAGGCTTTTAGCCTAATTTTCGTGATTGATCAGCATCAGATGAAATGTTAACATGGCACATGAATCTTTAACTTTATTGTCAAGCTCCCTTCTGCTTCAGTTCCATAGTGATCTCTATGCAATCAACTGTCAGCCTGATGGCATAATTGTTATAAAACTGTTATAAAATGACACAATGTTCCCATCTCCCCAGCAACAACCGACAACAGCAGCTCTATCTGCCTGCTGGTTTCCAGGAGACCCGGCCTAGCTCCTCCTCCTGAGTCCTGAGGCTGCAGCATGGAGCCCCAGGGGAGTCTGGGAGTGGAGGGGGACTTCAGCCTGCAGCTGGCGCTGCTGGTGCCCAGTCTCCGGCGCGAGGCAGTGACCCACGAGCTGGAGGAGCTGACTCTGCAGCCCAGCCCCAGCCTGCCGCCTCTCAAAGAGCGTAAGAATGGTGAGTAGTAGACCAGTCAGTCACCTAGGTCAATCAACTAGGGCATGCATCTGAAATGGCACCCTATTGCCTAGCCTATATAGTGCCATATACAAATGTAGAATCTTACTTTGATCACCCTGTTTGTTGCAGGAAATTTCCTGCACAGCAGGAAACACAAACTTGTAGTGTATTCGAGGTTTAAAAAGGCTTCTAAAGTTTGTAATTTCCACTTTAAATGCATACCTAGTATCAGGAGGATGAGTGGTGAAAACACAGAGGGTGAATCCTTCTCAAAATGCATTGGAGCAGATCTGAGGCTCTGACGAATCAAGGAAATACGATTGAAATTCACCCAGAGACTCTGGTTTCTACGTCATCCATCAGAGAGCAAGCCTGCCCTGGCAGTGAGAAAACAAACTCCTCTCCAGTCCAGAGAGATTTGTTTGTGGAGAGAAGTGGGGAATTAGACTGGAATTGCATCTGGAAGCCAACACATAATCACAGCGTGAACGGTTCCCAAAAGTCTTGGGCCACTAAGTGTGTTGTTTGTTGGTTGCTCTCAGAAAAGCAGCTTTTTAGGTGGCCATTATTAAAGAGTTAAATATGATCAATTCGATGCTGATTCTGATTAACAGACTTCAACAAAAGTCAATGAACGTGTTGAACCTCAATTTGAACTATTCACTAATGATGAATACCTTACTAATATCTCACAGTGTATTTTCCTTGAAATTATGGACCTTCAGCATCTTGAGATCTCCTCTGTTATCTCGCTCTCCCTCTGGTTCTCACAACCACAGCCAGAACTCCAGTCTGGAAATATTCCACCCTGAGTGGCACCCTGACATTTTCCCAGTCCCTAGAGAGGGCACAGTCAGGGATGGAGGGCATGGGGTGGAGACCACTGGTCACCCCGACCTTACTGCCCAAGTAACAGACACTGGGAAAACTCAAATGTGTTGTACCCTACGGCTTGTTGATGATGTGATGATGTAGTGGATATATATTTTTTTTTTTCAAAATACATGCGTCTGGCCAAGTTTAATCTCTCATGTACTGACCCTTACTACCCTCCCCTCACCAGCCCCTTCCTCAGAATTCCGACTGTGACTCGACTCAGACTATGATGTCTTTTATCACCAGAATAATAGAGGAAGTTAGCTGTTTGTTTTCTCTTCTGGTTAATGTCTGATTAATCATTTCCATTGCAGCTCACGTGATGCACATTGGACTCCATACTATCCATGATTTACAGTGCCTTTGGAAAGTATTCAGACCCCTTGCCTTTTTCCACATTTTGTTACATTACAGCCTTATTCCAAAATTGATTATATGAAAAGAAAATCTACACACAATACCCCATAATGACAAAGCGAAACCCTTTGCTATGAGACTCGAAATTGAGCTCAGGTCCATCCTGTTTCCATTGATCATCCTTGAGATGTTTCTACAACTTGATTGGAGTCCACCTGTGGTAAATTCAATTGATTGGACATGATTTGGAAAGGCACACACCTGTCTATATAAGGTCCCACAGTTGACAGTGCATGTCAGACCAAAAACCAAGCCATGAGGTTGAAGGAATTGTCCATAGAGCTCCGAGACAGGATTGTGTCGAGGCACAGATCTGGGGAAGGGTACCAAAACATTTCTGCAGCATTGAAGGTCCCCAAGAACACTGTGGTCACCATCATTCTTAAATGGAAGAAGTTTGGAACCACCAAGACTCTTCCTAGAGCTGGCCGCCCGGCCAAACTGAGCAATAGGGGGAGAAGGGCCTTGGTCTGGGAGGTGACCAAGAACCCGATGGTCACTCTGACAGAGCTCTAGAGTTCCTCTGTGGAGATGGGAGAACCTTCCAGAAGGACAACCATCTCTGCAGCACTCCACCAATCAGGCCTTTATGGTAGAGTGGCCAGACGGAAGCCACTCCTCAGTAAAAGGCACGACAGCCCGCTTGGAGTTTGCCAAAAGGCATCTACAGACTCTCAGACCATGAGAAACAAGATTCTCTGGTCTGATGAAACCAAGATTCAACACTTTGGCCTGAATGTCAAGCATCACATCTGGAGGAAACCTGGCACCATCCCTACAGCGTAGCATGGTGGTGGCAGCATCATGCTGTGGGGGTGTTTTTCAGCGGCAGGGACTGGGAGACTAGTCAGGATCGAGGCAAAGATGAACAGTACAGAGAGATCCTTGATGAAAACCTGCTCCAGAGCGCTCAGGACTTCAGACTGGGGCGAAGGTTCACCTTCCAACAGGACAACGACCCTAAGCACACAGCCAAAACAATGCAGGAGTGGCTTCGGGACAAGTCTCTGAATGTCCTTCAGTGGCCCAGCCAGAGCCCGGATTTGAACTCGATCGAACATCTCTAGAGAGACCTGAAAATAGCTGTGCAGCAACGCTCCCCATCCAACCTGACAGAGCTTGAGAGGATCTGCAGAGAAGAATGGGAGAAACACCCCAAATACAGGTGTGCCAAGCTTGTAGCGTCATACCCAAGAAGACTCGAGGCTGTAATTGCTGCCAAAGGTGCTTCAACAAAGTACTGAGTAAAGGGTCTGAATACTTATGTAAATGTTATATTTCTGTTTTTTATTTTTAACAAATTAGCAAAAATGTCTAAAAACCTGTTTTTGCTTTGTCATTATGGGGTATTGTGTGTAGATTGATGAGGGGAAAAAACTATTTAATCAATTTTAGAATAAGGCTGTAACCTAACAAAATATGAAAAAGGTACAGGGGTCTAAATACTTTCCGAAGGCACTGTAAGTGTTTACTCCATACAGTATGCTCTTGTGGAGGCCCATGACATTGCAACAGCAACACACCACTTTAGTGGGGAGCTCTCATAGGCTAGTGTCTCTGCTTGGTACTCCATCTTGTGCCACTCTCTGTATTGATTGCCACTTTCTTCTTGCTCTGGGCTGCAGACACATTGATCCAATCGCAGGCCAGGTCTGAGCTCCATTAATCCCTCCCCACCAGGGCTCTTTCTCCCTCCCTGGGCCCCAGCAGGAGCTGACACTGTCAGGCACGTCACAGGGAGCATCTGGGGCGTCTGGAGCACAGACTGCATCCTGTCTTTCTTCCTAAGAGGAAGACCCCTGTGGTGGATTCACCTGCACAACAGGGGCTAGAATCAGGAACAGGACCAGCTCTATAAAGGAGCTTGCTTTCATTTAGGCAGCATTCCTAATCCATTTGAACACATGGTACCTGCCAGTCATTTCCTTTCGGGTTTGTAAGTGATCTTTATTAGTGTTATTATATGAGTTTGTGTCATTTTATAGTATTGTAAGGTTAACACGTTAATAATGACTGTTCCCAAGTCGTTCTTGAACATTGACATGGGTGAAATATATCAGGACGAAATGGATTGGAATGGAAATAGAAGCAGCATGCCAGTTCATGGTGGCTGCCCTCTGCCCTTTAACCTGCAGTGTTAGGGAGTAGGGAGGGATACACACATCCGGACTTCAAGCGTATGACTCATACTTCCTGTATGTGAATGCTAACTGGCTGGAAATGACCACCTATTCATCTGTTATCACTCTTCAGTGTTCTTTCATCCCTGTTGTCCCTTTAGAAGTCTCCTCTGGGTGGGTGATATTTCTATTTGCTGTTATTTGTTCTGGCAGACAGAGACCAGATTGATATATTTTCTCCTAGACAACATTGTGAAGGAGACAGGGTTGAATGCAACCACCCCTCATTTCTAATATTTACATTTAATCTATTTTATTTGAAATCCCATAGAAAATATTGATTATTTTCCATTACGTCAATATTAGCCAGCAACAGCTACGGTCAGGTCTACAAAAATGAAAACAGTAGATAAGATTGTATTAATGTCATGTTTGTGCTTTGAGTGTAGTGTTCTAGTGGAAATAATGAAATGAAAATGATAGAAATAACAAGAATATGCTAAATATCAGAAATACACAGATTAAAACTGGGAAAAGTGACAAAGATAAACATTGATGTCCCAGGGGCATCAGCATGTTTGTTTTAGTCATTTTTATCCAGTGACACAACATGTTATGAAAAACAACTCCTGGCTCGTTTTCTCATGGAGCTTTTCATTCTCTCACTCAAAAGTCACAAATACTCAATGTTTTTGGGCCAAGAAAGACACAAGTAGTCCTTCAGTTCAGTGAGACTTTAAAAGTTAAAGTAAGAATTTCAATACATGCATGTAGTTAGCCTATTTCATCATTTGGTTGAATATATTACTTACTTTTGTAGACTTTTAGGACAGCGGTTGGTTTGGTCAAAAGGTTGTATTGTTCTCTGTGTTGTTTTAGTGATTAAAGTTGCTTGACTCATTGTATTTAGTTCTAATGAGGCTAGTGTTGAAAGAGCAGAGCACTGCGAGCAGAGTGACCCAGCGAGGGTTAACAGTGGCTGGTCTGTCTGTGTTCCCTCCTCCTCCTGACGCTCACTGGCTGAGCCCAGCCAGAGCATGAGTGAGCGCACACTAGCTCCGCTGAGACCAACACAAAGACAGGCAGACAGAGATTGGAGAGACTAGAGAGCGAGGGAAGGACTGTACGTACCAGACTGTGAGAAACAGTTCTCATATCATATGCTCCTAGCTGGGTGTTTTCCCTCATTACCAAACCCTCATGCTGGTCCTTGTTCCTCATTGCCCTGATCACTCCATGGGACTCCAGACCCGGCCGCTAAGCGACCCGGCTCTCTCCTCCTCTATGGCGTGCCTCGACGTGGAGACCCCCGCCGTCTGCAGGGGTAAATTTAACTCAGGTGCCCCCGTCTCTATCGGTCTTTCCTTTTCTCCCTCCTCATTCTTTCACTCTCTCTTTCTATCGCTTACATTTTCACTCCCTCTCTTTCTTCCTCTTTCTCTCTCTGTCGCTCCTCTTCACTCTTTCCCCGTCTCTCCTCTTCACTCTCTCGCTGACTGCTAGGTAGCATCACTACGTTGTTGGCATGAAGCCCAGTATCAACATAAATCAGTATCCATTTTGGTTTCCTCTACGGTTGTCTCCAGAAATGTTGTCTGTTTAGGACTTTTAAACTTTATTCTCAGTAAAATAATGGAGTTACTGTAAAATGTGTATGGCTTTATGGGTTTAGGTCTGCTTTTCAGTCAACTTGATTACCTTGAATGAAATATACAGCTACTTATAGGCCTATTGAACATGACCGACAGCAGTGATGTCAGAGTAATCTGTACTGATTAATTGATGACAACACCTTGACGATGAGCTGGGACAGAGACATAGAGCCCCACCAGGAAATGATAGGGCATTACAGAACAAATAGCCATTAAATTATGTCCAGTGTCAGTTTGAGACTAGATTAACAGCATCACAATAGTGTAAAGAGTTGTTGTTCTCTATTAGAAACAAACAAAGTTAAAACAAGGGAGGAGATGAGGCCAGAATGAGGGAGGGGACTGGGGAGGTATAGCTTATCATATTATTAGGATCCTTAAACCCCGGACTGTGTGTTCACTTCTTATGATGAGTCCAGTGTTACCCTCAGGCTATCAGCTAAGCATGATGTCACCATTTAGTTAGTACCTTTTCCTGAACAGCATTCTACTGTACAATATATTGGCTCAGAGGAAAAGTCCCCAGTGAAATTCTAAACCTGGAAATGCTGTAGCTCCACATTCTGTTTGTGATCTGCATACCTTTACAGGGCAACTCCTGATAGTATAAGGTGTTTCGAAGAACAACTTGGTTTGTAAAGAAAAGGTGATATGACTCTTTAATGTAAGTCCCCTCAGGTCATAGATGTAGAATCATGCTTGGATGAGTTGGATGGATCTGTTTTGAATTTATTGCATTTTTACATTTTAGTCATTTAGCAGACGCTCTTATCCAGAGCGACTTACAGTTAGTGCATACATTATTTTATATTTTTCATACTGGCCCCCCGTGGTAATCAAACCCACAACCCTGGCGTTGCAAACACCATGCTCTACATCCCTGCCGGCCATTCCCTCCCCTACCCTGGACGACGCTGGGCCAATTGTGCGCCGCCCCATGGGTCTCCCGGTCGCGGCCGGCTACGACAGAGACTGGATTCGAACCAGGATCTCTAGTGGCACAGCTAGCACTGCGATGCAGTGCCTTAGACCACTGCGCCACTCGGGACCAATGTGCTATTACTTATCTATCTTCAAAAATACATCAAACAACAAACTGACTCATCAAGTCAATTAGTATTTGCAAGGGCATGGAGCACAGCTGAGCTGCAAGGAGAACACTGTATATTTCCAGCAGTAATGGCAACATAGCTTTTGTCAGTGTCAGACTGTTGCTATAACAGTGTAGCCATAACAAAACAGATTATCTTTTATATGTATGCACAGTGTTTCTAGGAAAAAGTCAGGCCAAAAGATCTAACGGTAGACTTTGTCCAGAGATGAGTTTTGTTGAGACGAACATGGGCAGGGGATTAGAGATAGAATCAGGAGACAGGGATTTTAGTAAAGCCTATGTACACTGAGGTTTGTGAAGTACCTCTGTTTATGCTGTGCTGGAGAGCAGGGGAGTGCAGCAGACTTGCATCACAGAGGTTAGCCAGGGTTCACTGAGAACAGCACTATTGACATCAGTCAAACAAATGTAAGGAGCACCTCAGGCATGGGCTGTACTGCCACGCTGATGTCAAGAATAACAACTTGATATGGCACTATTGTTCTCATAAATCGTCAATTGGCCTTTAGCATTCTTTTCCAGTCGAGTCAGAGTGGATAATATGAATATTGAAACTGACCAATGGTAATTCTCTCCAATCTTTTTTTTTTGTCATTTAGGTGACAGTCCAGAGCGACTTACAGTTTAGTGAGTGCATACATTATTTTTATTTTTTTATTTTTTCATACTGGCCCCCCGTTGGAATCGAACCCACAACGCCATGCTCTACCAATTGAGCTACATCCCTGCCGGCCATTCCCTCCCCTACCCTGGACCAATTGTGCGCCACCCCATGGGTCTCCCGGTCGCGGCCGGCTACGACAGAGCCTGGATTCTACCAGGATCTCTAGTGGCACAGCTAGCACTGCGATGCAGTGCCTTAGACCACTGCGCCACTCGGGAGGCCAAGAGGCCATCTTCCAGAATGATCTTTCTGGGGCCGTGTAGGCACCCCCCTGGTGTGCAGGTTGACGTGTATTGTCATGAGTCTTGTCCTGGAGGCAGCGATTTCCCCTTAGATAGGTGAGCTGCAAAGTCAAGATTTTGTAAGAATTTATGAAAACAAACATTCGCAGTGTGGTTAAAGTTAGGGTTAAAATCAGATTTTATTTACTTTGTGGCTGTTCCAGCAAGTGACCACTGCAGAGCTTCCTCCAGAACAAGATTCATGACAAAAAACACTAACCTGACCCTGTTGTGAATGTGTAATGGGAACCATGTATAGGCAGCAGGAGCAGGCACACAGTGTTCTGAGCCCTGGAGGCGCAGTGGGCTTGTTTCGGGGGGCTCTGAGAATGTACTCAGTTGCTCCCCCGCCTCGGGTCCCTGGGACACTCTGTTCTCCTCTGTCCACCAGTGGGAGCGGGTCCCCCACTCTGTACAATGCTTTGGGTTCCAGTCCCGGGCCCCACCCCCACGCCACCTCCAGACTCCATGGTTCCCAGGCCTTGTTCTCACAGCTGCCCAGTTTATTTTAGTTGGAGTGAGTCATGTTGGCCTGGTCAGACGCAGTGACTGTCCCAGGGGACTAGAGCAGAGTAGTATGTAGTGTGTGTGTGTTTAGTGTGTGTGACTGTGCGTAGACCATCTGGCTAGAGCCAATGAGCAGTCTACTCCAGCAGCAGTCCGACCTCATTATGAACACAGCGCCTTGGTGCCGATAAGGTCCCCACGTTCCTCACAGTGCTGCGTCGTTCGTCACTATCAACCGTCACCTTCCACTGTTATTCCACTGAAATAACACGTCCACGCTCGCCTGTTTATGCATGTTTAAACTTGGCCCGCACTGCAGTTTATGTTCTTCATAAGGAATTTCAATTTGTTGTGAATAAAGTTAGCTAGGTTAGCTCGGTGGTTAACGTTAGCTAGGCTAGGGGTTAGGGGTTAAGGTTAGGAGTTAGGGTTAGGGGTTAAGGTTAGGAGTTAAGGTTAGGGTTAGCTAACATGCTAGCTTAAGTAGTTAAAAAGTCTACTCCAGCAGCAGTCCGACCTCATTATGAACACAGCGCCTTGGTGCCGATAAGGTCCCCACGTTCCTCACAGTGCCGCGTCGTTCATCACTATCAACCGTCACCTTCCACTGTTATTCCACTGAAATAACACGTCCACGCTCGCCTGTTTATGCATGTTTAAACTTGGCCCGCACTGCAGTTTATTATGATGGAAAAATAACATTGAGTGCCATCCAAGGATTTGGAGCCTCCTGCATAAGACTCAACATTTTTCACTTCTTCTGCACCGAGTCCTTCTTGTCTTTTTAAGTTCCAGCGGCTTAATGGATCAGTGCTTATCCCTCCAAAACAAGACTACACATCTCACTTTTTATGAAGCGGCACTTACAAATGAGACAGAGATCACTCAGCCCTAGGATGACATCATCTCCAACTCGGAGGTGACTTGGATATATGAACATTGCACTGTAATTAGTCTTCAGGGTTTGTTTTTTCTACAGTGGTACTTGAGAAAGACTCATCCCTTGCCTGTGTCTATCTATGATTGTATTTCAAGTTGAACATCTATGTAAAGTTACCTCTGCATTTGCATCCCAGTCCGTCCTCAATATTTCATTGTCTTCACTTTATTTGAAGAGAGCTTGTATATTAATATGTAAAGCCCATGTAATCTCTCTAAAGTAAACTCACCGTGTCAAGAAGAGTGTTATTGCCAGTAGTCTGGTAGGTTAACTATGCAGGAAGTCTATAAGATGTCTCTATAGGATGTCTTATGTGGAGGAACAGGACTTCCTGTTTTGTTCTGGCTGGGCTGTGACGTGGTGTGTCAACACAAATTCCTGACTGGTCAAATTTTTCATGTCCACTACACGATTTTCTTCTTCATAACGAATCGAGTCCAGTACACGATGTTCTTCATAAGGAATTTCAATTTGTTGTGGCTAAAGTTAGCTAGGTTAGCTCGGTGGTTAACGTTAGCTAGGCTAGGGGTTAGGGGTTAAGGTTAGGAGTTAGGGTTAGGGGTTAAGGTTAGGAGTTAAGGTTAGGGTTAGCTAACATGCTAGCTTAAGTTGTTAAAAAGTAGTAAGTAGTTACAAAGTTGCTAATTAGCTAAAATGTCAAAGTTGTTCATCATGTGATTCGAACACGCAACGTTTGGGTTGCTAGACCTTCGCGTTATATGCCCACCCATCCTCCCACGACCAACCTCCCTCCTATCGTTTCTGTCTTAAGTAACCTACTGCCTTTATCTGTGGGTTGGGTGTGTAGTAGAACTGGGCAGACAAAAATCCATATTGCGATAAATTGCCAGAATTCTGTAATATGAATGTGCACCAGTCGAACATTCATGTTATAAAAGTCTGCCAATTTATCGCAATATGGTGCAGCACCCCTTTTTTTTATCCTTTAAACTACTACTACTAGTTTGATGGTTGTAGCCATGAGTTGTCCCATTAACAATCATCCATATTAGCAAACTTATTTCATTTCAAACTTCATATTTCTCTAGTATAGGCTACTTATCGTAATAAACGATATCAGCAAGATCCCTGCGATAAGTGATCGGTATTGATAATTTTCAGTTCATCGTCCCAGCTCTAGTGTGTAAATGGAGGGTCGTCTGAACCTGGTCCCAGATATGTTTATGCTGTCTTGCTAACGCCTATGGTCATTGGCGTGGCGGCACAAACAGATCTGGGACCAGGCTAGTTGTGTATAGGTTGACCTCTAACCTATCTCTGCTTCTCTCCCACAGTCCTCCAGCGCCGCCTGCAGCAGAGACGCACCCGTGAGCAGCTAGTGGAGCAGGGCATCATGCCACGTGAGTATGGCCACTGGGCATTGGGCACCGCCACTCTCAAACCACGAAGGATTTAATATACTGTAACTCACTTCTACCAGAGTTAAGGTTAATGGTCTGGCATGTAGGAAAATTATAACTGCACCCACACCATAGTAATTAAAGTGGGTCTTGGTTCCAGAATGCTCTCAGGATATGTGATATATTTATTACCTCAATGAATACCATACATTGAACTACATGTTGTCTGATTTTATACTATTATGACAACCATACAGGAGTGGAATTCTGCCACCACTGATGTCTTGACCACCCTCCACCACAAACCTTGTCATGATGTTTGTAGAATAAATAAATACTCGGAATGGTCCAAGGTCTTAACCCACAGTGAGGCATATATCGGTGGCCAGTGGCATACCAGAAACCAAAAGGCATACTGAAAACTTCCACACCCGGCTCTCAAAGTCAGCAAAGTGGAGAAGAATCATTCCTCTTGCTGCCCTTACTGGATCAGTCTCTCTGGGAGTGGGTTGTATGTAATAAAAGAGAGCAGACTAGAGCAGACACACTGATAAGAAAGCAGACAGCAGACAGAGAGAGGGAGAACAGTGGTGTAGCTAAGTGATTTGTGGCTAGAGCCGCAGGAGCCCCAGACCAGATCCCTCTCAGTGCTGGGAGTGTGTTCTGTCTTGTCTTGTCCAGCCCTAAGAGGCCTCCTCCATGTGGACTCTAAGCTCCTCTTATTAGGTTCCATAGTCAGCACTGTATGAGTCAGCGACTGGGCCTGCACTGGAGGTCAGTAACCATCACTGTGGCCCTAGCGCAAGCCGCACAGGAACCTCCCAAATAGCGACACTGGGTGAATCGCTCTGGTTCTCCCACACAGAGGACTTATAATAGGTATGCAGGCCAGGGCTTGGGTGACGCTCAGGAATGCTTAGCTCTGCTCCTCTGAGTTTGACGCACACCCTATGACTGAGAAGAACCCCTGGTCAGTGTGTGTTCAGACCTCAGTGTGTATGTGCTGAGAGCAAACAGTGCTTGTGTTAGCTAGAGGTGACTAATGGGTGTAGCCGTGCCGTGCCAACAGCAGGATAAGTGTGTCTGATGAGATCAAAGTCTCAGCCTGACTGTCTCACTAGTTGGATGAGTGGAGCATTCAGAGACATCCTGTCCTACTCCCGTCAACTATTGTGTAGTATCAAGGCTATCCTCTCTTCCAAAGAAATATCACGCATTATTGTCTCTCCCTTATTGTCATCAGCTTGTCATCTCAAGTACAACTACATCATGTCTCAAATATGAACTTTCAGGATGACGAGTTGACGTTTTACCCATTAGAAGTTATGGGTAGTTACAGTGAGCTCCAAAAGTATTTGGACAGTGACACATTTGTAGTGAGTTTTGGCACAAATGTAGTTGTTTTGGCTCTGTACTCCAGCTCTTTGGATTTGAAATGAAACAAGTGCAGATTGTCAGCTTCAATTTGAGGGTTTTTTCATCCATATCGGGTGAACCGTTTAGGAATTACAGCACTTTTTGTACATAGTCCCCCACATTTTAGGGGACCAAAAGTATTGGGACAAATTCACTTATATGTGTATTAAAGTAGTCAAAAGTTTTGTATTTGGTCCCATATTCCTAGCACGCAATGACTACATGAAGCTTGTGACTCTACGAACGTGTTGGATGCATTTGCTGTTTGTTTTGGTTGTGGGTTGTGTTTCAGATTATTTTGTGCCCAATATAAATGAATGGTAAATAATGAATTGTCATTTTGCAGTCACTTTTATTGTAAATAAGAATATAATATGTTTCTAAATGCTTCTACATTAATGTGGATGCTACCATGATTACGGATAATCCTGAATGAATCATGAATAATGATGAGTGAAAAGGTTACAAAGGCATATCATCCCCCCCTGTTATTGTAATGGTGAGAAGTTAGCATATCTTGGGGGTATGATATTTGTGCGTCTGTACCTTTCTCACTCATCATTACTCACGATTCATTCAGGATTATCCATAATCATGGTAGCATCCACATTAATGTAGAAGTGTTTAGAATATTCTTATTTACTAATCATTTCTATTGGGCACAAAATAATCTGAAACACAACCAAAACAAACAGCAAATGCATCCAACAAGTTGTGGAGTCACAAGCCTGACGTTATCATTGCGTGCTACGAATATGGGACCAAATACTAAACTTTTGACTACTTTAATACACATAAGTGAATTTGTCCCAATACTTTTGGTCCCCTAAAATGGGGGGACTATGTACAAAAACTGCTGTAATGTCTAAACGGTTCACCCGATATGGATGAAAATACCCTCAAATGAAAGCTGACAGTCTGCACTTTAACCTCATAGTCATTGTATCATTTCATACAGAGCCAAAACAACAAAACATTGTCACTGTCCCAATACTTTTGGAGCTCACTGTATATGATGTTCATCTTCCCTCCCATAGCACTGAAATGCCCTGCTGCCTTCCATGAGCAGATCCGCAGCCTGCAGAGGTCCAGGGTAAGACCTCACAAACTCATCTCACTAACACTAGTGTTCATTGTACTTCATTGAGATAAACACACACTATAACATGCATATGCCGTTCCATATCATCTCGATTAAATGTATTTTTGTGTTGTTTTTTACAGACTGAGAACTTCTTGAAGCACAAAATCCGCAGTAGACCTGAACGTTCAGAGCTGGTCCGCATGCACATTCTGCAAGGTAACTACACTACCACGTACTGTATGCTTTATGATAGGCTGTAGAGAAGACAGATAATACAGAGCATACTCAGCTACCAACATAACGTCAATGTACGTTTAGCTGGCCAAGTTAGCTCTCAGAAGAGAGATGA
Organism: Coregonus lavaretus; assembly: GCF_964263955.1. Classification (NCBI taxonomy): domain Eukaryota; kingdom Metazoa; phylum Chordata; class Actinopteri; order Salmoniformes; family Salmonidae; genus Coregonus; species Coregonus lavaretus. The sequence goes on from NC_139989.1 coordinate 42,494,667, forward strand.
TGATGGAAGAGGAGGATCCTGTGAAATTGTATCCCTCCCTATTGGATACAATCCATAGGATCTTAAATATTCACAACTTTAGATGCTACAATCAGTTGTCTGATTGATTGTCTTTGACGTATGAGGACATACCACCTTAAACAGTCTCCATTGTGAGACACACAGTAGTAGAACAGTACTGTTGTGAGTTCTAGGTAGACTAGCAGTTACTGATGAGTTGCTGTCTGTCCCACAGAGACCCATGCGGAGGCCTCACTGCAGGCCACTCAGATGATGCTGAAGAGAGCCAGGCTGGCTGATGACCTCAATGAGAAGCTGGCCCAGCGACCCGGCCCCATGGAGCTGGTGGTCAAGAACATTCTGCCTGTGGAACCCAGCCTCGTCAAGGACGCTGTCACCGGTAGAGAACACTCTTGAGTTTATACATTATTAGGCTAAGGGCGAAGTAACTCATTCAACTCCCACTCCCTGGATATTTTGTATAGTCTAGATTTCTGAAAGTGCCTATTACGACTAACACAGCATTGAGACATTTCCAGTGACTACCATAAGAAACAACTTAGTACAAACCTCTCTCCATTGGTCTACTTGTAATTAATAAGCTGTGCTTTTGCACATAATAATAATAATAATAATAATATGCCATTTAGCAGACGCTTTTATCCAAAGCGACTTACAGTCATGCGTGCATACATTTTTGTACACATGTTACGTTGCAGATCGCGCAGATGGTGAGGTGGAGAATGACTTCCCCAAGACGTCAACACTGGATGTGTACAACTTTGACGAGGACAGCAGCGACGCCCTGTCCCCAGAGCAGCCGGCCAGCCAGGAGTCCCAGAGCTCCTCTGCCCCCTCACCCTCCCCCAGGACCCCTAGGGAGACAGAGGCCCCTGCTGCTCCCTCAACCTCCCAACCGACCAGCTCCATCACCATGCAGGTAGGTCCCATCGCTATACCTCACCACCTATAAATACCCATCTTAAATTGTGTTATGGTATTACTAACAGCGTAAATATTGTATGTTTCTACATTTTGGGCCTGAATAATAGTCTCCCAGTGCACCTGCCTGTTGTATATGAAATTTAATTTGCTAGAAAATATTATTTGCCTCTGTTTTTTTCTGTATTAGAAGGCATTCATATGTTGTTAGTCTTTTTCCAGTTGCTCTGCGCTTGTGGCTTACTGTGGGAGGGGGATTTACAGGCCTCTGTTCCCCTCCTTACTGAACGGGCCATGTGGTTTCTATCTGTCTCTTTATCTCAGCACTGCCCACCTACCTCCCAGTCCACAACAGACTTCCTCAACTTCTCTCAAGTCTCCACCAATGAGCATCAGAACAATCATCTGGTGACCACGCCTCAGCCAATCACCACTGTTGCCCCTCCAAAGCCGGGGCCCATGTTAGTAAAGGTGAGCCACAAACTTTAAAGAAAGTGATGTCATATCACATAATGATGGAGAGTACTTGAACCTTGTGGCAAAGGTATGGTAAATCATGGAAATGTGCAAAGATGTACAGTGAGGGAAAAAAGTATTTGATCCCCTGCTGATTTTGTAAGTTTGCCCACTGACAAAGACATGATCAGTCTATAATTTTAATGGTAGGTTTATTTGAACAGTAAGAGAGACAGAATAACAACAAAAAAATCCAGAAAAACGCATGTCAAAAATTGTATTAATTGAAATGAGTTTTTGACCCCTCTGCAAAACATGACTTAGTACTTGGTGGCAAAACCCTTGTTGGCAATCACAGAGGTCAGACGTTTCTTGTAGTTGGCCACCAGGTTTGCACACATCTCAGGAGGGATTTTGTCCCACTCCTCTTTGCAGATCTTCTCCAAGTCATTAAGGTTTCGAGGCTGACGTTTGGCAACTCGAACCTTCAGCTCCCTCCACAGATTTTCTATGGGATTAAGGTCTGGAGACTGGCTAGGCCACTCCAGGACCTTAATGTGCTTATTCTTGAGCCACTCCTTTGTTGCCTTGGCCATGTGTTTTGGGTCATTGTCATGCTGGAATACCCATCCACGACCCATTTTCAATGCCCTGGCTGAGGGAAGGAGGTTCTCACCCAAGATTTGACGATATATGGCCCCGTCCATCGTCCCTTTGATGCAGTGAAGTTGTCCTGTCCCCTTAGCAGAAAAACACCCCCAAAGCATAATGTTTCCACCTCCATGTTTGACGGTGGGGATGGTGTCCTTGGGGTCATAGGCAGCATTCCTCCTCCTCCAAACACGGCGAGTTGAGTTAATGCCAAAGACCTCGATTTTGGTCTCATCTGACCACAACACTTTCACCCAGTTCTCCTCTGAATCATTCAGATGTTCATTGGCAAACTTCAGACGGGCCTGTATTTGTGCTTTCTTGAGCAGGGGGACCTTGCGGGTGCTGCAGGATTTCAGTCCTTCACGGCGTAGTGTGTTACCAATTGTTTTCTTGGTGACTATGGTCCCAGCTGCCTTGAGATCATTGACAAGATCCTCCTGTGTAGTTCTGGGCTGATTCCTCACCGTTCTCATGATCATTGTAACTCCACGAGATGAGATCTTGCATGGAGCCCCAGGCCGAGGGAGATTGACAGTTATTTTGTGTTTCTTCCATTTGCGAATAATCGCACCAACTGTTGTCACCTTCTCACCAAGCTGCTTGGCGATGGTCTTGTAGCCCATTCCAGCCTTGTGTAGGTCTACAATCTTGTCCCTGACATCCTTGGAGAGCTCTTTGGTCTTGGCCATGGTGGAGAGTTTGGAATCTGATTAATTGATTGCTTCTGTGGACAGGTGTCTTTTATACAGGTAACAAACTGAGATTAGGAGCATTCCCTTTAAGAGTGTGCTCCTAATCTCAGCTCGTTACCTGTATAAAAGACACCTGGGAGCCAGAAATATTTCTGATTGAGAGGGGGTCAAATACTTATTTCCCTCATTAAAATGCAAATCAATTTATAACATTTTTGACATTTTCTAGATTATTTTGTTGTTATTCTGTCTCTCGCTGTTCAAATAAACCTACCATTAAAATTATAGACTGATCATTTCTTTGTCAGTGGGCAAACGTACAAAATCAGCAGGGGATCAAATACTTTTTTCCCTCACTGTACATTCAATGCAACGATTAAATATACATTTATTTATAGCATTTAGCTGAGCACATTACAAGCTATAACCAAACTTTTCTTTCTCTTGGCACAGAAAGCTATTTATTTCAGCAATTAAGATATGTTGGTTCCTTTTGGATCCCAGCTAGCTGAGCAAGCTTTTCCTACAAACACTAAATATACCCTGTAAACGTGAATGTCACCTCTGATATTTGACTCTCTCTCTCTCTGATCTGTTGTGGTTTTCATGCTGCTTCCTTTGGAACTGTAATCAGAGATAAGATGTCAGAGGACAAACACTGGGGCTGTGTTCGGTCACAGTGAAAGAGCCTGTCAGTGCAGGCAGAGACGAGTCGAAAGTGATGGTTCAACCAAGTCAAATGCGGTTCAAAGCACAACAAGGCCTGGAGGAGTTTTTCACAAATCCATTAACTTAAACAGCCAGCCGCTCTCAGTCTTCAATTAAGGTTAAGTGACAGGCTTACTCTTAGCCTTCAGGGCATAAAGGATGGAAGCAAAAGACGGGAGTAAAGCAATAACTTGGGCATTTGTCATAATCCTTTACACTCAAAGCAAATTCATATTTTCTGAGCTCTGCCCCTCCCGTGTTGAAGAACAGGGAGGAATACATTTGAGGCTGTGTGTTTACATAAACCAACTTGAATGATATTTCTATGGCTTGAATCTACCTCCCAAATACCAAGCCATTTAATGTGTATCCTGTAATTTAGTTACTGAACAATAAGGGTCACCTCACATCCCTTTCCACATTCCATTTCCCCATCCTGTCTTTCTCACTGGGCGTTATCACAATGTCCCACCTATTAATTTGATACTACAGTATGAAATGGGCACAATTTCATGTACAAGCCTCACAATACTGGCAAGATGTTTAGACGTTATCCATAACAGTCAGAACAGGCTTTAGATCACCAAAAATGTCCACAAACCACTCTGTGAGATGGACCATTGAGGTTTTCAGTGAAAACGTTTCAATGCTCCTCCCAGATAGTATTCAGTAGGTTGTAACCGTTCCTCTTTTCCCTGTGCAGCAAAGCCAGCCAAAGACACCCAATGACAAGAGCCGCAGTAAAAAGAATAAGGACCCCAAGCCGCGGGTGAAGAAGCTCAAGTACCACCAGTACATCCCCCCGGACCAGAAACAGGAGCCCAACGAGGCCCCCATGGACTCAGCCTACACTAGGCTACTGCATCAGCAGCAGCAGTTCCTCCAGCTGCAGATACTGAGCCAGCAGCAGCAGCACTATAATTACCAGGCCATCCTGCCTGCCCCACTCAAGTATGGCCCACTGTGAAAAGGACATTGGAATGTAATGTGTTACCACAGCTTGCATACCGTAGGCCAAGTAATGTGGCTAGCCCTCACATTCTAGTTGTAGTTTTATTGACTGATAGCTTTGTGTTGAGGGCAGTCAGTACATCATAGCTACACCTGGAAGACAAACATTGTTTCCTTTGAACAATGTCATTTTATTTACCAAACAATCCTAACAGAATAAGTCCACACCTGGGTAATAGTGATGTAATCTGCCACATCCGTTTCCTGCACAGCTTCTGTTTGGCTTAGATATAGTATTCCTGTCTTCATTGTCCCGGATGGAGACTGTTGAATGTGAATGATGGGACATACAGGAAACTCTTTCTCCCATCCGAACACTAAACACTAAACCCTCCTCCTTTTGTCTGTGTTCCTACAGGTCGATGGAGGGTCAGAACAGCTGCTCCAATGTGTCTCTGAGTGGCAGCAGTCTGTCCAGTCCCATCATGGTCTCTCTACCCAGCGCTGCCCCTGCACGGTCTAACCAGACTCTTACAAACCGCAAGCCTGGTGTCCTACCTGCCAACCTGGATGAAATGAAGGTGAAGCTCACTCCTGCTCCGTAAAAACATACAGTAGCTTATTTTACTCAAACATAGATACATTACAGGGCAGAGCACAGCACATCACCTAGGCAGTGACATGTTGTATGGAGATTTATTGAGAGGGCTTGTCTTTTATGATGATGACTCATGACTGTTCATTATCCCTGGTCCGTAGGTAGCTGAGCTGAAGATGGAGCTGAAACTGCGAGGTCTTCCGGTGTCTGGCACCAAGACTGACCTGATAGAGAGATTAAAGCCTTATCAAGAGAGCCCCAGCAGCCAGGCTGCCACTGCCATGGAGCTGACAGGCCACACAGGGGCCCCACAGCCGGAGAGCATGAGCTCCACACCCCCTGTGTCCCCCGCGCCCTCAGAGGTCTCCAGCCTGGGCATGGAGGAGGCTGGGATGCCAGGAGCTCTTTCCCCAGCTCGGCCCACTCCCTCTGGGTCGTCTCCCCACCAAGGCCCCCTGGAGGACAGCCCCATGGAGACCAGAACCTCAGAGAAGGACCAGCGATTGCACGAGAAGGAGCGTCAGATCGAGGAGCTGATGTGGAAGCTGGAGCAGGAGCAGAGGCTGGTGGAGGAGCTGAAGATGCAGCTAGAGGTGGAGAAGAGGGGTCAGCCCAGCCCTCCAGCCCCCATGGCCCTGGCCCAGGTCAAAGAAGAGGGCAGGGCCGCCTCAAACTGCTCCGCCTCTGCGCATAGCCCACGCGCAGTGGTGAAACAGGAGGAGCCCAGCTCAGGCCAGGTGCAGACGTCCCCCCTGCCTCAGTTCTTCATCAGCCACCAGCAGGTGCCTCAGGTCATCAGACAGCCCCAGCCTCAGACCCCGCTGTCTGGCCAGCCTGGAACACAGATCCTGCTGCCTGTCTCCCTGCCCACCAGCACTGCCACCATCCAGCTACCGAACAACAGCATTAAGCTGCAGGTCAGAGAGCCGGTCCTGCAGACCACAGTTAACACTGCAGCTCCAGGCCTCATCCAGAAAACAGAGGCCTCAGCACCCCAGCAACAACAACACACCACCCAGACCCAACCCATGGCACAGGTGAGAATATATGGTTTACTTTACTCCAATCCCATATTTAGAGTGGGATATTCCCCAAGCTACTGTCAGCAGCCACCATTTTACCCACCTGTATTGTAGTGTCTCTGTGTATTGGGTTATAGTACTCTCCATGGGCTGTGTGCTGCACCAAACTAAATAAACTAAATAAATAGCTGTCTGTGGATGAATTGTTCCGCTGAATTAATTGCACATCCTGTTTTTGTGCCCTTTTTCTGGGATAACACCATTTCCAGAGCACTTTATAAATTACATTCTATTGTGATGGGCCGGCCTAATCACATTTCTTAGGGCATTAGCCGTGTTTTGAAAGCAGAGAGTCTCTCTCTCCAACTTCTTTAATATGCTCTTCTCTGGGTGATTTATCTAGTGTGTTGCCAAGGTAATAGCAGGCCTGGCCAGGGTGATGAATTCCTCTCCTAGTCACATCAGAAGGAGGGCCGGAGGCCGTCTATGCTCCGGTTACTGGAGCAGGTGCTGACTGACGGCCAGGCAGACAGCACAGTAGACTATGTTGTCTGCTCTAGTCTATAGGACCAGACCTGGGTTCAAATAGCATTTGTTTTCCTTCAAATACTTAAGCTGTGTTTGACTGGGCTTGTCCGGCATAATTAAACCAATTGGATAGTCCCAAAAGTGCACACCCCATCCATCGGTCACTCAAATGCAAGCTTAAGCAAACAGTACTTAATTGAAAGATGTCAAATACTATTTGAACCCAGGTCTGCAGAGCTGCACTGGGCCGAACCAACAGCCAGACAGAATTAGCAACAGCAACTGCAGCACAACACTCATTGAAGAGTGCTCTCACACCCAGAAACACAACTCTTTTAGCACTGCACTGCCCATGCCTTTTATTGTGTTCCTAAAGAATGTGTACTACCACATAATAATACATAAACACTTTTTATTCCTCCCAGAGAAAGTGTCTACCCTGTCTAACCACTGTGTGCCTTCTAAGGGGAGTGTTTACTACTACAGCTGACCAGTATGTATCTGTCCCAGAGGGAGCGTGTACCACAGGGTTAACCACTGTTCATCATTCCTCTACAGACGACAGTCCCACTGTGCACCACCACCTCAGGCTCTGGGTTCCAGTTCAGAGCAGGCCCTGGTCAGACAGAGATCTCCCAGTGTTTCCTAAACACCTCCCCAGGGAGCAGGTCCCCTTCCAGGGCCTCGTCCAACCAAGCAGTCCCCAATGGTCCAACAAAGAAGGTATTGTTTAAATACTGTATTACGTATACACATCTTATCTACATGTATTCATTTAGTTGTGTTGAATATGTGAACCGCATTGTTTACAGCTTATAGGGGTTAGAGCTCATAGTTTTTTCTGTTTATCAGTCCCCCTCTCCCTGCCAGCCCAACTTCTCAAACCACGTCCCAAAGAGTAAGGACCCGCCACGCTACGAAGAGGCCGTTAAACAGACACGCAGAATGCAGACTGCTGCACAGGTAATACAGCTTGTATAACACTACTAAAACACACTGGACTGACCCGCTAGGTCTGTTAGGCGTTAAGGCAGGTATTTACTGGTCTTTATTGTCTATGCAGGTTCCCACTGCAACCAGCCAGCACATGGACGACCTGTTTGACGTGTTGATCGAGAGTGGAGGTGAGAAAAATACTTGACTATAGTTGGGGTCTCCTCTTCTCCATTGAGACAGCTGAATCAGTCCCTCCCTGTCCATTAATCCATTATCGCCCATGTTCCTTCTTCTACAGAGATCTCCCCCTTCATCAGACAGGACCCTTCCTTTCCAGACAAGCTGCTTCCTGTGACCGCCAGTGTAACCACCCTGCCCTTCAACACGGTGCTATCCCGCCCCCCGCCCCAGATCCAGGTGGCCCGGCCCGTCCCCACCCTGAACCCCCCGGCCCCACCCAGCCTGACAGCCCTGGCCACAGACAACCAGTTGGAGGCCTTCCTGGATGGCACGCTGGCTAGGGAGACTGAGCCCCGGACACTGAGGCTGATGGAGGAGCTGCACAGCCAGCTGCTGGAGCACTCCCCCCACTCCCCCATGGACATGGACACAGACACCACCGGGTTCAACAACATCAGTGCACCCCCCTCCAGCTACCACCTGGACCACACCAACTTGGACAACATGGAGTGGCTGGACCTGACCATGCCCGGGCCGACGGGGGGGCTCAACCCACTGGGCCTTCCCCCGTCTGGGGTCTTCTCCTCTGACTTCCTGGACTCCCATGACCTGCAGCTACACTGGGACTAAGGGGCGTCAATGTGACCCCCTGCCCCCAAACAGGCCTGTTCAGACAGAGGGCTGTCAGGGAGAGACACACACATACTGATAAGTGAGACGGAGAGCCCAGTCCTCCTCCAGTGGAGGTGGGGGAGGAGAGTGCAGTGCTGCTGGCCTTGAGTCTCTGTGGGCAGTTCTGTGCAGGGCTACAGCAGCAGTGGTGGTGGATCTCACTGCTCTGAGCAGCTCAGAGTGCTAGAGGCATGGACCCGCCTTCCTCATTGGATATACAATATAGCTGTTTCCCTCTGAGGTATCGGCCCTCATAACAGCCACTCATTCTAAGGAAGGCAAAGCACCCGCTGGGCTGACCGTGGTATAGATCAGTGGTATGATTAGGTTGATCTCCCCCTGTGGTCTCTTTCAGAAGAGGACCTGGTCTGAGGAAGGGTGGTCTCTACTGAAATGGCGTTACAGTAGATAAGGAGTGGGACCAGGAAATGTGATCCTGGCTCAGGATGAGAACTTGCTAGTGGAAACAGATGTTGACCCAGGTGTTACAGAGAATTTCACGCCTGGTTCTGACTGCACCACAGTGGCATGGTTACTGACTGACTTTAAATTTGATAAATTTGACAGACAGCGCAGAGAGATTGTAGATATTATAAGCCTATGTCTACAGTAGCAGGAGTCTGTCTGCTCTGCTGCATACATCACTAAGGCAGCTGTATTACAGTCCTGTGTATGTATGACCTATTGGAATGTGGTATTAGCTTAGCATTATGGCTTTGAAATAACTGCCTTTGCTTTACTCAGTGCCCCCATGCGATTCCCATCATAGGAGGAAATGGGACACAGATGCTAAAAGACTGCACATATTGCATTGTGCCTTATTTATAAGACCTTTTGGCAAATATCTTGCTATTATCAAGGCATTGCTTTCACTTAATTCAACCAAAGAATTTCCACAGAGTACACAGAGTGATTACTACTTAAAGTGAAGTGTTAACAGTAAGCAGCCTTATATCATGTAAGAGAAAACAGTGAGAGCACAAAACCCACATTTAGTGTCATTGGTTGACAATAAGAGAGCTGTCGGCCTGAGAACTCTTGAATTCATCTGAATTAGAAGTTGAGAGGCGTCACATTTCTGGCAGCTGTTGTTCTTACTCTATTCTTGTGTGGGGAGCGTAGGGCCAATGTGAGTTTGTTTACCAAGCTGCAACGTGCTTTGCCTTAGTGTCCATGGGGTCACAATAGGTGGCACAGCATCCCACAGCACTGCTGTACCTAGCCAGGTCTAGGCGTATGTCCTTTATAGGATTGACAAAAGAGCCTTTGAAAATGTTCTCTCTCTCAACCCTATTGTCAAGTCTGGAGTGGATCTATCCCAATGTACAGATCAGCTGAATTTTGCTTGTTTATGTGTGGTGTGCAGTGCACATGAGTGAGAGCTGGTGTGTGTCTGTGCACTGCACATCTGTGTTGCATATCACTTTTGCTTGTTTTGACTCTAGGAACTGCCAGAAATATAGCCAGTAAATTCCCCTCAGCATTTCCATTGCTCTCTTCAATATACTGTCTTAGTTGGCTGATATACTGAGCACAGACAAATTGACATCATTCAGTTTGACAAGCCAGTGCGTCACAGTGAATCAGCAGAGGTGGTTCAAGGCTGTCTTGTGCTTTTGTGATCAGCTTAGCAATATTTGTGGCCATAGTCCTGCAGGTTCAGGTGTCTTTGACACTCAAATGTTCATGTAAGCATAATTATTGTATAATTGTGTTGTAGTAGGCCTGATGTGCCTCTATTCATGAAGCCTTAGTCCAGCAGGTTATGTAGGGTCGGGATTTCAGTCACTCACATCATCACATAAATAGAGGCAACTTTTCAAAACACATTTCAAAACAAAGCAGTGCGTGATCCATAGGTACCATTATTACCAATAGATGAGTATTAAAATGATCTCCACACTGTTGGAATAGCCTTTGGTTTCACTCCTCACTCCCAGTTGAAGTCTTTTTTAGGTCAAAATCATACATTATTATTGCAATCGTACACCTGTAGTTAAAAATTACATTACAGTGATATATACTGGCCAAAGATAAAATGTGAAAGCATTTGAAGAGTGTTGAAACCAATGGTTGAAATGGGTTAAGCCAGAGGAGTTTACAGACGGGTTGACTTTGCAAAAGGTGGCAGTCCTCTTAATCAAGCAGTCTGAGCTACACAAAGGATAACTGCCTTTAGAAACACAGAAACATTTCAGCAATTTAGTAGAGCCCCAAAACATGGAAGAAGCTTTAAAACACTATTCAGCATGATAAGTTTGAAGCACCAACGACAGCATAAGAATTCCTTGGAAATACATTGCAGACGGTGCTAAAGAAGTATGTAATTTCAATGGTTTTGATAAATTACAGCCTACCTGTCTGTCCCCTACCAAAGAAAATTACTTAAAGGTCCAATGCAGCCGTTTTTACCTCAATATCAAATCATTTCGGAGTAACAATTAAGTACCTTACTATGATTGTTTTCACTTAAAATTATCCCAAAAAAGCTTCTTAGCAAAGAGCAATCTCTCTAGCAATAATTTTGCTAGGACTGTCTGGGAGTGGTCTGAGTAGGGAGGGGGAAACTGAAAACTAGCTGTTATTGGCAGAGAGGTTTGGAACTCTTTCTTATTGGTCTATTAACTAATTTACCACCAGGTGATGTCACCAGGCAAACCAAAACTCCATCCCACGTAAACAGGCTGAAATTTCAGGCGGTCTTTTTAAACAGCTCTTAGACTACAATGGCATTATTATCATTTTCACAGTATTATTCCAACCTCAGTGTTGAAACATACACTGAGTGTACAAAACACCTGCTCTTTCCAGGTGAAAACTATGATCCCTTATTGATGTCACCTGTTAAATCCACTTCAATCAGTGTAGATGAAGGGGAGGAGACAGGTTAAAGAAGGATTTGTAATCCTTGAGTCAATTGAGACATGGATTGTGTATGTGTGCCATTCAGAAGGTGAATGGGCACGACAAAAGATTTAAGTGCCTTTGAACGAGGTATGCTAGTAGGTGCCAGGCGCACTGATTTGAGTGTGTTAAAAACTCCAACGCTGCTGGGTTTTTCATGCTCAACAGTTTCCTGTGTGTATCAAGAATGTCTACAAAGGACATCCAGCCAACTTGACACAACTGTGAGAAGCAAGCATTGGAGTCAACATGGGCCAGCATCCCTGTGGAACACTTCGACACCTTGTAGTCCATGCGCCGACAAATTTAGGCTGTTCTGAGGGAAAAAGGGGGTGCAACTCAATATTAGGAAGCTGTTCCTAATGTTTTGTACACTCAGTGTATATAACACAGGAAAATCAAAATGTTTTTGAATGCACTGGGCCTTTAAGAGCCTCAATTTCACACATTTCTGTTAGAAAAACTGACAAAAGCACTTAAATTGCAAAGCAGTTTACACTGAGTGGATAAAAAATGGGTAGCTAATCAAAAAAACATTGTCTTTGTGCACAACTTTGTTTTTGTCTGAGCATCGGTGCCTCATTTTACTATTCAACGTCTGTCACCCATTGATCATGTGTCCAAACTAAAGAAAGGGAGAATGTGCTGGAACCAGAAGTAATTTAATTTGTACTATACTAGTATAGCCCCCCCCCCGCAATAGTGATACATAGTTAGTATGCCATACATTTTGCACATTGTGTATATATTTTATGTCATGCATTTTATTTTATACAAATGTAGCACATCTGAGCTCTTTTGTATTAAGACTGTTTGGTGTATACAGTGTGCGTACTACTGTATACCCATTATGTATATATAGCCTTTGTGTCAATAAAAATGGTAATGTACATTGTGTGTGAAAATCATTCAGTTGTGTTTAGTAAATAAAATCATGTGACATTTCGTTTATCAAGGAGTTCCTAACACAGCCACCACTAGGCACATACAGCTTTAGAGTTCACATACCTTGAAACACTATTTTCCTCTGATGTTTTACAATTCACACAGGCTTTTTGCAGCACAATAAAAATACAACAACAAAAACATTTTAATGCAGTTGTTCTCTAATAAATTGCATTGATGAAGACATTTTATTCTAAGAACAATGCAATACATACTAACTTAAAATGTACAGGATCCAGCCACAGTTGTCACAGTATGGATGCATCATCATCACAGGAGTGATGGGAGTGACACTGACCAACAGTACAGTTGTTGGGAATTTATGATCTCTTCTCACTCAGCAGAACATGTTTCACTATGGCTTGGCTCAATTCAACATCCATTGTCCATTTCCCCCCCATCCACTGCTGTCCTATATCTGCATGATGGGAAAGGGTGTCTCCTGAACCCTAAATGGGTCACCTCAGATCCATGGTAGATGCCTCATCATCACATGGGGAGATCTCCAATCCCAGTCTGAGACCTGTTTATCAGTCTCTGTGTACATGTGGGCCCTTACCTCAGAGCTTTGTGATGGTGATTATTGAACTTCGACACTTAGGACATCTATGCGTGACATCTTTGAAGTTATCAATGCAGAAAGGGATAAGGCAGCAACCAGCCACACAGCTGAATGAGAAGAGACCAGAAACGACAGTTTCAAACTTTGGATTCCATCAGGTGATGTGATTATCAGACATGACACTAGCCTAAAGGCACTGGCTTTTGTCCAAACTGAAATTTGCATAGTACTGCAGGAAACAAATAACTGGAATGTAGTCTCTGAAGAGCACTTTTGTTGGCACCTCTACTTAGGTGAGACCTAAGCAGTCCTCCTATTCTTTGTTAACCGAAATATCCTACCAACTCTAGATGAAGCATAGAGTTGAAAACACAGCATTGTCGACATCCTGCATTCAAAGATGGCAGACGATTGTTAGTAACACAGCAGTAAGACAATGTAGGTCAACTCACCCAAGTATAGACATTGTGACACAGACTAGACAGGCCACATTGCCAACTGAAGTGACAATCTCTGTGGTGATGAACTGTCGACACTCTGGGCACTGGGTCTGAGATGAGAAGGGAGGAAGTTTCTGGATGTCCAGGATCACCTCCGGAGCTATGGAGGGAGTGTAGGTGTGACCATATGACATCACTCATCTATAGGACTAGCCTCTGATCTAAGCAGGCCAGGAAAATAATTGTAGCAAAATGGGGGTACCGCTTGAAATAACCCACAAAGTTCAGACCTCATTTGACTCTCAGTCCAAGTGACTCACCTGGTATACAGGGTGGAGCTTCAACAAAGACAACAGAGGTGACAGGGAGAACAGACAAGCCCCCCTGACTGATGATGCACTCTGCAAAGGGAGACAATCATGATCAGAGTCTGAGTATTAAGAGAGTGCTGTGTGAGGACTGTATCACCATAACGTAGGTAGAGTAGACACACCTTTTCTTTGGTCCTTGGAATGGAGAATGTTATCTTGGCTTTCCTGCAGCTCTCTCTTCTTCTCAGACAGCTCCTGCAGTTCCTGGTCGATGCATTGAATCTCAATCTGCTGCTTGGAGCCCTCTGCTGGACACAGAGAGGTAATACAAGTCTCAGAGGGAGTAGGTGATAGAACACATCAGCCCTGCTGGATCATAGCTAGAGGCCACATCACACAGTACATCCATGCCTGCCATGTGCATTTACTCAATAATAGCAGTTCTAGACAGTGAATTTCCTCTTTACCTGTGCTATTGGGGTTGGAGCGGTTCCTGAACTCCTGCAGGATGGTCAGCATGTTCCTGCGGTCGTTAAGCTGCTGCCTCCTGAATGACAGTTGGTTCATCTCCATGGAGATCCTTTCCAGCTCCCTGTGCTCAGAAGAGCCAGACATCCTGGGAGCTGAAAAAAACCCACCAGCATCAGATCAGACATCACAAAGGTGGAACATTTCATAATTCTTTGACTTACCACCTGCCACATAATAATAATAATAATAATAATAATAATAATATGCCACCAGTCAATGCCACCAATCAAGAAGTCCAGTCTGAAACACATGCCAGTCGCCCAGAACCTTGCTGAAGCTTGAACTATATAGTGTTGGGCCAACAATTACATTTTTCCAAGCAAGTTCAGATGATTGGGTAATGAAGTTATATAATTGATATGAATGTATCTCTATTCCTGTTATCCAACACTTGGATGACAAGCCAATAGCACTAACTTTATGTATCAATGTAAGCATCAACCGTGCACATCTAAACATATTTCATACCAAGACAAACTAATGTGAGGAGATCATGTTCTAATATGTTTGTACAAGTCAGATAGATTGTGACCAACATTGCTAAAACCCAAGATTGCAAAGATAAGAAATAGATTTCACATTTTCTCTTATCCATCTTAGCTGCTGCAAATTAAATGATTACTGTAAAGAGACAATACATATTTTTACCGGGTTTCAATGGTTGCTCCCAGCTTGTGCTGTGGAAAATGTGATGCTCCTCTATGTACTCCAGGAAATAGTGTAATATTTTGTTTTGGTTTAAACAAGGACTACAGGAGATATTTAAATATTGTGGTTCTACTCTCACGCTGTGAGACCAGGCTGCACAGCCAGCTTCGGTTAAATGATTTCAAGCGAGATAAAATTCTAAAACATATTCACTATATTTAGGTGATATTTCAGGGGCGTTTTGGTAGCACTGAAGCCTTTATTCATATTTGAAGTGGCACAATTTTACTGTACAAAATGACAGAGAATATGTCCAAACAATACAAAATTGAGACGTACAAAACATTCCACACAATCATATCTACAACATGTAAAAACTTTTGAGATGTCAATTGAAAAACCTTTTAGACATCAACTGAATCATGTCAGTGTATGAATATAGTTGCTGTACATCTCCAGGTTGAAACATAGAGGTCTGAAGCAACGGGGACAGTGCAGGCAACTGACAGTAGGCAGGACTCCCCACGGTAGTGAGATCTAAGTAAGAAGTGCATAGAGCAGTGTCATTCATTGTTCAACTCAATGTATTATCAATAATATTAGAAACATACAATATTTATTTAAAAGGGTTGCAAGTGTTATACTCCCATTGGGAGTGCAAGAAATACAAATGTTGAGTCCTTTCAAAATGTGCATTATCTTATTATAATGGAAAATGCCACAGGAACATAAGACAGTGGTCCTTTCCAATAACGTTTCTCTCATTCACACGGCCATAACACTTTATTAGTTACAGTCATGATTATATGGTAACACTTTGCATACTATCAGCCTGTGAACATCTTTCAGAATGAGATCATAATTCAGAAGTCTACTGTACCTCCGTTTCACTTCTTCCTCAGTCTCTTCATGAATGTCACCTCATCTCTGTTTCTGATCCCATAACTGACAAGAAAACAACACAAGAAATGTTGTTTTCAGTTAACAAAAGCAGCACATTATGTAATATAATCACAATGGTGTTTGATTGAAACTTACTCCTTTAGTTTCATTTTGTCATCATCAAGCTTCTCTCCTTGAAATACGAGATGAAAGGTTCTCCATACGTATCTCCTGCACAAGAAAAGAAAAACTCTGTGTGTGTGTGTGTGTGTGTGTAACTATACTTGTGGGGACCAGAAGTCCCCACAAGAATAGTAAACAAACAAAACATTTGACCAACTGGGGACATTTTGTTAGTCCCCACAAGGTGAAATACTATTTCTAGGGGGGTTAGGGTTAAGGTTATAATTAGTGTTAGGGTTAGGAGCTAGGGTTAGTTTTAGGGTTAGGTTTTCGGGTTAAGGTTAGGGTGAGGGTATGTGAAAATAGGATTTTGAATGGGACTGAATTGTGTGTCCCCACAAGGTTAGTTGTACAAGACTGTGTGTGTGTGTGTGTGTGTGTGTGTGTGTGTGTGTGTGTGTGTGTGTGTGTGTGTGTGTGTTACCAGCTGACATGCTTCACCCCTCCCTCCCGTTGCTGTTTAAGCTCCATAAACCTCTGGATGGCTTTCTTCAAATCCAGCACCATAGCATTCTGCACCACCACTATGGCTGAACAACACACATTGGAATTTCACTTACACACACATTAGTATAATTCATTTGACCTGCTCAAAGAGGGGAAAAAAAGGTATTCTACTTAGAAAGATCAGCCAGAAACTCACGCATTACTTCGCCATCTGCTTTGCATACACGGACAGTCATGGCCTGGCCATACTCCAGGGCAACCTGGGAATTCACCTCCTCCAGAGTCACCTGCAGGAAAGCGACAGAAAGTAGTGAGAAATTGGTTAGGCTGGAGGACTTTACATCATCAAATAAATACATTTCACCAGTATGGATTAGGTCACCAACCTGAATGGGAAGGTCACAAAGTAGAGGGTCCTGTACAAGCCGAGCCAGTCCTTCTTCAAAGATGTCCAGGAATTCAGAGTGTGGCAATGCTTCTTCATCCTCCTCCTCATCTTCCTCTTCAACCTCTGGTTGTTCATCCTCCACTTGGCTCATTTTCCCCTCTGCCTGTCCTAACTCCTCTTCCTTTACAGACAGTCCCTTATCCAGGTGAAGGGACTGGGTCTCCTCCCCCATCATTTACACTGTGAATAGGAGTTTGTAGCTAAAGTTGCTGACCAGTTTATGTTAGCTAACTAGCTATTTCATGCAAGATTGTCACACCTTATACTCAAAGTGTACAGTAAAATATATATTACATGATTACTAAAACATACATAAACTGTAGCTTAAAAATAAAAAAGGCTACTTGGTTAAATCTGAAGCTCTGTAATCCATGCTAAAACATTTAGCTACTGGCATGTACGTCAGCTACAACATACCGGAGTCAAACTAGCCCAAGTGGAGGTTCCGACTAGGAATACTGCTATTTCTAACATCATTGCTCCATTTCTAGGGCTTTTTTGCTAATATAATACAATATGGTTTACTTTAAATATAAATTAGAATTATTTTAACAAAGAACCATAAAGAAAGAGCATATTTCTCAAAATCAAATGTTGTTTCTTACCCGAACCTTTTTAGATGTAACCAACGTTTCGCACAACGTTGTCAGGAATTTCGTCATTTAGCTAAATGATTGAAATAGATGTATCAACTTAGCTACATTGTAAGAGTGATTGTGCTGACGAATTTAGTGAAGAGAATATGCTTCTGTTTTGTCCAACATGTGGGAATGTGTTGATTGTAGAGGAAGGACAGAAATGCTATCGATTCGCCTGCAACACATGTCCGTACGTGCATAACATAACTAGGAAGGTAAAATTGACTTTTACTTAATTCCTAGACTTATAGCCAAGTAATTGATATCTGTCATGTGTTATCTCTTACAATGTATCATTTTAAAACGTATTGATACATCAATATGTCCATCTTTCCCATAGGTAAACAACAGGAAGTATCCCAAACTGAAAGAGGTTGATGATGTGCTTGGTGGAGCTGCAGCCTGGGAAAATGTGGATTCCACGCCAGGTAAGTTACCAAATCACCTGCATAATTTAGCTAACATTTAAATCATTCTGTGGTCACCCTTGCCTAAGATGATAGAACACTGGCTGGCTGGATTGTAGCACAAAGGCCGGCAGATGGCATAGCTGGATTGGATTTGCCCCACCTCTTCTGTCCTGTGTCCACCACCAGACCTATAGAGGACAGGTGGTCCTAATGGGCAATATTCACTCTTACTTATAGCCAAGTATGTATTTACTGTAACCCTCGTGTTTGTGTTCTTTAGAAAAATGTCCCAAGTGTGAGCACCCCCGAGCATTCTTCATGCAGATTCAGACAAGATCTGCAGATGAACCGATGACAACCTTCTACAAATGCTGCAATTATGAGTGTGGACATCGCTGGAGAGACTAAACTGGTGTTCAATTGGATCTCTACCTGAGAACACTAGTTGAGTCAGCTAGCCTGGTTTTATAGTGTATGTGCTGTAGCCAACTCTTCTGTTGTCATGCCAGACAGCTTTGGCATAACATTGAATAAACAGAGAGGAGTTTGCTAATAGCACAAACAGACTGGACCACATGGCTACTAGTTGACCACACCTCTGGCGCCGAGCGTGTTGGGGAAAAAGTAGCAAGAGTTGATGTAATATACACTTCTACCAAATGTGCTTTATACACAAGAGTATGTCCTTGCTTTGATTAGCATTGTGATTAGTTTTTAACTTCTCTGGGTTGTGTTTCCTATGAATACATTCTGAAGTCAATTGCACTTCCAAATTATAGCTTTAGATACATCATGTGTTTGAGGAGTTGCCAAATGGCCAGAATCCATTATTGGTCATTATTTTATTTCTCCTAGATTTGTTTCACATACTATAAAGAATAAAAAGGACTGTTTTTGAATTGAAAGAGTATAACTATCTGACAAATGACTAATACAATTTTAAAAATCACAAATACTGGTTTGTTTTGTTAAAATAACTGCACTGTATGCAACAGCAATGACCCAACTCATCATTTAGATGTACATTATACAATTCTTTATTTTTTTGAGGGGGCAACACAGACCAAACTAGCTACCAACAACAAAGGCATTCATTGTGTTCAAAGTCAAATGCAATTCTTAAACTCTGGTTTTACTACATGTTCTTACACAGCTTCAAGCCACTTCACACTGCAAGTAGAAGATTCAAGAGCGTACAAAGTTGGAGACCAGCCTGTGAAACGTATCCATAAGAATGCATGTACATGCAGACATACTCCACTTGTCGTCAGTGTTTACTGTATATAATCATGCTGGTTATTGTCAGTATTGAGAGTAGACGAGAGATCCTACAGATGAGACTCAAATGAAGCAGACATACATTGGTGTACTTGGACTGGATCTAACACGATAATATGAAGCAGGTGAAAACATCACTTGAATCTGCATTCGAGATTACAGTATTTCAGCCAAGACTTGGTGACGAACTTGCTTTTGTACACCTGTATCTATGGCATATCAGACTAACATGCATCAGAGCAATAGTGATCAAACCTAGACAAGGAACACTAAAGAGAAAGAGCAGAATGTAGCTTTGAGACCTTAACTTTGCTTGAACAGATGATGTAGCAGGTTTATGCACAGAAATGCTAAATATGAACGAAAGTATTTGAGATGAGGTTGAATGTGAAGGACATTGTTTATCATTAAATAAGTTATGTAACCCATCAAAAAAAGTAGTAAAACACTGATGAGGGGAAAAAAACTGGATGCGCTCTACTTTAATTATTCCCTCTGAACATCGGCCGACAGCCATGATCGGGGGAAAGGATAATCTGTTTAGGATTGGACAGGACAGAGCGGTATGTGGGCAAGCAGAACAGCTTGACACAGACTGGACATATGGCCTGAGAGAGGACGAGTGCACAAGATTACGGTGATAATATGCAGAGCGCTTCATCATTCTAATGAGCCCCTCCAGCAGAGCAGATTGGACTCTGCCAGCCAGGTCGGCTTCGCTGAAAAATACAAGGAAACCTGTTTATCACTGTGGACTGATAGATCAACTAGAAAATCTCAGCCTCTGACATGTGCACGGTCATGCTCAGTGAAGGCATGAATGTTGAAGCTCAATGTAGCCCTACATCAGAGTGACAGATGTGATTGTGGAAAGTACAGGATTATGAGTAAAGATCAGGTTCACGCCGACACTTCATTTGACACAAAGCCAAATATAAATTATCCTTAATATGACATATAGTCCAAGTTACTGACAAAAGTCTTACAAAAACTAGCTAGTCTCATTTCCAGTTGTGTCTTAATGATAAGCAAGGCTATAAAGTAGTTAACTGAATGACAGCCCAAACCGCTTAAATAAATAAAAACTACAGTAAAGTCATGGCAATTATGGTTTTATGAATGTATGACATTTCACCTGGTAACGTGCGTATTCGCAATACCATTATGCAAGCAAACATTTGCTTCATTATCAAAATTGAATACATTAATATGGACATGAATGGTATTATTGTGTAACAGCTCTAGCAAAAAATCCCTGGACATCGAGTGACTATCTAAATCACAGAGAGGATTAAAAAAGATAGTAACAGATACTTCTCTCACTTAACCACTCCCAGGTGAGCAAAACAAACAAACTAAATAAATTAACAAACTCAGTTTTACCGACTCGAGTTTGTCAGGACAAATCTGATACATGGTTATTTACTTGTAACATTTAAAAGGGATATACATTATTTAGGTTGTAGGACAAACAGGGTGATTAGAACATAAACATAAAGTAGGTCTCAGACGTGGACCTAACCTTCGTTGTCTTCAATATTAACATATTAAAATAGATTAAATAATTACAAAAACAAAAAATACTGACCCTGCAATTGCTGAGGATTTTGATTAAATTAAAGTGACAAATTTTTACAGCTTGCCCAAAGTGTGAGCTTCCTCTCTACTCCTCCATTTCGCTCCTAAAAATGTCAAATTCCAAGCCTTCCCGTAACCAAATACATTTTTCTAAAGTATGCAACTCATCTTTTCTCAACTGTTCTAGGTTTCTGTTTTTAGATCAGGTTCAGTCCTGTGTGATGTGTCTATCTAGCACTTATCTAAATGCCTGTACATAGCTATGTAAGCGAGTCTGGAAAATATAAATATATATATATAGTAGAGGAGGCTGGTGGGAGGAGCTATAGGAGGACAGGCTCATTGTAATGGCTGGAATGGAATCAATGGAATAGTACCAAACAAATCGAACACATGGACACAACGTGTTGGACGTTCCATGGATTCCATTCCAGCCATTACAATGAGCCTGTCCTCTTACCGCTCCTCCCACCAGCCTACTCTGATATAGAGTAAGTACATTAGAAAGTGAAGGTACAGTTAGGAGGGCTAAATGAAGCACGACACACTGAGCAAATGTTGGAGAAAGAACAGAGGCTGCAACTACCACCATGAGGAGCTGTGAGTTAATGTGTGCATAATATATATATATACACGTGTCTGTCTGTTGGTGGTTAGCAGATACGCTTGTATGTGTAGATGTAGCCCTTGCAGTAGGGGCAGGTGTGTATCACATCCTTGAGATCATCGATCAGACAGGGAATCAAGCAGCAGCCCAGATCACACCTGTGGTATAGGAGAGAGAGAAAGAATGATGAAACATAAACCACCAGAGAAAACAGACCAAAATCAATAGTCTTATTATAGCTAACAACCCGCTGCTACACTTCATTTCATTCTGTGGTGTTTGGCCTGAAATCAAATATTTCCTGCCGTAGTATATTACTCTGTGTTTATACTAAGGCATTGTTGAATACTCGTTTCTGATTGGCTTGAAGGGCATTCTAGAGCTTACATTATTTCCCTATGGCGCACAGTAGAATTCTATGTTCGAGCTGCTTTTGAAAGCAAAAGTTTAATTGAAAACATTATTGGCATTGGTGCATTCGATTTTCATAATAGCAAGCAGGACTGATGGTTTGGTTAGCTAAACTAGCAAGTCTGTTTGGTTACCAAAGCAACTACTGTAGCTACAATGTCTTCAGAAAGTATTTACACCCCTTTACTTTTTCCACATTTGGTTGTGTTACAGCCTGAATTTAAAATGGATTCAATTGAGATTTTTGTGTCACTGGCCTACACAAACACACAATACCCCATAATGTCAAAGTGGAATTATGTTTTTTTTTTAATTTTTACTAATTAATAAACAATTTAAAGCTGAGTCAATAAATATTCAACCCCTTTGTCTTGGCTAGACTAAATAAAGTTCAAGAGTAAAATATTTCTTAACACGTCACATAAAAAGTTGCATGGACTCACTGTGTGAAATAATATAGTGTTTAACATGATTTTTGAATGACTACCTCATCTTTATACCCCACACATTCAGATAAATAATAATAAGCCATTTAGCAGACGCTTTTATCCAAAGCGACTTACAGTCATGCGCGCATACATTTTTCTTTTTTTGTGTATGGGTGGTCCCGGGGATCGAAACCACTACCTTGGCGTTACAAGCGCCGTGCTCTATCAGCTGAGCTACAGATAATTGTAAGGTCCCTCAGTCGAGCCGTGAATTTCAAAACACAGGTTCAACCAAAGACCAGGGAGGTTTTCCAATGCCTCTCAAAGAAGGGCACCTATTGGTATATGGGTAAAAAAAAAAAAAAAAAGAAGCCATTGAATATCCCTTTGAGCATGGTGAATTTATTAATTACACTTTGGATGGTGTATCAATACACCCAGTCACTACAAAGATACAGGCGTCCTTCCTAACTCAGTTGCTGGAGAGGAAGGAAACCGCTCAGGGATTTCACCATGAAGCCAATGGTGACATTAAAACAGTTACAGAGTTGAATGGCTGTGATAGGAGAAAACTAAGGATGGATCAACAACATTGCAGTTACTCCACAATACTAACCTAATTGACAGAGTGAAAAGGAGGAAGCCTGTACAGAATATAAATATTCCAAAGCATGCATCCTGTTTGCAACAAGGCATTAAAGTAATTCTGCAAAAAATGTGGCAAAACAAGTAACTTTTTTTCTTGAATACAAAGTGTTTTGTTTGGGGCAAATCCAATAGAACACATTACTGAGTACCACTCTCCATATTTTCAAGCATAGTGGTGGCTGCATCATGTTATGAGTATTCTTGTAATCGTTAAGGCCTGGGGAGTTTCAGGATAAAAAATAAACAGAATGGAGCTAAGCACTGGCAAAATCCTAGAGGAAAACCTGATTCAGTCTGCTTTCCACCAGACAGTGGGAGATGAATTCACCTTTCAGCAGGACAATAACCTAAAACAAAAGGCAAATCTACACTGGAGTTGCTAACCAAGAAGACAGTGAATTTTTTTGAGTGGCTGAGTTACAGTTTTGACTTAAATGTACTTGAAGAACAACCAATTTGACAGAGCTTGAAGAATTTTGAAAATAATAAAATGGGCAAATGTCGTGCAATCCAGGTGTGGAAAGCTCTTAGAGACTTACCCAGAAAGACTCACAGCTGTAATCGCTGCCAAAGGTGCTTCTACAAAGTATTGACTCAGGGGTGTGATTACTTATGTATATGAAATATTTCTGTATTTCATTTTCAATAAATCTGCTAACATTTCTAAAAACATGTTTTCACTTTGTTATTATGGGGCATTATGTGTAGATGTGAAAAAAATAACACATTTAATCCATTTTGAATTCAGGCTGTAACAACAAAATGTTGAATAAGTCAAGGGGTAAGAATACTTTCTGAAGGCACTGTATCTAGTAAACTTGCTAGCTACTTCAGTGGATGTTGAACACATTTCTAGCGGCAAATGTGTTAAATTATAGCCATGGTATAAAGGGGATAATCAACTCGTGGCTCTATGCGCTCTCTGGAAAATAATGTAACTCCGTGGAAGGTCAGTTCCACTCCGCTAGTGCGTCATGGAACACCTTCCACATCGTTCGTTCTTTTCCATAGAACGTATAGCCACTCGTTGATTATCCCTTACATAACCTCTATCCAATGTAGTCCACCGATTCCTCCTCTTACCCAACAAAGAAGCAGAAGAGACAGAAGACCGCGTTCATGAGGCCCACGCTGTGGTTGATGCGGGTGACGATGGGCAGCTGGCAGTGGTGACACACAGTCTGTACGGGTGCTGACTGGAACATCTCCCCCTGTAGCACGGTCACTGTGGTAGCTGTCCCCGGGGGTGCCAGCACCGTGTGAGCCGTCTGACCTGCCACAGGCCCAAATTGAATGGGCCCAGGGCCAAACTGCCCCGGCATGGCATGGCCGAAGTGACCCGGCGGAGGGTAGAAGCCACCTGTAGGGTAAAAAACGCAAGGAGGTATGTACTGTTTATGTTCTGTATGCAGGTGCTATGCCAAACATCATGAGTATGCATTTAGATTCGCCCATCTTATTTCATTCTCCTCTGTAGACCAGTGTCTGCCTACCATGTGGCATGGGCATATCTCCTGGGACATGTGGTGGCAGGAAGCCTGGCTGTAGCGGCGTGGCCTCATAGGGTGGAGGGCCATAGTCTGGAGGCAGGGGGTGCCCCTGAGGAGGACCCGTCGTTACAGGGTCCGCCGAGCCTGGGAGAGAAAACACAGACAAACAAGAAGGATTTATTTGTGAGCTTTCACACCAATGATTGATTGAAGCAACATTACTTATGTTGGGCTTAAATCAAGTAAGGCATTCGCCCATTATTGAGGACATGCATCATCATCTGTTACTGATGCCAGAATAGCCACACTAGTGCTTTTTCATAGCTCTCCAATTCTCAAGGATTTGTTACTCAGTTTGTAACAAATACACTTTGTTGATCGCATTCCTTTGGCTGGTCAAAAAAGTATTTTGTTGTCAGGAAACCTGGGGTGAAGGGGGAGCCCAGACAAAGAAAGATTTGTTTACAGACAGGGCCTACTTTCAAAGTTTCCCTGGTGATGTTTCTCTTTGCCTTTCTCTAACCAGCCACACAAGAGCTGATATGGGAAGCATTTAGAGGCAATTATGCAAATTCACACCAGTTACCCTACAGCTAGTCAGCTACAGTGCAAATACAAAGCAGCAGACCAGTCAAAGACACCAGATGGTATTTTGAAGTTCACAGGCATGCCTGTGAATGGTTCCTACCCTGGACTTCTGTCCATTCTTAAAATAGTCTCTTAAAATGTGTTTTTGTAGTCTTGTCCCAAACTAACGTTTTTTTCCCCCACAGCATACACATTAAGAGACAGAGAATAATTGTACCCGGAACGACTGGCTGTCCATTCTTCTCCTCGATAAGAGGGGCGCTGGGACCTCCAGGGTAGGGAGGAGGGGGGTCGCTGGACATGCTGGCTCGACCTTTGGATGGGGGGCCTGGGGTAGGAGCTCCACTCACCACGGGCCTTGGACTCACTCAGCCACTCTGTGGGAAGAACACACACAGGCCTATCAGTTCACTGACAGTCAGTTCAATACCCACACACTGCAACATGATACAGCAGCTGCCTCGCACTTCAGCTGCTGATGCATTCAAGTAAATTAATTTATCCTAAAAAAAAAATCTCAGTATTCACTCGTCATGGTAGACCCTAGATCTTTTCAATGAAGTGAATTTGTATGCTAAATATGACAGATGCAGA
The DNA here is from genome assembly GCF_964263955.1 of Coregonus lavaretus. Lineage (NCBI taxonomy): Eukaryota > Metazoa > Chordata > Actinopteri > Salmoniformes > Salmonidae > Coregonus > Coregonus lavaretus. The sequence goes on from NC_139989.1 coordinate 42,519,977, forward strand.
CAGCATTCAACAGCATAGCTGGATAACGCTGAGTTTAAGCTAAGGCTACTGCCTCTGAGGCTACAATAATATTACATTTACAGGGATTTAAGACAAAAACAATGGCATTTGCTTTCAAACCACCCTTCACCTAAATGTGTGTTAGATGATAAACATTTCTAATGTTTATTATCCTAACACACTCACAACAGTAAACATTAGGGAGTTTAGCAATGAGTTGGCGGTCTGACAAACAGAAATGACCTCTAAAAGCCACCAATATTTACAGAAAAACAGAACCTATGGCAGCAGGGCGAAGAGTAGGGACATTATTAATGATTACCTGCTGATGACAGTGGGGAGGTTCCACCTACAGAGAGCTCTTCTGTCAGGTCCAACGGTCTACAAGAAAAAGGGAAGAGAAAAGATGACAAGCATATCTTGCATGTGGTCCTACTTGGAAATTGCTACTTTCTCAGGCGAATGAAAAACACTAACAGTGTGACAGTGTGTAGCCATTAACAAGTGCTAGGTTAATTATAGACAGCCTGCTTCACTCAAACATTGATGCATTAACATTTAGCCTCCAACATCATAATTATAAAATACAAACACATGCATGCACATTAATCACAGTCGATTGCATCATGACATTTCTATGGCTTCAATTCATTCACCTGACAACACAAGCACTAACCCAAGCTAATCTCACTAGCCTATAAATAAAACAAGCACATTGCCAACTTAGTCTATGTCAATGAGAAATGTAACTCTATAGTCCTCCTTACTACAATTCACTTCAGCATAAAGGAGATTGACTGGCCAAATGACACAAGAGGAGCTGATATTATTGGCACAGTTAAAAGGCCTGTAAAACTAGATATGTCAGCAATGCAGCGCAATTAACTTGGCTACAGATTAGCCTAACACTTTCCCTAACAGACTCTACAACAACATAAACCTCACCTGACTACTACACGTGCCTCTGGAACTGAGTCTGAAAACAAACAAGCCTAGGGAGCAGGACTGCTATGCCACCAGCTGTCCAGACCTGCCATCCATACTTCGGCCTACTAGGCTTCACTTTCCCAGGTCAGCTGACCAGGCCTGTGTGAGATCACCATGCATGTCAGGTGTCTCTAATTTGAACATAAGATGATTAGGAGGCTGGCCCACCTGCTCCAAAACCAACTGGCCAGACAGTGCAATAAAAATAAGCCTGTCAAATGACTGGGTAATCTAAGGCAGAGGAGAGCTATCCAACTAGTTAGTGAGTGTGATGACTGATTAAACTGGGGAAATTACAGGAATGTCCAGGGTATGATAGAAATAACAATGTACAAATGCATGGCATCTGAATGTAGGCCACAATTCTATAAGAGCTAGGCTAAGTTAATACCCATATTTTGCCCAAGGCAACCTAGATGAGGCCATGAGTTTGTGCTTACTTTACAGTTTAATCAAACAGAACAAGCATTAGGCCTCGTACATTTGAACAGCATCAGAAATTCAGAATCAGACTACAGAACACTTAGGCTTGAGGGACATCCAGAGAAGCTTCAGTCATGCACTTAATGTCTGGATGAGTTTGATTTGATCACAAACAGTTGAAACAGGCCTACATTTGTTATAACATTACCCTGATGTCCAATTAGTGAGCAACAAAGTAATTGAGGATTAATGATGGTGATGTTACAAAAATAGTGCCATTGCCAATTTATGTTGAAGTAGGATATGAATGAGCCATCATAATTTTCAATAACTTAACTTAAAAGAAAAAAGAAAAAATAAAAGCTACACTATTGTGTTAATGTGGAACTGAATCAGGGGGGATGACTTATACAACACCAGCATAGTTATCTCTAGTTAGAGGCAACTTTCTAGAAAGCTTCATCCATCCTTGCTGAATCCTCTCGCTACCGATCTGCTATATTTACATAGATGATCCGCTCAACCCACCTGACAAACATTGTCTTTACGTAATGTAGCTAGCTATCTAGGCATCCACACAGCTTCTATCAAAAATAAATGGCTAGCTTAATAAGCTAGCTCGTCGTTACTGCATTTAGGACTTGTTGACGTGAGAGAAGCCTCGATTGACAGGATGTTTACATCAGCTAGCTATCGTTATACAACTGTCTGCCTAGCTAGTCAGTAGTTGCTAGCTAGTTCAACTACCTAGTTAGCTATCTAGCTAGATATAGTATTTCCATCAGTGAAAATGGAACACATAAAAAAAACAGTGAAGTAACATGTAGCTAGCTATCTCACATTGAGTAACATCAGTTTAAAACTAAAGGGAGAATAGCTAACTACGCCAACGTTACGTTAGCTAGCTGATAATGTCTCTCAAGTATTGTTTCCTACTATCTCTACAGATTTACCTGATGCGTTGTTGTCTCTTCCACACAAGAATTAGGTAATAATGATGATAGCTATACCCCAAGCTTGGCCGTAGGGAAATCAATTGATGGCCGCCAAGTTAGATAGCAAACGTTAGCTACTCTGTTTATCATGAAATCTACTCAACACCCGCCTCTTGTGGTGCTTTCAAGACAACTGGGAACTCGGGAAAAAAACGAAGTCAATTCATGACGTCAGTGATCTTCAGGTCAGAAGACGAAAGCTTTACAAAGATGCAGCGTTCAAAACTAGGAAATCAATTCTCAGAAAACAATTCAATTGAAATGGGCTTTATTGGCATGGGAAACATGGGTTTGCATTGCTAAAGCAAGTGAAATGCTATTTACAATGTTGTTTGTGCTCCACTGGTTGCCCTTTTCCCATGGCAATGGGCCACAAGCCTTTTAAATTTTACATTATTTAACCTTTATTTAACTAGTCAAGTCAGTTAAGAACAAATTCTTATTTACATTGACCGCCTACCAAAAGGCAAAAGGCTTCCTGCGGGGACCTATATATAAATATAAATATAGGACCAAATACATATCACAACAAGAGAGACAACACATACATAGCATGGCAGCAACACACGACAACACAGCAAGGTAGCAACCCAACATGAAAACAACATGGTAGCAACACAACATGGCAGCAGCACAAGACATGGTACAAACATTATTGGGCACAGACAACAGCACAAAGGTAGAGACAACAATACATCACGCGAAGCAGCCAGTAAGAGTGTCCATGATTTAGTCTTTGAATGAAGAGATGGAGATAAAACTGTCCAATTTGAATGTTTTTTGCAGCTCGTTCCAGTCGCTAGCTGCAGCGAACTGGAAAGAGGAGCGACACAGGGATGTGTGTGCTTCGGGGACCTTTAACAGAATGTGACTGGCAGAACGGGTGTTGTATGTTACATTTACATTACATTTTAGTCATTTAGCAGACGCTCTTATCCAGAGCGACTTACAGTTAAGTGAGTGCATACATTATTTTTTATTTTTCATACTGGCCCCCGTGGGAATCGAACCCACAACCCTGGCGTTGCAAACGCCATGCTCTACCAACTGAGCTACATCCCTGCCGGCCATTCCCTCCCCTACCCTGGACGACGCTGGGCCAATTGTGCGCCGCCCCATGGGTCTCCCGGTCGCGGCCGGCTAAGACAGAGCCTGGATTCGAACCAGGATCTCTAGTGGCACAGCTACCACTGCGCCACTCGGGAGAACGTGGAGGAAGAGGGCTGCAGCAGGTATCTCAGATAGGGGGGAGTGAGGCCTAAGACGGTTTTGTAAATAAGCATCAACCAGTGGGTCTTGCGACGGGTATACAGAGATGACCAGTTTACAGAGGAGTATAGAGTGCAGTGATGTGTCCTATAAGGAGCATTGGTGGCAAATCTGATGGCCGAATGGTAAAGAACATCTAGCCGCTCGAGAGCACCCTTACCTGCCGATCTATACATTTACGTCTCCGTAATCTAGCATGGGTAGGATGGTCATCTGAATCACAGTTAGTTTGGCAGCTGTGGTGAAAGAGAAGCGATTACGATAGAGGAAACCAAGTCTAGATTTAACCTTATGCCTGCAGCTTTAATATGTGCTGAGAGAAGGGCAGTGTACTGTCTAGCCATACTCCCAAATACTTGTATGAGGTGACTACTTCAAGCTCTAAACCCTCAGAGGTAGTAATCACAACGGTTGGGAGAGGGGCATTCTTCTTACCAAACCACATGACCTTTGTTTTGGAGGTGTTCAGAACAAGGTTAAGGGCAGAGAAAGCTTGTTGGACACTAAGAAAGCTTTGTTGTAGAGCGTTTAGCACAAAATCTGGGAAGGGGCCAGATGAGTATAAGACTGTATCATCTGCATATAAATGGATGAGTGAGCTTCCTACTGCCTGAGCTATATTGTTGATGTAAATTGAGAAGAGTGTAGGGCCTAGGATCGAGCCTTGGGGTACTCCCTTGGTGACAGGCAGTGGCTGGGATTGCAGATGTTCTGACTTTATACACTGCACTCTTTGAGAGAGTTAGTTAGCAAACCAGGCCAAATACCCCTCAGAGACACTGATACTCCTTAGCCAGCCGACAAGGATGGAATCTTGCTGCTTTGATTGCACACTGCTGTATTTCGCCTAACAGATATGGGAGTTTATCAATGCTTGATTTGTTTTCGAACTCTTTGTGGGTCTGTGTGATCTGTGGCAAATATGTATCTAATGTGGTCATACATTTGGCAGGAGGTTAGGAAGTGCAGCTCAGTTTTCACCCCAAAAAATTGTGGGCAGTGGGCACACAGCCCTTCTTCTCTCTCGAGCCAAGTCTGCCTATGGCGGGCTCTCTCAATAGCAAGGCTATGCTCACTGAGTCTGTACATATTCAAGGATTTTCTTAATTTTGGGTCAGTCACAGTGGTCAGGGATTCTACCACTGTGTACTCTCTGTTTAGGGCCAGATAGAGTTCCAATTTGCTCCATTTTTTGGTTGTTCTTTCCAGTGTGTCAAATAGTTATCTTTTTGCTTTCTCACAATTTGTTTGGGTCTAATTGTGTTGCTGTCCTGGGGTTCTGTGGGGTCTATTTGTGTTTGTGAACAGAGCCCCAGAACCAGCTGGCTGAGGGGACTCTTCTGTAGGTTCATCTCTTTGTAGATGAGGGCTTTGTGGTGAAATGTGTGGGCATTGCTTCGTAGAACTTAACAGCTCTTTTCTGGATTTTGATAACTAGCGGGTATAGTTCTAATTCGGCTCTGCATGCATTGTTTGTGATTTTGCGTTGTACACAAAGTATCTTTTTTCAGAATTCTGCATGCAAAGTCTCAATTGGGTGTTTGTCTCATTTTGTGAATTATTGGTTGGTGAGTGGAACCCAGACCTCATAACCATAGAGGGGAATTGCATTTTACCAGTAGGCCTATGGTCTCATGAGTATTCTCAAGTACCCCCTGTGGATAGGTCAGTTACCCCCAGGGGTCCTAGTACCCCTGGTTGGGAACCACTGCTCTAGGGCAATTGTGGATAGAATTTGTATTTGTTGTCCTGGCTACTGGACCTTTTTTGGAACACCATTATTTCTGTCTTACTGAGATTCACTGTCAGGGCCCAAGTCTGACAGAATCTGTGCAGAATATATAGGTGCTGCTGTCGGCCCTCCTTAGTTAGGGATAGAAGTAGCAGATTATCTGCAAACAGTAGACATTTGATTTCCGAGTCCAGTAGGGTGAGGCTGGGTGCTGCAGACTTTTCTAGTGCCCTCACCAAATCTCCAACTTCTGACTTCAGTGCGTTCAAGACAACTGGGAACTCTGAAAAAACGAGCTCCGACTGGGAAAAATCGTTTTGAACGGTCATCCAACTCGGAATTCGAAATCGGAAACTCTTTCTACAGCTCTGACTTTCCGACCTGAAGATCACTGACGTCATTATTTGACCTCATTATTTTTTTGTTCCCAGTTGTCTTGAAAGCACCAAGAGGCCCAAGTTCTCCACATGGAATTCTGAGTTGGATAACCATTCAAAAGATCTTTCCCAGTCGGAGCTCGTTTTTTCTGAGTTCCCAGTTGTCTTGAACGCACTGAAGTCAGAAGTCAGACATTTCCGAGTTCCCAGTTGTTTTGAACGCAGCATTAGAGGTATTTGACTTAACAGTGCTTAGCGAGAGGTATTGTAACTGGGAACTGGAAACTTGGAAATCTCCGACATCCGACTTCAGTTTGGTCAAGACAGCTGTGAACTCCGACTGGGAAAAATCGTTTTGAACGGTCATCCAACTCGGAATTCCAAGTCGGAAACTCGGGCATCTTTCTAGAGCTTCGACTTTCCGACTTGAAATTCACCGACGTCATGATTTGACATCGTTTTTTTCTAGTCGTCTTTAAAGCACCATTTGTCCAGCCAGCTACTGCTCTGGGTATGATGATGATGACATCTATTTTTTCTGTTTTAGGCACATTGTTGCACTTTTTGGAAGTGTCACACTTTTGTAGACACCTATGACACTCAATACTCAATAATAATGTAACAAAGATGAGAAATAAAGCTTTTCTTATGCAGACTAATGGCCTAAAATTAAATGTATTATGCATATGTCAACATTGCCATTACTAGGACATTATGTGGAATGATCATCATGTATTGCCCAGTAGTAACATAATGTTGAAGTTATTGTATTTTATGTAATAACATTTTGAACATAGGACATTTAATGAGACTGAGAGTGGGTTAGATGGGGGCTCCTGATAGCCTATATTGTCCAGATGTTAAGTAATCTATAAAGGTAGCCTCTGCACTATCGTCTAGGCTTGATGTGCATTCCCGGTAATGCACTCGTGTCCCCCGTGGACCGGCTTGTACATAAAGCATCCTTCATTCAGGCTGCAAAGGAAAATTATGCATTTGCAGCCTGAATGAAGGATTCTTTATGTACGAGCCGGTCCACGGGGGACACGAGTGCATTACCGGGAATGCACATCAAGCCTAGACGCTATATTGGCGAGAAGGCGAAATAAACGGGGGAAATATGCATAAACACAATTTTTCACCACCATTTTCGTATTTTCTGACACCCGTGGCTGAATTGTCCGAAAATCCAATCAGTTAGTGTGTGTGATTTGAACACTGATTAAACTAGAATTAGGGTATGATAGAAATGCATGGCATCTGAATGTAGGCCAAAGTTCTATAAGAGCTAAGTTAATACCTGTATTTTGCCCAAGGCAACCTAGATGAGGCAATGAGTTTGCACTTACTTTACAGTTTAATCAAACAGAACAAGCATTTAGACTTCGTACACTAGAACAGCATCAGAATCAGAGAACAAAACACTTAGGCTTGATGGACATCCAGAGAAGGTTGTTTTTCAACAAGGGCGCAAGAAAGTGGAGAAGAGTTTACAAGTGGGATGCACTGTTGAACGCCACATCCCGAGGGGTTCGTGCTGATTGTATGGAGATTGTGACAGCAGGTTAAATGGCATCCCTTGACAAGGCAAGAACAAGATGTATGTCAGGAGAAGTGCAGTATTATCATATGGAGACGTATACTTGGAATACAGAGGAGGAATGGAGGAAAAAAGAGAGGCAGAGGAGGTCTAAGAGAGAGAGGGAGGAAAAGGGTGAGCTTGAGTCGATTAAAAATGGCGGGGAAAAGGGAGATGGTTTGTTAACGAATGGTAGAAAGTGTAAGCAGAGTGAGTTGAAGACAGCAGGAGAAATGAAAGTGAATGAGGGCGAAGTATTGGAGGTGGTAGGTGTGGTGAAGTTCTCGGAGCCCTAGGCTTGCACCGAGGGTCAGGATAAAGATGAGTCTGTGACAGTAGGAGTGAAGTTTTGGGAAAACGTGGACCCTTGCCTTTTGGCTGATCCATTTGTGTTTTCAGGGTGGGTGAAAACAGAGTTGGTTGCTGTGGAATCGGTGAGGGTAACCAGAAGTGGTCTAGTGATAATTGTATGTGTTTCTGCTGGTCAGAGGGAGTAGGCGGTCTGTGTTAAACAAATGGGGGCAAGAAATGTGAATTGTTTCGCTCTCAAGAAAAGGGAGCCATTGAAAGGAATGATTACTGGGGTAGCGGTAAATGTGAAAGCTGACCAACTGAAGGGGAAGATTCCCGGTGTTTGTGATGCTTGTCGTTTGGTGCAACGCAGACAGGGTGGAGAAACAGAAGAGTCATTGTCTGTTCTTTTGAGTTTTGATGTTGAGTCTTTGCCCGACAAGGTGATGTTAGGATATATAAATTATCCTGTACAAGCTTTTGTGCCGAATACATTACGTTGTTACAGGTGTCAAGCTTATGGGCATGTGGCAGCAGTGTGTAGGAGGGAGGTTCCTAGGTGTGAGAAGTGTGCAGAAGGGCATGAGACAAAGGAATGTGTAGCATTGGGGAAACTAGTGGTATGTGTTAATTGAAGGGGTGCCCATGGGGCTGGGGATCAGAAATGTCCCATGCGAGGGAGGCAGGTTGAGGTTTCCAGGGTTAGAGTAGTGCAGAAGTTGTCATATGCTGAGGCGGTGAAGAAAGTAGAGGAAGATGGGTCAAGGGGGAGGGATCCTGAGAGGTGTGGTGTGAGTAGTAGATCTTTATCAGTACATAGGGATAAACCAACAAGTGATATACACTACTGTTCAAAAGTTTGGGGTCACTTAGACATGTCCTTGTTTTCGAAAGAAAAGCAATTTATTTTTCCATTAAAATAACATTACATTTATGAGAAATACAGTGTAGACATTGTTAATGTTTTAAATGGCTATTGTAGCTGGAAACGGCTGATTTTTAATGGAATATCTACATAGGCGTACAGAGGCCCATTATCAGCAACCATCAGTCCTGTGTTCCAATGGCACGTTGTGTTTGCTAATCCAAGTTAATCATTTTAAAAGGCTAATTGATCATTAGACAACCCTTTTACAATTATGTTAGCACAGCTGAAAACTGTTTTGCTGATTAAAGAAGCAATAAAACTGGCCTTCTTGAGACTAGTTGAGTATCTGGAGCATCAGCGATTGTGGGTTCGATTACAGGCTCAGAATGGCCAGAAACAAATAACTTTCTTCTGAAACTTGTCAGCCTACTCTTGTTCTGAGAAATGAAGGCTATTCCATGCGAGAAATTGCCAAGAAACTGAAGATCTCGTACCATGCTGTGTACTACTCCCTTCACAGAACAGCGCAAACTGTCTCTAACCAGAATAGAAAGAGGAGTGGGAGGCCCCGGTGCACAACTGAGCAAGAGGACAAATACATTAGAGTGTCTAGTTTGAGAAACAACCGCCTCACAGGTCCTCAACTGGCAACTTCATTAAATAGTACCCGCAAAACACCAGTCTCAACGTCAACAGTGAAGAGGCGACTGCGGGATGCTGACCTTCTAGGCAGAGTTGCAAAGAAAAAGCCATATTTCAGACTGCCCATCTTAATATTTTCTTTTTATTGGCCAGTCTGAGATATTGCTTTTTCTTTGCAACTTGAATTAGCAAACACAACGTGCCATTGGAACACAGGACTGATGGTTGCTGATAATGGGCCTCTGTACGCCTATGTAGATATTCCATTAAAAATCAGCCGTTTCCAGCTACAATAGCCATTTACAACATTAACAATGTCTACACTGTATTTCTGATCAATTTGATGTTATTTTAATGGACAAATACATGTATTTTCTTTCGAAAACAAGGACATTTCTAAGTGACCCCAAACTTTTGAACGGTAGTGTATGTTTCAGTAAAATTGGATTTTTGGCATTTATAGCAATGGTTATCAACTGTACTGCAGGGATGGAATGTAAGTCGCAGAGAATTGAGGTTGTGGTGGCAGCTACAGAGAGGTATTTGGGTGTGCGAGACTTGAGTTACACGTTGTGTTAAGTGGTGTTGTGCCATCCTTTCAGGCTGTTGGCCTGAAGTAGGACTAAATAGATTGAAATAATGGGGTATGGTATTTATTTATTTTTTGTGAGTGTAGTGTTAGATGGTAGGGTATGTTTTAATTTTTTGTAAAAAAAATGTAAGCAAAGTATAAGGGAGTTATATTCAAGTCTAGTAGGAGGCGGTAATGCAACATTTATTGGATGCCAACCGCCGTTAAACCTCATCGAAGAAGAAGGCATCCAGAGAAGCTTCAGTCATGCACTTTATTATGTCTGGATGAGTTTGATTTGATCACAAACAGTTGAAACAGGCCTACAGTTGCTATAACTTTGACACCATCTTCCACCACAAGTTTAGTATTTTCTGACAATTTAGGATGTTACACACCCGTGGCTGAATGGTGGTGGAAAATGGTGTTTCATAAAGAATGTATGCATCATTTCCCTGTTTTTTCCGCCTTCTTTTCCACTCCACTCTCACTCCATTATCACATTGCATCAATTAGTGATAGTTTGCACTTAAATGTCTCACATTCATTCACCAAGGTTGACATATAGGCCTCTTCAGACCTTATATTGACCTTATGTTCTGGGGAGATTGAAGTATCAAACAGAGAAGACAGCGTTCAAGATGTTGATACTCTTGTGATACAGGCCTACCCACTACCCACTACCCAGAGCATGTAGGGATGCCTCCTGCTGGCTGGCATTCGAAAACCACTTGGGGACCTAGGCCCTTGCCCAATTCCGTTTCTCACCCTTCTCCCTGTGTGCACTCGCAACACAGTCTGTTCTCTGATATGACAATCAGTATGTAGAACTTGATCTTCTGAGGCTAATCATTGTATGTGTGTTCCATGCATATTTCTGATGATCTTTATCATTGCTGCTTTTTGAATTAGTTTATCCCTGGGCTTTTCTCCCATACAAACACACTGAAACTTGACATAGGCCCTTGCCATGTGGCAATGATACAAAGTACCCAAACAGAATCAGCCTGAATCTAAATACACACAAGAGAAAAAGTATTTGAGGTATACCAATGACTGCCTGGGTCGTTCCATGAATGGAGTGCCTTTTTGCGTCACTTTGATATTTTAAGTAGAAATGTTGCACCAATAAGGAATTCTAAAAGCCTGTTATATTAAATGAAGTGCCCTTTAATATAAACCATGTGGAAAATTCAATAAATCTGATTTTTATATGTATAAAGACTGGCTAAAGTACCAGAAATCTGCATTTTGACATTTCCTATGTCATGCTTTACTGAGTTCTAGGACGATTTTAATGCACTTAACACCCACATTTTCTACCATCATTGTAAAGCCCTAGTTATTTTGTTGCTTTGACAGATATTTCTGAAGGTTATTATTTATTTCATGTGATTAATGATTAATTTATGTTTGTCCCTCATTTTAAGATCAACCCTGTTACGTGAACTGAACACTTGTTTTAATGTGGTTAAACCATTCCTTTTTAAATACTTTTTTCAAAAGAAACATTGAGCATCTAATCTTAGTGTAAGAAGCAGGTGAGCTGGTTGTACTATTTTTTTTGTTGCACTTTTCTGGTGTTATGTGTTGGAAAACTGAGCGTGTCGACTCGAGTATAACTTGTCAACCCTGTTATCCATAGATATATAGGCTAGAAATGTTTACACAACAAGCTTCCATTTACTCTGTATGTCACAAGGGGAGTTATGGCAGATTAAAGATGAAATTGTTAAACCTGTTATGATCAACCCTGTTACTTAAATTGGCACTTAATTGCCACTTACTATAGTCATGTTTCTTAATTTAACCTCTTGAGATGGGAAAACATGTTTTTTATGAAGTTGAACATGTGAAATAAAAAATCTTCTTTAACCAAATTGCACAACCCAAAAGGCACTCTATTGGTGGATTGACTCGCCTATTACATTTCATGTTTGGTTTTGCACTCACATAGATACTCTCCCTCGGTCCTCCACACATTGCTGGCCAGTAACTGAACTTACAAATTGCTCCTGTAAGGAAAGGCTTATATGTTTTATTAAAGGGTACAGTGAGGGAAAATAGTATTTGATCCCCTGCTGATTTTGTACGTTTGCCCACTGGCAAAGACATGATCAGTCTATAATTTTAATGTTAGGTTTATTTGAACAGTGAGAGACAGAATAACAACAACAAAATCCAGAAAAATGCATGTCAAAAATGTTATAAATTGATTTGCATTTTAATGAGGGAAATAAGTATTTGATCCCTCTGCAAAACATGACTTAGTACTTGGTGGCAAAACCCTTGTTGGCAATCACAGAGGTCAGATGTTTCTTGTAGTTGGCCACCAAGTTTGCACACATCTCAGGAGGGATTTTGTCCCACTCCTCTTTGCAGATCTTCTCCAAGTCATTAAGGTTTCGAGCCTGACGTTTGGCAACTCGAACCTTCAGCTCCCTCCACAGATTTTCTATGGGATTAAGGTCTGGAGTTTGGCTAGGCCACTCCAGGACCTTAATGTGCTTCTTCTTGAGCCACTCCTTTGTTGCCTTGGCCGTGTGTTTTGGGTCATTGTCATGCTGGAATATCCATCCACGACCCATTTTCATGCCCTGGCTGAGGGAAGGAGGTTCTCACCCAAGAATTTACGGTACATGGCCCCGTCCATCGTCCCTTTGATGCGGTGAAGTTGTCCTGTCCCCTTAGCAGAAAAACACCCCCAAAGCATAATGTTTCCACCTCCATTTTTGACGGTGGGGATGGTGTTCTTGGGGTCATAGGCAGCATTCCTCCTCCTCCAAACACGGCGAGTTGAGTTGATGCCAAGGAGCTCGATTTTGGTCTCATCAGACCACATGACCTTCTCCCATTCCTCCTCTGGATGATCCAGATGGTCATTGGCAAACTTCAGACGGGCCTGGACATGCGCTGGCTTTAGCAGGGGGACCTTGCGTGCGCTGCAGGATTTTAATCCATGACGGCGTAGTGTGTTACTAATGGTTTTCTTTGAGACTGTGGTCCCAGCTCTCTTCAGGTCATTGACCATGTCCTGCCGTGTAGTTCTGGGCTGATCCCTCACCTTCCTCATGATCATTGATGCCCCACGAGGTGAGATCTTGCATGGAGCCCCAGACCGAGGGTGATTGACCGTCATCTTGAACTTCTTCAATTTTCTAATAATTGCGCCAAACAGTTGTTGCCTTCTCACCAAGCTGCTTGCCTATTGTCCTGTAGCCCAGCTTTGTGCAGGTCTACAATTTTATCCCTGATGTCCTTACACAGCTCTCTGGTCTTGGCCATTGTGGAGAGGTTGGAGTCTGTTTGATTGAGTGTGTGGACAGGTGTCTTTTATACAGGTAACGAGTTCAAACAGGTGCAGTTAATACAGGTAATGAGTGGAGAACAGGAGGGCTTCTTAAAGAAAAACGAACAGGTCTGTGAGAGCCGGAATTCTTACTGGTTGGTAGGTGATCAAATACTTATGTTATGCAATAAAATGCAAATTAATTACATAAAAATCATACAATGTGATTTTCTGGATTTTTGTTTTAGATTCCGTCTCTCACAGTTGAAGTGTACCTATGATAAAAATTACAGACCTCTACATGCTTTGTAAGTAGGAAAACCTGCAAAATCGGCAGTGTCTCAAATACTTGTTCTCCCCACTGTACATATGAAATGGTTAAAACAGTATGTAAACATTATTAAAGTGACCAGTGTTCCATGTACATAGGGCAGCAGCCTCTAAGGTGCAGGGATGAGTAACCGGCTAGAGACAGTGACTAAGTTCAGGGCAGGGTACTGGGTGGAGGCCGGCTAAAGATGGCTATTTAACAGTCAAATGGCCTTGAGATAGAAGCTGTTTTTCAGTCTCTCGGTCCCAGCTTTGATGCAGCTGTACTGACCTCGCCTTCTGGATGATAGCGGGGTGAACAGGCCATGACTCGGGTGGGCTGAGGTCCTTGATGATTTTCCTGACCTTCCTGTGACACCAGGTGCTGTAGATGTCCTGAAGGGCAGGCAGTGTGCTCCCGGTGATGCGTTTGGCTGACCGCACCACCCTCTGGAGAGCCCTGCTGTTGCGGACGGTGGAGTTGCCGTACCAGGTGATGATACAGCCTGACAGGATGCTCTCAATGGTGCATCTGTAAAAGTTTGTGAGGGTCTTAGGGGCCAAGCCGATTTTCTTCAGCCTCCTGAGGTTGAAGAGGCGCTGTTGCGCCTTCTTCACCACACTGTCTGTGTGGGTGGACCATTTCAGATTGTCAGTGATGTGTACGCAGAGGAACTTGAAGCTTTTAACCTTCTCCACTGCGGCCCCGTCGCCCCTGTCTCCTGAAGTCCATGATCAGCTCTTTTGTTTTGTTGACGTTGAGGGAGAGGTTATTTTCCTAGCACCACTCCGCCAGGGCCCTCACCTTCTCCCTGGAGGTTGTCTCTTCGATGTTGGTAATCAGGCCTACCACTGTTGTGTCATCTGCAAACATGATGATTGAGTTGGAGGTGTGCGTGGCCATGCAGTCATGGGTAAACAGGGAGTACAGGAGGGGTCTGAGCACGCACCTTGTGGGGCCCCTGTGTTGAGGATCAGAGTAGTGGAGGTGTTGTTGCCTACCTTCACCACCTGGGGAAGTCCGTCAGGAAGTCCAGGACCCAGCTGCACAGGGTGGGGTTCAGACCCAGGGCCCCGAGCTTAATGATGAGATTGGAGGGTACTATGATGTTGAAGGCTGAGCTGTAGTCAATGAACAGCATTCTTACATAGGTATTCCTCTGGTCCAGATGGGATAGGGCAGTGTGCAGTGCGTTGGCGATTGCATCATCCGTGGATCTATTGGGGTGGTATGCAAATTGCAGTGGTTCTAGGGTGTTGGATAAGGTGGAGGTGATATGCTCCTTAACTAGCCTCTCAAAGCACTTCATGATAACAGAAGTGAGTGCTACGGGGCGATAATCATTTAGTTCAGTTACCTTCGCTTTATTGAGTACAGGAACAATGGTGGTTATAAGGGCTGTGCTTCGTGTAGGCTTACACTGGCGTGACATTTTGACGTTTGTAAATCTCTCTCGGACAAGGTGACTTTTATCAATATATTCTGCTCTATTTACTCTCAGATGTGAAAATGCTAATTAGCAATTAGCATCAAAGTAAACATCATGCAAGACTACAAATCGCTTCAAGCTCCTGCATGTCATCTCTAGCTGGCACCTTTGAGAACAGGTACATTTAAAGACATTTTATATAATTTAAATAATTTTTTCATTACCACATTTAGCTAACATTAGATGGTTAATTCAGAGATTCTTACCTTTGCCTCGATTCGTCAGTCTCGTCCAGATCACCGGCTACACCGGATCACCGTACTACACTGGCTCTGATGCTCATCAGATGTGGCAGGGCTTGAAAAGTATTACAGACTACAAAGGGAAGCACAGCCTCGAGCTGCCCAGTGACACAAGACTTCCAGACGAGCTAAACCACTTCTATGCTCGCTTCGAGGCAAGCAACACTGAAGCATGCATGAGAGCACCAGCTGTTCCGGATGACTATGTGATCACGCTCTCCGTAGCCGACGTGAATAAGACTTTTAAGCAGGTCAACATTCACAAGGCCGCAGGGCCAGACGGATTACCAGGACGTGTAATCCGAGCATGTGCTGACCAACTGGCAAGTATCTTCACTGACATTTTCAACATGTCCCTGACTGAGTCTGTAATACCAACATGTTTCAAGCAGACCACCATAGTCCCCGTGCCCAAGGACACTAAGATAACCTGCCTAAATGACTACCGACCAGTAGCACTGACGTCTGTAGCCATGAAGTGCTTTGAAAGGCTCACATAAACACCATTATCCCAGAAACCCTAGACCCACTCCAATTTGCATACCGCCCCAACAGATCCACAGATGATGCAATCTCTATTGCACTCCACACTGCCCTTTCCCACCTGGACAAGAGGAACACCTACGTGAGAATGCTATTCATTGACTACAGCTCAGCATTCAACACCATAGTGCCCTCAAAGCTCATCACTAAGCTAAGGATCCTGGGACTAAACACCTCCCTCTGCAACTGGATCCTGGACTTCCTGACGGGCCGCTCCCAGGTGGTAAGGGTAGGTAACAACACATCTGCCACACTGATCCCCAACACAGGGGCCCCTCAGGGGTGCGTGCTCAATCCCCTCCTGTACTCCCTGTTCACCCATGACTGCATGGCCAGGCACGACTCCAACACCATCATTAAGTTTGCCGACGACACAACAGTTGTAGGCCTGATCACCGACAACGATGAGACAGCCTATAGGGAGGAGGTCAGAGACCTGGCCGTGTGGTGCCAGGATAACAACCTCTCCCTCAACGTGACCAAGACAAAGGAGATGATTGTGGACTACAGGAAAAAAAAGAGGACTGAGCACGCCCCCATTCTCATCGACGGGCTGTAGTGGAACAGGTTGAGAGCTTCAAGTTCCTTGGTGTCCACATCACCAACGAACTATCATGGTCCAAACACACCAAGACAGTCGTGAAGAGGGCACGACAAAGCCTATTCCCCCTCAGGAGACTGAAAAGATTTGGCATGGGTCCTCAGATCCTCAAAAGATTCTACAGCTGCACCATCGAGAGCATCCTGACTGGTTGCATCACCGCCTGGTATGGCAACTGCTTGGCCTCTGACCGCAAGGCACTACAGAGGGTGTAGCTCTGTAGCTCAGCTGGTAGAGCACGGCGCTTGTAACGCCAAGGTAGTGGGTTCGATCCCCGGGACCACCCATACACAAAAATGTATGCACGCATGACTGTAAGTCGCTTTGGATAAAAGCGTCTGCTAAATGGCATATTATTATTATATTATATTAGGGTAGTGCGTACGGCCCAGTACATCACTGGGGCCAAGCGTCCTGCCATCCAGGACCTCTATACCAGGCGGTGTCAGAGGAAGGCCCTCAAAATTGTCAAAGACTCCAGCCACCCTAGTCAAAGACTGTTCTCTCTGCTACCGCACGGCAAGAGGTACCGGAGTGCCAAGTCTAGGTCCAAAATACTTCTCAACAGCTTCTACCCCCAAGCCATAAGACTCCTGAACAGCTAATCATGGCTAGCCAGACTATTTGCACTGCCCCCCCCACCCCCACCCCATCTTTTTACGCTGCGGCTACTCTGTTAATTATTTATGCATAGTCACTTTAACTCTACCCACATGTACATATTACTTCAACTACCTCAACTAGCCGGTGCCCCCGCACATTGACTCTGCACCGGTACCCCCCTGTATATATAGCCTCCCTACTGTTATTTTATTTTACTTCTGCTCTTTTTTTCTCAACACTTTTTTGTTGTTGTTTTATTTTACTTGTTTTATTAAAAATAAATGCACTGTTGGTTAAGGGCTGTAAGTAAGCATTTCACTGTAATGTCTGCACCTGTTGTATTCGCCGCATGTGGCCAATAAAATTTGATTTGATTTGATCATCATGACATTTGTAGTTCTTTATGATAACCACATTAGCAGCTATTTAGCATTTCATTTTTGGGGGGTAAATACAGGCAAATATATTGATAAAAGTCACCTTGTCCTAGAGATATTTACACGGTTATCAAAACGTCATGCCAGGGTAAGCCTATACGAAACACAGCCCTTATTTTAAGTGTTTTAAAATCCCCCATGGGAAAAATGAATGGTGGAAAAACGATTGGAACCATTTCCCTGTTTGACCGCTAGGTTTTATGGGTATTATGACTCATACTGTGGTACTCTATGGACATATAGCAATAGACCACAATTATTTGTCATTCTTAACATATATAAATGTGCCTCTGTGTGTTTTGTTTGCAAGCTCAAGTAGACAGTGATGTCCAAAGGGCCTTCGAAAAACAAAATACTTTTTCTGTCTGTTATCATAGAATATGGGGTCATCCTGCAGGTGGTTTCTGAAACTAATTAAATATTTGTAAGAATCCATTGAGTCTAAGTTAGGGAAGGTTTCCTCCCAAGGTCAAGCGAGAAGGCCCTGCCCTGTAGCTCAGTTGGTAGAGCATGGTGCTTGCAACGCCAGGGTTGTGGGTTCGTTTCCCACGGGGGGCCAGTATGAAAATGTATGCACTCACTAACTGTAAGTCGCTCTGGATAAGAGCGTCTGCTAAATGACTAAAATGTTGTACACGCCAGCCGCTAACAAGCTACTTGTATCTGTGATCTCATGTCAACAACATTGATGTAATGGTTAAGCTCATCACCTGGAAGCTTAGTCAAATGTGGTCTACCTACCGGTTTATTGAAACTCTACACTCAAGCTGTTGTGGTATTTTGAATTTGATTACTGTAACCAATTATTGCAAGGCACATTATGATGCAAAACCAGGTATAAACACAGATTAACAAGGAAGTAAGGCTTTGAGAAAATTTACTTGAGATCTGCACCCTGTCATGTCTGCTTGCTTCGACGCATGTTATGTCTCTGCTTGTCTTTGTCAATAAAACATCTAATACTCTGGAAGCCATCTTGATCTTTCTTCATTATTGATTATCCCGAGAC
This sequence comes from Coregonus lavaretus, assembly GCF_964263955.1. Taxonomy (NCBI): domain Eukaryota; kingdom Metazoa; phylum Chordata; class Actinopteri; order Salmoniformes; family Salmonidae; genus Coregonus; species Coregonus lavaretus. The sequence continues at coordinate 42,538,234 of NC_139989.1, forward strand.
CTTCACTGTCATTGAAAGTAACATGATCATTTCTGTTTGTACAGAACTGAAAAAGTGATATGTAGCCTCATATCTTTCTTAGAATGTTCCATTTGCTTCAATAATAAGCGTGCTGAGTCAGAGATGTCCTTCCTGTTCTTTGGGAGATGTAGGCATATTTTCAGTCCTAATAAACAGGCAGTTATGAACCACCAGCTCCCTTTCCTTGCACAGCATGAGAGGAAGTAGTGGGTGGGTGCAAGCCAAAGCAAACCTCCTGATACAGTACAACTCTGAAGCAGACTATCCACTGAGTCTTCTCTCTGGCTCAGAGCACTCTCAGACTCATTACCCCCAGATGGCCTCTTACAGTCTTTCTCAGGCAGCTACTGTTAAGAGTACAGCTACTGTTAGAATACTCAGTAGACACTTGAGAGCAGCTGAGCCCACAACCCTGTACCAGAACAGTGCCATGTTCTTTGGATCTATGTTTGTTAAACATTCACTGGAGACTTGTGCATGTAAAAGGAACAAATAACAGAAAAACAGTAACCCGCTATGTAAAGAGAGGATTACGCTATTGTTGCCGTTGGCCTCAGGATTTCCCAGACTCCCGCTGTTTCCTGAGGGAGAGTAAACTTGACTTCATTCCGCCCATGTTGAAGATACAGTAATGATATACATCCTGCTAGGGGGAAAAACAACAAAAACATATACAGTACACTACAATACACAGACATAAACAAAAGAAAGAAAGGGGTTGAAATAGGTATCTCACTGGAGGTTTGCCATTATTTATATAGCCCAAATTTGTATAATGTTGCTAAGCAATGGCTCCACGCCTGAAATGTCCACTAGAGAGCACTGTCCACAATGTACAACGATAGCCAGAAGTCTCCTCCTCAGAAGACACGTTTAGTCTACCACTCTGCACTCAAATGCAACTATTTCCCCCGCATCTTAGGTACAGATAATATGGAACATTTGATGCTGTTTTACCTCTAATGAGATATTTGTTTTTAGAGCATTCTGTATGATTTTGTTTCACATGTTGCATTTTACTCAGTAGGCCTACTGTAAGTTTTCCCATGCATTCAAACTAAAACAATAGTGAAGTTCCAGGCACACAAGTTATAACAACAAAGCACTACTGTTGGCAGAGTAGACCCTCCCTTGTTCTCTGGCAAGTTTTACATCCCATAGTCTGAGCCAAGTTTAGAGGCCAACCAACCCAATCTCTCCTTTTCCATCACACTCCCTGTGATTGGTGAACTTGATCACAGTTTCCATGTGTTTATTGGCAGATAGATTTGATGTTGCTATATTAGGAAGGTTGTTACTATGTCTGGCTTTGCAGTAGGATACACATTGACACACTACCCAGAAATAACTTGTTATATAGACTACAGTAGGCTACTAATGAATGTTTTAGTGCTAATAAGAAGAGGATGCTGTAACATGCTGAACCAGCAAAACCAGCTGTAAAGTACCGTCCTTGTCCTGACTCTCCCAAACCCACATGCCGCTGCTACAACTACTACAGCTACTACACTGAAGCATGACTGGTGTTCAGAGTGAGATTGTTTCAGCAGACAAGGGGGGTGAGGGGTCAGTCACATGCATGAATGGAATGAATGAAAGGGAGTGTTGTCTGTCCAACCAGGGCGTTATGAAAGCACATTTCTCTCTACCTGTGTTCCTGTGTCTGTTTTGTTTCACTGGAACACTACATTTCTGCGGAGCCTGTTCTCAGATCAGTCTGTGTGATGAGAGACGGCGCACACTGCAGTGATGCAGCAGAGCTGCTCTTATGTAACAATGAGGGGGGGGGGGGGGGATGAGAGAGAGAAGGAGAGATGCTCAGCAGGCTCTGCTCACACTTACTGGTCTGAGGCCAAACCACACAACTAACAACATAGGACACTTTCTTGAACACAAAGCCTTCACTATCTCATCCTGGAATATCCAAGGCTTGAGGTCATCTGCATTTGGCCTAAAGAGCAGGAACCTGGACATCACCAAAGAAATCAGAAAACAGGGAATGGACTCAGGGGGTATGCTAATTTGGTATAGAGCAGACCTAATTCACTCTATTAAATTAATCAAAACAGGAACATTTGACATTTGACTAGAAATCAAAATGGAAATGATCTCAACAGAGAAAAATGTCCTCCTGTGTGCTACCTATATCCCCCCACTAGAATCCCCATACTTTAATGAAGACAGCTTATCCATCCTGGAGGGGAAAATCAATCATTTCATTTAGTCTGTGGCAACCTAAATGCCAGAACTGGACAAGAACCGGACACCCTCAGCACACAGGGGGACAAACACATACCTGGAGGTGACAGCATTCCCTCCCCCATATGCCCCCCTAGGCACAACTACGACAACATAACCAACAAAAACGGGTCACAACTCATGCAGCTCTGTCGCACGCTGGGTAAGTACATAGTCAATGGTAGGCTTCGAAGGGACTCCTATGGTAGGTACACCTATAGCTCATCTCTTGGAAGTAGTACTGTAGACTACTTTATCACTGACCTCAACCCAGAGTCTCTCAGAGCGTTCACAGTCAGCCCACTGACACCACTATCAGACCACAGCAAAATCACAGTCTACTTGAACAGAGCAATACTAAATCATGAGGCATCAAAGCCAAAGGAACTGAATAATATTAAGATATGTTATAGATGGAAGGAAAGTAGTGTGGAAACCTACCAAAAAACAATTAGGCAACAACAAATCCAATTTAGACAACTTCCTGGACAAAACGTTTCACTGTAATAGTGATGGTGTAAACTTGGCAGTAGAAAACCTAAACAGTATATTTGACCTAGGCTTCCATAGCAAATCTACAAATGTCAAACAGAAAACCGAAGAAAATTAACAACAATGACAAATGGTTTGATGAAGAATGCAAAAACCTAAGATAGAAATTGAGAAACCTATCCAAACAAAAACATAGAGACCCAGAAAACCTTCACTATGGTGAATCACTCAAACAATACAGAAATACACTACTGAAAAAGAAGGAACAGCACGTCAGAAATCAGATCAATGTAATTAAAGAATCCATAGGCTAACATCTTCTGGGAAAATTGGAAAACACTAAACAAACAACAACACAAATAGTTATACATCCAAAACGGAGATGCATGGGTACACCACTTCTCCAATATTTTTACATTTACATTTTTAAAAAATGTGGCCCTATAACAAAGAACAAACAGCAAAAACATATACATGATCAAAAACAAACCTTAGAATCAACTACTAAAGACTACCAGAACCCACTGGATTCTCCAATTACATTGAATGAACTACAGGACAAAATACAAACCCTCCAACCCAAAAAGGCCTGTGGTGTTGATGGTATCCTCTATGAAATTATAAAATATACAGACCACAAATTTCAATTGGCTATACTTAAACTCTTTAACATCATCCTTAGCTCTGGCATCTTCCCCAATATTTGGAACCAAGGACTGATCACCCCAATCCACAAAAGTGGAGACAAATTTGACCCCAATAACTACCGTGGGACATGTGTCAACAGCAACCTTGGGAAAATCCTCTGCATTATCATTAACAGCAGACTCATACATGTCCTCAGTGAAAACAATGTACTAAGCAAATGTCAAATTGGCTTTCTACCAAATTACCGTACGACAGACCAAAACAAAGGCAAAGTCTTCTCATGCTTTGTTGATTTCAAAAAAGCTTTTGATTCAATTTGGCATGAGGGCCTGCTATAGAAATTGATGGAAAGTGGTGTTGGGGGAAAAACATACAACATTATGAAATCCATGTACACAAACAACAAGTGTGCGGTAGAAATTGGCAAAAAAAACACACACATTTCTTTCCACAGGGCTGTGGAGTGAGACAGGGATGCAGCTTAAGCCCCACCCTCTTCAACATACAGTGGGGAGAACAAGTATTTGATACACTGCAGATTTTGCAGGTTTTCCTACTTACAAAGCATGTAGAGGTCTGTAATTTTTATCATAGGTACACTTCAACTGTAAGAGACGGAATCTAAAACAAAAATCCAGAAAATCACATTGTATGACTTTTAAGTAATTAATTTGCATTTTATTGCATGACATAAGTATTTGATACATCAGAAAAGCAGAACTTAATATTTGGTACAGAAACCTTTGTTTGCAATTACAGAGATCATACATTTCCTGTAGGTCTTGACCAGGTTTGCACACACTGCAGCAGGGATTTTGGCCCACTCCTCCATACAGACCTTCTCCAGATCCTTCAGGTTTCGGGGCTGTCGCTGGGCAATACGGACTTTCAGCACCCTCCAAAGATTTTATATTGGGTTCAGGTCTGGAGACTGGCTAGGCCACTCCAGGACCTTGAGATGCTTCTTACGGAGCCACTCCTTAGTTGCCCTGGCTGTGTGTTTTGGGTCGTTGTCATGCTGGAAGACCCAGCCACGACCCATCTTCAATGCTCTTACTGAGGGAAGGAGGTTGTTGGCCAAGATCTCGCGATACATGGCCCCATCCATCCTCCCCTCAATACGGTGCAGTCATCCTGTCCCCTTTGCAGAAAAGCATCCCCAAAGAATGATGTTTCCACCTCCATGCTTCACGGTTGGGATGGTGTTCTTCGGGTTGTACTCATCCTTCTTCTTCCTCCAAACACGGCAAGTGGAGTTTAGACCAAAAAGCTCAATTTTTGTCTCATCAGACCACATGACCTTCTCCCATTCCTCCTCTGGATGATCCAGATGGTCATTGGCAAACTTCAGACGGGCCTGGACATGCGCTGGCTTGAGCAGGGGGACCTTGCGTGCGCTGCAGGATTTTAATCCATGATGGCGTAGTGTGTTACTAATGGTTTTCTTTGAGACTGTGGTCCCAGCTCTCTTCAGGTCATTGACCAGGTCCTGCCGTGTAGTTCTGGGCTGATCCCTCACCTTCCTCATGATCATTGATGCCCCACGAGGTGAGATCTTGCATGGAGCCCCAAACCGAGGGTGATTGACCGTCATCTTGAACTTCTTCCATTTTCTAATAATTGCGCCAAACAGTTGTTGCCTTCTCACCAAGCTGCTTGCCTATTGTCCTGTAGCCCATCCCAGCCTTGTGCAGGTCTACAATTTTATCCCTGATGTCCTTACACAGCTCTCTGGTCTTGGCCATTGTGGAGAGGTTGGAGTCTGTTTGATTGAGTGTGTGGACAGGTGTCTTTTATACAGGTAACGAGTTCAAACAGGTGCAGTTAATACAGGTAATGAGTGGAGAACAGGAGGGCTTCTTAAAGAAAAACTAACAGGTCTGTGAGAGACGGAATTCTTACTGGTTGTTAGGCGATCAAATACATATGTCATGCAATAAAATGCAAATTAATTACTTAAAAATCATACAATTTGATTTTCTGGATTTTTGTTTTAGATTCCGTCTCTCACAGTTGAAGTGTACCTATGATAAAAAATTACAGACCTCGACATGCTTTGTAAGTAGGAAAACCTGCAAAATCGGCATTGTATCAAATACTTGTTCTCCCCACTGTATATCTCAACGAATTGGCGAGGGCACTAGAACAGTCTGCAGCACTCGGCCTCACCCTTCTAGAATTTGAAGTAAAATGTCTACTGTTTGCTGATGATCTGGTGCTTCTGTCCCCAACCAAGCAGGGCCTACAGAAGCACTTAGATATTCTGCACAGATTCTGTCAGACCTGGGCCCTGACAGTAAATCTCAGTAAGACAAAAATAATGGTGTTCCAAAAAAGGTCCAGTTGCCAGGACCACAAATACAAATTCCATCTAGACATCGTTGCCCTAGAGCACACAAAAAACTATACATAATTGACCTTGGCCTAAACATCAGCGCCACAGGGAACTTCCACAAAGCTGTGAACGATCTGAGAGACAAGGCAAGAAGGGCCTTCTATGCCATCAAACGGAATATAAAATTCGACATACCAATTAGGATCTGGCTAAAAATACTTGACTCAGTTATAGAACCCATTGCCCTTTATGGTTGTGAGGTCTGGGGTCTGCTCACCAACCAAGAATTCACAAAATGGGACAAACACCAAATTGATACTCTGCATGCACAATTCTGCAAAAATCTCCTCAGTGTACAACATAAAACACAAAATAATGCATGCAGAGCAGAATTAGGCCGATACCCGCTAATTATCAAAATCCAGAAAAGAGCCGTTAAATTCTACAACCACTTAAAAGGAAGCGATTCCCAAACCTTCCATAACAAAGCCATCACCTACAGAGAGATGAACCTGGAGAAGAGTCCGCTGAGCACGCTGGTCCTGGGGCTCTGTTCACAAACACAGACAGACCCCACAGAGCCCAAGGACAGCAACACAATTAGACCCAACCAAATCATGATAAAACTAAAATATAATTACTTGACACATTGGAAAGAATTAACAAAACAAACAGAGCAAACTAGAATGCTATTTGGCCCTAAACAGAGATTACACAGTGGCAGAATACCTGACCACTGTGACTGACCCAAACTTAAGGAAAGCTTTGACTATGTACAGACTCAGTGAGCATAGCCTTGCTATTGAGAAAGGCCGCCGTAGGCAGACCTGGCTCTCAAGAGAAGACAGGCACTGCCCACAAAATGAGGTGGAAACTGAGCTGCAATTCCTAACCTCCTGCCAAATGTATGACCATATTAGAGACACATATTTCCCTCAGATTACACAGATCCACAAAGAATTCGAAAACAAACCCAATTTTGATCAAATCCCATATCTATTGGTTGAAATACCACAGTGTGCCATCACAGCAGCAAGATTTGTGACCTGTTGCCACAAGAAAAGGGCAACCAGTGAAGAACAAACACCATTGTAAATACAACCCATATTTATGTTTATTTATTTTCCCTTTTGTACTTTAAGTATTTGCACATGATATGACATTTGAAATGTCTTTATTATTTTGGAACTTTTGTGAGTGTAATGTTTACTGTTAATTTTTATTGTTAATTTTTTACTTTTGTTTATTATGTACTTCACTTGTTAACATATGTTTCCCATGCCAATAAATCCCTTAAATTGAATTGAAATTGAATTGAGAGAGAGGGAGGGAGGGAGAGCAAGAGAGAAAGAGAGGGAAGGAAGGAAGGAAGGAAGGAAGGAAGGAAGGAAGGAAGGAAGGAAGGAAGGAAGGAAGGAAGGAAGGAAGGTGGGAGTCATGGTGGAAAGAATAGTGTCTCCTCCCCATCCTTTGAGAGTTTAACAGTCCTATTCCTCCCATTTGCATGAGCAAATGTGAGATGTAATCAGCATTCCGACAGCAGATACGATAGATGCTCATGGTGTGTGTGTGTATGCGTCAATATGATCATTCCCTTTAGGCAGTATGCTAAATGCGACATGTTAATGCCATAGTAGCAGAGGGGCGTACGCATGATAAACATTGCTATTTTCTTCCTCTTCTTTGCTGTAATCCCTACCTCCCTCTCCCTGTCTTCTATTATGTGCTGCTGTGCCCACATTGTCCCCATGACCTTTCACCCACTTCCTGCTTTTGAGGGTTCACTCCATACTTACTCTCGAGTAGGTTTTTATTTCAGCAATCACGTCAGCTTCTCACAAGTTGTCCACAAACATGTCTTATCTGAGATTGCATACTGCGACAGTCTGTCCAAACAATGGCCCTGACATAAACAATAGCTATCTTGTTATTGTATAGGTTAGCCTACAATGTTCTGGAGATGGAATGTATCATTTCTGTATATTTGAACCATTTTCTATCAGTACAATAGCTGGAGCACTTCTAATGTGGTATGTCTTGAACACACCTATAATGCATGAGCTTCATAAACATTGCATGAAATCCATGTAAAGAACTATGAAGTCAACCTAATGGTCATGGATGTGGTGAGTTGGAATGTGAGCAGTACAGAGTAACAGAGTGGGGCGGTGTATTGTAGGAATTTCAGCCATGTAGCTCTGCTCCTCCATCTCATCTTGTGTTCCTGGCAGCTCTACTATCATCCTGGCCAACCTGGCAGCTGCCTGGTATTCATGTCACGCCCTGCAAGAACAGAAACACACACAGCCAGCGAGGTGACGAGATAGGGAGGGGGACTGGGTCCAGCAGGATGGGGACTGGGTCCAGCAGGATGGGGACTGCAGGAGACTCAAAAGTAATTTATGCACTACTGCTGCCAGAGAAGTGGAGGGCTGCAGGAGACTCAATAGTATTTCATGCACTGCTGCTGCCAGAGAAGCGGAGGGCTGCAGGAGACTCAAATGTATTTTATGCACTGCTGCTGCCAGGGAAGTGGAGGTGAGACAAGGATAGTCATAGTCAGAAGAGACACACAACCCACCTCTCATTATTGCTGGTAATGCTGGGGGACAGAGAGAACAGGAGGGAGTTCTGCATTATGAGAGCAGCCGTTGTTAATAAAATAAAATAAAATAAAATTGTATTTGTCACAAGCGCCGAATACAACAGGTGTAGACCTTACAGTGAAATGCTTACTTATAAGCTCTTAACCAACAATGCAGTTTTAAGAAAAATAAGTGTTAAGTAAAAAATTAAATAATAATAATTAAAGAGCAACAGTAAAATAACAGTTGCGAGGTACCGGTATAGAGTCAATGTGCGGGGGCACAGGTTAGTCGAGGTAATTGAGGTAATATGTACATGGGGCGGCAGGTAGCTTAGTGGTTAAGTGTTGTGCCAGTAACCGAAAGGTTGCTGGTTCTAATCCTCGAGCCGACTAGGTGAAAAATCTGTCGATGTGCACTTGAGCAAGGCACTTAACCCTAATTGCTCCTGTAAGTCGCTCTGGATAAGAGCGTCTGCTAAATGACTGTAAATGTAGGTAGAGGTAAAGTGACTATGCATAGATAATAAACAGAGAGTAGTCCGGGTAGCCATTTGATTAGCTGTTCAGTAGTCTTATGGCTTGGGGGTAGAAGCCTTTTGGACCTAGACTTGGCGCTCCGGTACCGCTTGCCGTGCTGTAGCAGAGAGAATAGTCTATGGTGGCTGGAGTCTTTGGTGATTAAATGGGCCTCTGACACCGCCTGGTATACAGGTCCTGGATGGCAGGAAGCTTGGCCCCAGTGATGTACTGGGCTGTACGTACTACCTTCTGTAGTGCCATGTGGTCGGAGGCCGAGCAGTTAACATACCAGGCGGTGATGCAACCAGTCAGGATGCTCTCGATGGTGCAGCTGTAGAACTTTTTGAGGATCTGAGGACCCATGCCAAATCTTTTCAGTCTCCTGAGGGGGAATAGGCTTTATCGTGCACTCTTCACGACTGTCTTGGTGTGTTTGGACCATGATAGTTTGTTGGTGATATGGACACCAAGGAACTTGAAGCTCTCAACCTGCTCCACTACAGCCCCGTCGATGAGAATGGGGGCATGCTCAGTCCTCCTTTTCCTGTAGTCCACAATCATCTCCTTTGTCTTGATCACGTTGAGGGAGAGGTTGTTATCCTGGCACCACACGGCCAGGTCTCTGACCTCCTCCCTATAGGCTGTCTCATCGTTGTTGGTGATCAGGCCTACTACTGTTGTGTCATCGGCAAACTTAATGATGGTGTTGGGAGTCGTGCTTGGCCATGCAGTCATGGGTGAACAGGAAGTACAGGAGGGGACTGAGCATGCACCCCTGAGGGGCCCCCGTGATGAGGATCAGCGTGGCAGATGTGTTGTTACCTACTCTTACCACCTGGGGGCGGCCCATCAGGAAGTCCAGGATCCAGTTGTAGAGGGAGGTGTTTGGTCCCAGGGTCCTTAGCTTAGTGATGAGCTTTGAGGGCACTATGGTGTTGAACGCTGAGCTGTAGTCAATGAATAGCATTCTCACGTAGGTGTTCCTCTTGTCCAGGTGGGAAAGGGCAGTGTGGAGTGCAATAGAGATTGTATCATCTGTGGATCTGTTGGGGTGGTATGCAAATTGGAGTGGGTCTAGGGTTTCTGGGATAATGGTGTTGATGTGAGCCATGACCTTCCTTTCAAAGCACTTCATGGCTACAGACGTGAGTGCTACGGGTCGGTAGTCATTTAGGCAGGTTACCTTAGTGTTCTTGGGCACAGGGACTATGGTGGTCTGCTTGAAATATGTTGGTATTACAGACTCAGTCAGGGACAGGTTGAAAATGTCAGTGAAGACACTTGCCAGTTGGTCAGCGCATGCTCGGAGTACACGTCCTGGTAATCCGTCTGGCCCTGCGGCCTTGTGAATATTAACCTGTTTAAAGGTCTTACTCACATCGGCTACGGAGAGCGTGATCACACAGTGGTCTGGAACAGCTGATGCTGTCATGCATGCTTCAATGTTGCTTGCCTCGAAGCGAACATAGATGTAATTTAGCTTGTCTGGTAGGCTCGTGTCACAAGGCAGCTCGCGTCTGTGCTTCCCTTTGTAGTCCGTAATAGTTTGCAAGCCCTGCCACATCCGACGAGTGTTGGAGCTGGTGTAGTACGATTCAATCTTAGTCCTGTATTGACGCTTTGCCTGTTTGATGGTTCGTCGGAGGGCATAGCGGAATTTCTTATAAGCATCCGGGTTAGAGTCCTGGACCTTGAAAGCGGCAGCTCTACCCTTTAGCTCAGTGCGGATGTTGCCTGTAATCCATGGCTTCTGGTTGGATTAAAGGTGGTCTAGTTTTTTTTGCTCTGGTTGCAAATTTAACATGCTGGTAGAAATTTGGTAAAAGGTTTCCCTGCAATAAAGTCCCCGGCCACTAGGAGCGCCGCCTCTGGATGAGCATTTTCTTGTTTGCTTATGGCCTTATACAGCTCGTTGAGTGCGGTCTTAGTGCCAGCATCGGGTTGTGGTGGTAAATAGACAGCCACAAAAAATATAGATGAAAACTCTCTTGGTAAATAGTGTGGTCTACAGCTTATCATGAGATACTCTACCTCAGGCGAGCAAAACCTCGAGACTTCCTTAATATTAGATTTTGTGCACCAGCTGTTATTTACAAATATAAACAGACCGCCACCCCTTGTCTTACCGGAGGCAGCTGTTCTATCTTGTCGATGCTGGTTTATATTTGCATGCCTGAGTGTTCTCCACTTACATTTTGGGGCAAATGTGAGTCACATTGCTGATCTCCCCTGGCCCATGCTCTCACCATTTCCTCTATTCTATTTCAGGCTAAAAGTAAATCTCCAGTATGTATACCCAAATCATAATGTCTTAGTTCTGCTCCAACTAGCTAGTGCTTACAGTACTTCCAGGCTCTGTGCAGCAGGGAAACCTTGTGCTAACCTGCTTACAGTTTTACAGTGCAGCAACTTGCAGTGTAAACAAACACCAACTCAACTCACCAATCCAATGAGTTTTGAGGAGTTATGAGGATGGGTGGACTGCTCGAGGCACTCACCTTTCATTGTCAACTCTGTACAGATCAGATCGATCAGTCTGATGTCAGCATGACATTCTACAATGTACCAGACTAAGGCCTGTCCATCTACAGAATACAGGGAGGTTCACCATATGAGCAGAACAACAATAATTGTCTGAGGTTGGTAAAGTGCACAGTCCAACTACGTTCTGGTTAATGTTTGAATCCATGTCGCTATGGTTATGACTGTTGGAACATTAACCACGCTCACAGAACTGATGACGACCTTCAAGAGTTAAGTAGAGATTTTGCAAGGATACAAAAACACTCAAGTAAAAATAGAGAGAAGTTGAACAGCATACATGGAATGATATGAATGAAAACAACGTCTATCAAACGGGGAGAGCCGATTTTCTAAGCAGATGGGGGAAAGTACAGTGGGATGAAAAGGTTTGTCATACAAAAACAAATATGTACCACATAGACAAGGAAGTGGCCATAACATAGCACTGTTTGGTCTCTGCTTGTCCCTGTTCTTGTAGTCTGCTCTGATGTTTTTCATCAATCCAAGGATGGAGAGAGAAGGCCAAACATCCATCTGTTTAGACCATTTCACATTTCCCCTGGTTTTTAAACAGTGTATCTCTCCCTGATGTGATGTGTGTGACTGAAGATTGCGTCATACCAACTCATTGGATTCAACATCCGCTGAGAAATAAACTGCCATCTGGAAAATACTAAAAGAGCACAGAATGTTGTGGGTAATAGTTTCATTAGAACCCCATGTCCATTTGATACATAGAGAGTCTGACTCCAAGATCTAATGCAGTGTAATACATACAATATTTATTCAGAAACACAAAAAATTAAGTTAATTGTCTGGTAATCCACAACATTGTTGTGGTAGCTGTCTCATGGAAAACATTGAGGAACAGGCGTGTGTTCAGATTAACCAATGTGCCGAATAAAACTAGAGTGTGATTATCAGATTAACAGATCGTAGAATAGAAAATGTTTGGATGGGGCCTTCTCTGAATTTGTCCGTTTTTTTCAATTACAATATTCATTCCATTGTACACAATAAAAAATATTATCAGTTGCCTAGACCAAACATTTTTAAACCGAGAGTTCCTGAGACAGCATCACAAAATATGCTGTTTTTTTCTTATTTTTGCTCATCTTTATTATTTTCCCCTAATATACTGATTTCCATCTTAAGCAACAACAACAACACTGTATCATGAAATAGCTGTCTGCTACTTAGAGAGGGTGCACAGCTGGAATATCAAGCAAGAAGTCTAGCTCTGACAGAAACCTTAATCTCACTTTTCCTCCGAACACTAGTGGCTGAAAACAAAATCATACAAAAAACACTGAACCGTGATTTAAGTATAACATCCTTTAGCATTCAATGCAGACAGACACACTGTCTATAAAGAGGAGCAGTTTGTAAAGTTGCTTAAACATAGTTGGATAGCTGGTGTTCCTTGATTGTGTGAGTGGGACAGTCAAAGTCATTGCCCAATGTTTGAAAAAGCAGATCCAAGTTGGTTTCTATGCACATTAGAATACTAGAACACATGATATTCACACACTTACACTGGTTAAAAACTAAAGAAGAATGATGTTATTTATGCAGTGCACCCCCAGTAGCAAAGGCATCCAGTTCATTGACACAACTCCAGAAAGACAAAGGAAAGATTATGACACTGTCATATACATCGGTGTGTACAACAAGATCCTTCTTCGCAACTAGTCATACAAGTCCATCTTTGTCTCTGGTTCAGATCAATGAAAAAAAAAATCTACATATTCCTAACTAAAATTGTCTGCAGATTTTTACAATGTGGAGTCATGTGAATCTTCATAAGCTGTATGCTCATAATTCCTCCTTTCTGTCCTCAGTGCATGTCCACAACATTGCTTGGTTTTCTGCTTTCCCTTTCAGCCAATTCATTTCTCACTTTGTCAAAGAGGACTGCCCAATATTGGTTCCTCTTGTTATTGCGAGGCCCCTGCAGTGCTCTCATCTCTCTGCCTCCATGGCGACGCTGGCCTGTTCACTGGAGGCCTGCTGAGTGACGGCTTGGGGCCACCCAGGGGGAGGCACCTGAGAGGACAGCTGCCCAGGAGTCCACAGGCCCTGCTGGGTCTGACCTGGGGCAGAAGGGCCCATGGCCCAGTTCACCTGAGGAGGAGAGGTCGCCATGGAGGCTATGGGACTGCTGCCGTTGAAGCTCTCTGAGGCCTTGAGGCGGGAGAACATGGCCAGGGCGTCTGGGAAGTTAGGAGGTGTTGCTGGTGTGTTGGCTGGAGTGTGCATCTATGGAGAAAGGAGAGAACCGTTAATAAGAGAACATCGATCTGTAAGCATTTATGATTGCATATTTCACTACTGGCTTTTGTAATTACTGGCGCATTGTCTCCAGTTCTAATGGACATGCTTGGTTTGATTTACCATTTTCACACTTATGTCCTCCCTCAACTGGTCCTTAGAAGTGCCTACATCGGGCCTCCCGAGTGGCGCAGTGGTCACTGCATTGCAGTGCTAGCTGTGACACTAGAGATCCTGGTTCGATTCCAGGCTCTGTCGCAGCCAGTCGCGACCGGGAGACCCATGGGGCGGCGCACAATTGGCCCAGCGCCGTCCAGGGTAGGGGAGGGTTTGGCCGGCAGGGATGTTCTTGTCCCATCACGCACTAGCGACTCATGTGGCGTGCAGGGCGCAGTGCACGCTGACTCGGTCGCCAGGTGTACGGTGTTTCCTCCGGCACATTGGTGCGGCTGGCTTCCGGGTTAAGTGGGCACTGTGTCAAGAAGCCGTGCGGCTCGGTTGGGTTGTGTTTCGGAGGACGCACGACTCTCGACCTCCCGTGTCCATACGGGAGTTGCAGCGATGGGACAAGACTGTAACTACCAATTGGATATCATGAAATTGGGGAGAAAAAAGGTGGTAAAATACCAACAACATAATAGTTGTGGAAGCAAAAAGGGACAAATATTTTCCCTTCGAGGCCCAACTTCCTCAGACTGACCCCTTGTCTTTCCACCAAATTCTACATCCTGCCCTGAGTCTGCCCTCTCAGCTGACACTACAGAGAGCAGGCCTCAGGAGACTGCTCTGTGACTGCCAAACACAGGACCAGTCAGCCAAAACAAACACCATTCCATGAGAAAGAGCCTAAGAGGGTCCAAAGGAATCATACCATCCAGGACATGAAAGGTGAAAGCAACCAGTGTTAGGATTCACCCCAACCATCTGAAGGCTACCAGACTGTCTGTTTTCTCATTGTGTGGACAGGATATCCACCACATAATAGATTATGCAATATCTCAAACAGTAATGTGATTTGTAGTGGAACTAGAGGTAACATGCTTGCCATCAGAATAAGTTTTGACTATGGTAAACATATTTCTTTAGGAGAATTGTCAGACAATTTAACTCCATTTTGTTAATGAGTGCTGAAATAGGTACAAGAAGAAAAAGATCACCACAGGCTAATAAATAAATAATTATTACTTGATAAGAACATTAGTGTCTCACTGCAAGCCCAGTATCCCACCCACAGGTTTTCTAAGGTTTCCATGGTGCAGTAAGAATTAATGCGTGAATGAATGAATAAATGAATGAACGAACATTGGACTCATTTCACACAGGGTTGACCTGCTTCAATAGGAACAAGACATGCCTTTATTCAATGTAATAATTTATGATGCTCAGTGAACCCAAAGCTATTATGTGCATTGCTCAGTTCAGGACAAGCATGTCTTTGTACAAAAAATGGGTCAGCAGCAGCCATACTAGCATAAGGCTGACTGCTTCAGAAATGTCATTTTGCTTAGTAGATCACTGGTAGCCTACATTTGCTTCAGTCAATAACACTGCAGTAAATTGCAGCAATAAATTGTAAGTGATCATAACAGACTTCCTGTCAATTGACACACATGGCGGACAATAAAACCATGACCTAAGATATGATTGTTTTAAAGATACTGTACATGTTTACAAAATGGTTCAAACTGTTCAGCTGAAGAACACATATAATACAAAAGGCCTTCCATTATTTGATCACAATAACAAGACAGCCTGGCCTGTGTGGAAGTTTCCACTGCTTTACATTGAAAGAGGTCAGCAGTGTATAGGGAGAAGAGTGATGAAGGGGTTGGCTATGTGGACACACAGGGTGTGGGCCTCAGTGTGTGGCAACTGCTCAGTCATATTTACATTTTAGTCATTTAGCATCAGCTGGCTCTGTACACAAACACACAGGAGACCGACTGTGTATTTTCTCATCTGGAGCTGCAAAGTTGCTATAGAAACAGTCCTGTTTGATAGGGATGGATCCTGTAATAGCAGCTGCAGCCAGGGAAACATGAGAGCTTGTTTTAGAGTGTGGTCTTTCTCACTTTTCCTATTGTTTATTGTCAGTTTGCCATATTTGTGCCTCAGAATAAACAATGGCAAACTGTACCCTGTACTAAAGCCCTGCATCCTGCCAACCAGCATCGTCCATATTAAACAATTGTGCTATTGTACACCAGGCAGTCTACTCTGTCATTGTTCAAAGGGCTTGTTTACAGACACATTTTCCTTTCAAAATGATATCCCTCAGAGGCATCAGAGCACATCTAAATGTAAACACTAAATTTCTAATAGCCATCCCAAATAGCAATAACAAGGGTAGTAGTACAGTTTACAAAAGCTGTTTCTTTTGGACAATGTTATGAAGACTCTTTTACTGACTCGATTTATGACTGCCACAGACCTCCTGGCATCCTAAACATTGACTGGGACATTGTGATAAACCACACGTCTACAATTTTGCCACTAGCCTACGCCTTATTAGTCTGCTGCAGTTAAAACCCCTATGTGCAATTTAATCATGAGGGATGTAATCATCTGTGGATGTAACATCCCATAAGCATGTAGAGTTTCAACACTGACCTCCATTGTGTGATCTACAAGATAAATTGTTGAGGGCATCATGGGTAATCTGTCTTTAGTGAGGCTGCACCTTTGTCAGAGCTGTTTCACTAACTCACCCTACACATTGTCTGTCTCCATGTATGTGGTCAACTGTCCAACTAGATGAAATAAAGGAAATTCAAACATCACGTGTCACGTGACAGGCAGCTTACATTACCGTTTTCTGTATAAACAAATCAATCTCACCAACCTCCAACACAAACAGGTCAATGAGCAACCATAGAGTGAGTCAATAATTAACCCAACACAGTCCCTTGTTGTTATTATGTAGCCAGGGATAGTTTAATATACAGATGCTGGTTTGTCATGTCAACTTGTTCAACTGACAGAAGTGTCATTTTAAACGAAGGTCACAGTGCTCTTCATAACAATACAACCACTACTGACAACAGCAACAATACCCTTCAGCACTTTCAAAAACATGACCTTTAATAGACGTGTAACAGAGTTAGTTTCGTAACCTCACTCCCCAGCTTGAAATGTCTCCACATGTTACATGTGCATTGTGCCTCTCCTACGCTTGGCCTTTCTGCACTGGTCTGTTTAAGGACACAGTGGGCACATACTGCACTGTAGTTAACCTGTCGACCATTTGTCAATGAAAGGGGCTCAACTTAACCTTATGCCACGCCTGACAGCCAACCCCTAATGTAAACAGACCATACCAGATGTATTGACAATGTCACTGCTTCTTATCTAATGTCTGCCCACATCCTGTTTATTTTCATCAGTTTGAAAATGAAAAAATGAAAATAGAAGCAGAATGAGATCACTGGCAAACCCAGTGGTAGGTAATGAGAGGTAAGGTTCTAGACCTAAATAAGCTGATATCGTATTGCTCATGAAGCCAGTTGTTGTTTAGAAAGGAGGAAAACTATAGGCCAAATGGCCAATCTATATGACAAATGGCCTAAATTAGACTGTGCTAATGTCCTGGTATACGTTTGTCAAGATTTTAACACTGTCATTAAGTTTCAGTAATAATTTTGAATTAAAAGACAGTATGTTTTGTATAATATGTATCATAAGTGCTGTAGCACTTAAATCATTGTAGTCTTTAACCTTTAATTTTTTTTTATATAATTACAACAATGTTCACTTTTGCTGGAACCAGCCTCCCCATGAGAGACATTTTCAAGGCTTCAATTCTAGAAAAATAATAACGAGGAGGCGATATCACATGACTTCATTTGCCGATTATAATATTATAACCATAGTAGCCTATCATGTCACCTTTCATGTGAAATAACACAGTAAGTAGTAGGCTACATGACGAGGCACTATGAACAACGTGGCCAATGTGTGTTTATTTTTGTCAGGCTTGTGTTTCGGTACAACATGGCAGACACGGACGACAAGGGCATTAATATAAATATAATCATAGCTGTTGCAATAATCATCATCATAATGTAATCCTAATAATCATAATGATACATAAATTATTCATTGTTAACAATAATACTGTAGGTTTTCTATACTTACCATTTGATGATGGTGACTGTATGGAATATTGGTTTCTTGAAAAAAGGCACTCAATGCAGTCTATTGAAAAATAAAATATGTGTCAATAAGCACCAATCCAGTATGCATTGCACATAGGATAGCCTATTGCAGACATAAAACCTATCTCGATATTATACCATCTGCTGTGAAAATGTTACATTGTGCCATTTGGCTGCTGAAAGCCATAGTTAGCTACATTTCCATTGCATAATAGCATTAGCCTACAAAGATAACCATATTATTTTACAAATGATTGGCATTACTGTATTATTAGATGTATTTAATTAATGACTCTGAGAAACAGACACAGACTGATCTATGTCATACTGATCTATCTCCCATGCACCAAACTCAGACAATTCTCAATTAAAGGTTCCCATACCTCGAACTGCCAATGTGCTGCTTGTAGAAGCTGTTTTGCTTGGTCTGCCGCGCATCCAGCAGTCAGAACGAACTGATTTATCATAACTTGGTGCTTTAGATCATCCATATTTGCAGAAGCAGCTATTCTAAACCTTTCCCCTTGGTTTGGTGCTCAGTCCTTGAGGTTTTTATCGCTTGCATTAGCCTTTCCTCTCATCGAGACAGCACAGCCGGCAGAGAAAACTCCAATATTTACTGTATGAACTATGTTCAGTGTCCTGAGCGCCCCTTTGATCCGCAGCACGAGAGAGCAAATCAGAGCGATGGGGAGGGGCGATCAGCAGGTCGGTGACAGAAAGGACTACAAGTTCCTAACACCATGTAGTTTGACGTATGACTTTGTCGCTATATTTAGCGAGTATTCAGACCCCTCTAGCGACACATTTTCGAATAAGCTACTAGTGACAAATCTAGCGATTTTTTCTGGTGTTATTGGAGACTTTTGGAGACTCTGACGTGAAGCACGTATCGTTCTTACTCTTCTCAGCGAGGAGCGGGTGCTGCTGTGGGCCCCAACCCCGTCCCAAAGCACTCACAGGCGGCCCAGTCCTCGCGCAGCAGTCCATCCCAGCTGCAGTCAGAGCAGGAGATGTTCACCCCTCCGCGTCCAGACTGCAAATGAATCGCGCATGCGGGAAGCCGCTGCTGGTTGATCCCGCCCTACATTCAGGGCGGGATGTAAATGTAAAACATTTTTTAAAACAAGAATCGACAGAAGAAAGTTCAGTTGTAGTTCTAAACATATTTAGGGTGTTTTTTACTCACTTTTTGTCTCTCCCACGACTTTATTCCTCTCTCCTACAGCGTCCATCACAATTACATACACATGGCCAATTATGCAAATTGGGCGATTACGTCATTTAGCGACTTCTAGCGACTTTTAGGACAGCCAATAGCTACTTTCCTTACTGAGGAGTTGGCAACACCGATTCACACCATCAGAAGGCTTTTGGCTTGCAACTTGTGTTTATTTTCTTTAGCGGACGCCCAGTTATCCTTGGTTCTATCGTTATTCTTGACAGTTAAACAATTTGATATATAAGTGGCTGTGTAATACCGAAGAAAGTCTAAAACTTATTACAAAACTGTCTCTTGGACGATAAATACACTAGCGTAGGGGCTAGTAGTAGCTAGCTAATTCTGTAGCTAATTAGCTAGCTAACAACAACAAGGAAAGATGGGGTCGATTCTTAGCCGGAGAATCGCTGGCGTTGAGGATATTGATATCCAGGCGAATTCTGCATACAGATTTCCACCGAAATCGGGTAAATATAGCTATTAATTTGGATTGAAACGCTAAAACTCTAAGTTAGCTAACCAGCGACCTGCTAACGCTGCTAATATTAGCTAAACTGACATCATCAGCTCCCATCATTATTAGGCCTAACGTTACATGTGAAAGCTATTAGCTATAAATGGTTATGATATTCAGTCGTGGTGAAATGTTTATTTGATGAGGCAAAGATGAGTTGTGCATCGATGCCCTGATCTTGTCCTGATTAAAGATAGGCCTTCCATCCTGATTTTTCAATGGTTCTAATCTAGTCACATACTTCTATTTTCTTTTAAGGGAATTACTTTGCCAGCCATTTTTTCATGGGAGGGGAGAAATTTGACACTCCCCATCCAGAGGGTTACCTATTTGGAGAAAACATGGATCTGAACTTCCTTGGAAATAGGCCTGTACAAGTAAGGACAAACAAGTTTGCTATACAATGGCAAAATGTCTTAGCTATGTTGTTAAGTTTTGCATCTTGCAAGCTGCTAACAGAGAAGTAACATGTACAGCATATTAGTCCAATTAGTTGAAGTGGGAGTTCAGGAGTAGTCCTTGATTCACATCCCCCATGCTATTCATTAGGCTAAAGCATTTGAAGTTGATCTGCATTGGGCTGTTCTTTTCTTAGACTAGATGTTGTGTGTCACCTTTGCTAAGTTTCCGTACGTGACCCCGGCACCCCATGAGCCTGTGAAGACCCTGAGAAGTCTGGTCAATATCAGAAAGGACTCCCTGCGCTTGGTCAGGTGAGGAAAAACACCATCATATTCTACAGCAAGTAGTCTTCTGACTGACCTGTGCTCATTTATTTGTCTTAGTGGTTTCCATTTAAGTGATTCAGGGTCAAGAATACCGGCTGATTGAGCTTAGCCTAACATCTATTCACTGTACTTGTTTAGGCCTACGTTTAATTTGATATTGACATACTTTCATAAGTGTGGTGCATGACTAATTTTGTGTTAACTTAATCATAGCTTCAGTATCAAAGTTATGTAATTTTGAAATTGGCCACTTGAAAAAGATAGCTTAATATTGTTTTGTTTGTCTGCTTGACTACTAGGTACAAAGATGACACTGACGCTCCAGTGGAGGAAGGGGGGAAGCCAAAGGTTTTGTATGGTGTGGAGTTCACATTTGACGCAGATGCTCGTGTGGCTATCACCCTGTATTGCCAAGCTTTTGAGGAATTCGCCAATGGGATGGCAATGTATGTAAGAGTCTGATTCAGAAACCTTTTCATTTACATGATAGACTATGTTTACCATCAATATGCTATTTAAGTCATTCACTAATTAGAAATACATATTTTCTTCCACTGTCTCTTGCTCCCAAAAATCTAACTAAATGCAATCCAGCATTTTACATTCCTCATTTGAAATGAAATCCATGCCTTTCATCAGTTTCTGAAGATGTGCAGTGATATTGATTTATTCACTTTAAAGACACATTGTATAAGAACATCTTATGATAGTGCTTGTCATTATGGATATGGCCAATGTACAGCATAGAACGCCAGTCTCCAGAAAGCAGACGGTGAGAGATACAATGGGTCCTTAGCAACCACCTGTCTCCATGGATACGAAGGTCATCTGAAGAGGGAATGAATATAATAGTTTATGCTGAGGTCATTATGTGAGCGGATGGATGTTTTTTTTCTGCCATTTTTTACATCATGTTTTTATTGAGATTTTCCATTGACAAATTTAAGAGGGGAAATGATTTTAGTTAGGCCTAATGCTGTTTTTTATTATTTGTGGTCAAAGAAAGAGCTTTCAAGAAGCGTGGCGCAGCGGTCTAAGGCACTGCATCTCAGTGCTTGAGGCGTCACTACAAGTTTCCAAGATGGCGAGGTAGTGCAGTTGTTTTTTTATCGTCTGTCTGTATATAGCCTGTAAATACTCTATTTTCGTACATTTTTCGTACATATTTCCCTATCAGACTTTTCATCCTTCTACAAGATATACTTTCCTGCAACCCGCCTCACTCAATGTGGAACGGATTCTATTATTGACTTACCTTTATCTAGAATCTAGAATCTCCAGTTGAAACTAGCTAGCTAGCGTAGCCAGCTAACTAGCTACTTGCTATTTGCTTTTAGCCACAGCTAAGGTGTTTTCATCCAGAACATTGGATTTTTTCCGCGGGATTAATTTTAATCACTGGACATTGATCACCGGATATTCGGCCAGTCTGCACAGCGCGTTATCGACCCAGAACATATCAGTTCTTCCGCGGAATCACTGATTCACTGGACCTTTAACTCCGGATTCATCGCCACCAGCTGGCTACAACAAAACGGACGCTGTGGTCTGGCTAATCAACCTGAGCTAGGCCCATCTCCCGGATATCTACCTCTCTATCAACTGGACGGGACCACATAGTATTGACGCGGAGCCCCGCCGATCCTACACGACTGGTCTGCCGACGAAATCGTCTGATGTGGTTACGACGTTAACCACGAAGATTCCATCCATCTGCTAGCCCTGGCCCGCTAGCACACGCTAGCCGTGGCCTCTTACTAGTGTTTCACCACCGGACCTTATGATAACTCAGCTATACAGCTGATATCTGCTGGACTGTTCCTTTTTACGGTACTACATCCTGTTTATGTTTAGCCTCAGCCCAAACATGGTTAGTTTATTGTTGTTTCGGTTATTTCTAATTGTACTATATCACTGTAGACCCCCCAGCCTAGCTAAACATGCCTTAGTTAGCTCCTTTGTCCCTCCACCAATACACAAAGAAACCGACTCAATTGATGCCTCTAGAGATACTATCTCTTTCAGTGTTACCCAACGCTTAGGTTTACCTCCACTTTACTCATGTCCTTCCATATCCTTGTCTGTACATAATGCCCTGAATCTTTTCTACAATGCCCGGAGAACTGCCCCCTTTATTCTCTGTACCCAACGCACTAGAAGACCAGTTCTTAAAGCCTTTAGCCGTATCCTTATTCTAATCCTCCTCTGTTCCTCTGGTGATGTAGAGGCTAACCCAGGCCCTGTAGCCCCCAGTATCACTCCTACACCCCAGGAGCTATCATTTGTTGACTTCTGTAATCGCAAAAGTCTTGGTTTCTTGCACATAAATATCAGAAGTCTACTTCCTAAGTTTGAGTTATTCACTGCGTTAGCACACTCTGCCAACCCTGATGTTCTAGCAGTGTCTGAATCCTGGCTCAGGAAGGCCACCAAAAATTCTGAAATTTCCATCCCCAACTACAACATTTTCCGTCTAGATAGAACTGCCAAGGGGGGTGGAGTTGCAATCTACTGTAGAGATAGCCTGCAGAGCTCTATCATACTATCCAGGTCTGTGCCCAAACAGTTTGAGCTTCTACTTCTAAAAATCCACCTTTCCAGAAATAAGTCCCTCACTGTTGCCGCTTGCTACAGACCCCCCTCAGCCCCCAGCTGTGCCCTGGACACCATATGTGAACTGATTGCCCCCCATTTATCCTCTGAGTTTGTACTGCTTGGTGACCTAAATTGGGATATGCTTAATACCCCAGCCATCCTACAATCCAAGCTAGATGCCCTCAACCTCACGCAAATTATCAACGAACCTACCAGGTACAACCCTAAATCCTTAAACATAGGTACCCTCATAGATATCATCCTGACTAACATACCCTCTAAATACACCTCAGCTGTCTTCAACCAGGATCTCAGCGATCACTGCCTTATTGCCTGCGTCCGTAACGGGTCCGCGGTCAAACAACCACCCCTCATCACTGTCAAACGCTCCCTAAAACACTTTAGCGAGGAGGCCTTCCTAATTGACCTGGCCCAGGTATCCTGGATGGATATAGATCTCATTCCGTCAGTAGAGGATGCCTGGTTGTTCCTTAAAAGTAATTTCCTCTCAATCTTAAATAAACATGCCCCTTTCAAAAAATACAGAACTAAGAACCGATATAGCCCCTGGTTCTCCTCAGACTTGACTGCCCTTGACCAGCACAAAAACATCCTGTGGCGTACAGCATTAGCATCAAATAGCCCCCGCGATATGCAACTTTTCAGGGAAGTTAGGAACCAATATACACAAGCAGTCAGGAAAGCAAAGGCTAACTTTTTCAAACAGAAATTTGCATCCTGTAGCACTAACTCCAAAAAGTTTTGGGACACTGTAAAGTCCATGGAGAATAAGAGCACTTCCTCCCAGCTGCCCACTGCACTGAGGCTAGGAAACACTATCACCACCGATAAATCTACAATAATCGAGAATTTCAACAAGCATTTTGCTACAGCTGGCCATGCTTTCCATCTGGCTACCACTAACCCGGCCACCAACTCTGCACCCTCTGCTGCAACTTGCCCATGCCCCCCCCGCTTCTCCTTCACACAAATTCAGACAGCTGATGTTTTGAAAGCGCTGCAAAATCTGGACCCCTACAAATCAGCTGGGCTAGACAATCTGGACCCTTTCTTCCTAAAACTAGCCGCCGAAATTGTCGCAACCGCTATTACTAGTCTGTTCAACCTCTCTTTCATAACGTCTGAGATCCCCAGAGATTGGAAAGCTGCCGCGGTCATCCCCCTCTTCAAAGGGGGTGACACTCTAGATCCAAACTGCTACAGACCTATATCCATCCTGCCCTGCCTTTCGAAAGTATTCGAAAGCCAAGTTAATAAACAGATCATCGACCATTTCGAATACCACCGTACCTTCTCCGCTATGCAATCTGGTTTCCGAGCTGGTCACGGGTGCACTTCAGCCACGCTCAAGGTCCTAAACGATATTATAACCGCGATTGATAATAGACAGTACTGTGCAGCCGTCTTCATCGACCTGGCCAAGGCTTTCGACTCTGTCAACCACCGCATTCTTATTGGCAGACTAAATAGCCTTGGTTTCTCAAATGACTGCCTCGCCTGGTTCACCAACTACTTCTCAGATAGAGTTCAGTGTGTCAAATCGGAGGGCCTGTTGTCTGGACCTATGGCAGTCTCTATGGGGGTGCCACAGGGTTCAATTCTTGGGCCGACACTTTTCTCCGTGTATATCAATGATGTCGCTCTTGCTGCTGGTGACTCTCAGATCCACCTCTACGCAGACGACACCATTTTGTATACATCTGGCCCTTCATTGGACACTGTGTTAACAAACCTCCAAACGAGCTTCAATGCCATACAACAATCCTTCAGTAGCCTTCAACTGCTCTTAAACACTAGTAAAACTAAATGCATGCTTTTCAATCGAACGCTGCTAGCACCCGCCCACCCGACTAGAATCACCACTCTCGACGGGTCTGACCTAGAGTATGTGGACAACTACAAATACCTAGGTGTCTGGTTAGACTGTAAACTCAACTTCCAGACTCACATAAAGAATCTCCAATCCAAAGTTAAATCTAGGATCGGCTTCCTATTTCGCAACAAAGCCTCCTTCACTCATGCTGCCAAACATGCCCTCGTAAAACTGACTATCCTACCGATCCTTGACTTCGGCGATGTCATTTATAAAATAGCCTCCAACACTCTACTCAGCAAATTGGATGTAGTCTATCACAGTGCCATCCGTTTTGTCTCCAAAGCCCCATACACTACCCACCACTGTGACCTGTACGCTCTTGTTGGCTGGTCCTCACTACATGTTCGTCGTCAAACCCACTGGCTCCAGGCCATCTATAAATCACTGCTAGGCAAATCCCCGCCTTATCTTAGCTCATTGGTCACCATAGCAGCACCCACCCGTAGTCTGCGCTCCAGCAGGTATATCTCACTGGTCATTCCCAAAGCCAACACCTCCTTTGGCCGCCATTCCTTCCAGTTCTCTGCTGCCAATGACTGGAACGAATTGCAAAAATCTCTGAAGCTGGAGACTCTTATCTCCCTCAACAACTTTAAGCATCAGTTGTCAGAGCACCTTACCGATCACTGCACCTGTACACAGCCCATCTGAAATTAGCCCACCCAACTACCTCATCCCTATATTGTTATTTAATTTGCTCTTTTGCACCCCATTATCTCTATTTGCACATAATCTCTTGCACATCTAGCATTCCAGTGTTAATACTATTGTAATTATTCTGCACTATAGCCTATTTATTGCCTTACCTCCATAACTTGCTACATTTGCACACACTGTATATATATTTTCTGTTGTATCTCTGACTTTATGTTTTTTTTTACCCCATATGTAACTCTGTGTTGTTTTTTTTGTTGCACTACTTTGCTTTGTCTTGGCCAGGTCACAGTTGTAAATGAGAACCTGTTCTCAACTGGTTTACCTGGTTAAATAAAGGTGAAATAAAAAAAAAAAAAAACTACAGACCCCCTGGTTCGATTCCAGGCTGTATCACAACCGGCCGTGATTGGGAGTCCCATAGGGCGGCGCACAATTGGCCCAGCGTCGTCCGGGTTTGGCCGGTGTAGGCCGTCATTGTAAATAAGAATTTGTTCAAAACTGACTTGCCTAGTAAAATAAAAAAATATCTGAAAAAGAACATCTTATATTTCCTGTATACTAAATTAACCTTGATAGTTTTTGTATTGATAAGATATTGACATCACTGTTTCTGTCCTGTGTAGGTACAACCCAAAGGGACCAGCCATGGTATCTGAGACTGTGCACTATAAGAGGGGTGTGAGCCAACATTTCTCCCTGCCTTCTTTCAAAATCGATTTCACCGACTGGAAGGAGGAGGATGTGAGTATATCTGGGCAGCAGCACTCAATCTTGTGGAGTGATGTCACCAGCTGACAGTTGATAAACTAATCTGTTGTCACCATTTCTTTACAGCTGAACTTTGACATGGACCGGGGTGTTTTCCCCATGGTGATCCAAGCTGTGGTGGATGAAGGGGATGGTAGGTGGTCCAAACGGTTTGGACGCATAGAGAGATGTTATTAATGTTATGTACTCCAGAGTTGGCAACTGTCTCTCAACTGCCTCGCCGCTGTACCACAATAGCAGGTGCTAGATTAGGCATTCTGTATGCACAGAGTACAGTAATCCCTTATTAATTAATGTTTGTCCTTTTCCAGATTGCTTGGGACATGCACATGTGCTACTGGCAGCCTTTGAGAGAGTAAGTAACTCATTGTGATGATCCAGTAGAAGAGGACAGTATTCGAATTTGACTCAAATTTGCATCCCTCATTGCGAAATATGTGAAGTTAACACAATTTCTTCCTTTCCAGCATGTGGATGGCAGTTTCTCGGTCAAGCCTCTGAAGCAGAAGCAAATTGTAAGTTAATCCAAGTTAATCCATGTCTTCTTTATTATATTAGTAGATTATTCAAAATACAAAATGCCTGAATACCAAAAACATGTTAATTTACAACACATATATATTTGTTAGCATGTGTGCTTACTTCCTCCTCTTTATGCCTTATGGGACGTAAGGCTATAATGTGCTCCTTCCATCATTCTCTGTCCTTGGCCACGTGTTGTTACCATGTGTGCTCTCGGTTATAGGTGGATCGTGTGAGCTACCTGCTGCAGGAGATCTATGGAATTGAAAACAAAAACAACCAAGAGACCAAGGTTCTTATTCTAGAACTCACCAAGAACACTTTTGTAGATGCATACAGTAGATTTATTTAACATGAATTCACAAAGGTTGTTGCATAAGGAAAGCAACACATTTTTACATTCGAGTCTTTCAGAAATGTAAACTAGAAATGTGGCTCATTATGCTGTAGGTTTTCAGACCGTTGGTTATCAGTTGGTTTGCGTAGTCTATTTTTGCTACATGTTCATCCCTCTAACAAATATGTTTATTTTGTTCTCTGCAGCCGTCGGAGGATGAGAACAGTGACAACAGCAATGAGTGTGTTGTTTGTCTGTCAGACCTCAGAGACACCATCATCCTGCCCTGCAGACACCTGTGTCTCTGCAACTCCTGTGCTGACACCCTGCGTTACCAGGCCAACAACTGTCCTATCTGCAGACTGCGTAAGGAGCGACGCTAGTTTGTTTCCAATAGGCTTCCAACTGGGATTTCATGCCTTATTTCCTGCCTTCGCTAATAGGAAATAGACCTGCCAGGCTGCCATGTTTCAGAGCTCAGCGAGAGAGACACCTAATGGATGTAGAGATGAACGCCCTGTGGGGACTGAGCTGATTTAAGGAAAATGCTATAAAGTTGACATTTTAGTGAAGATGTAGTCACATTTGACAGTGTGTAGTGTAATCCGTGTTTGGTCTGTCTCACTCCCCAGCCTTCCGAGCCTTGCTGCAGATCAGAGCTGTGAGGAAGAAGCCTGGGCCGCTTTCCCCTGTGTCTTTCAGCCCTGTACTGGCTCAGAACATGGACCATGATGAGCACTCGGTACGGCCCACGCATTTGTTGTTATTACACACACGGCATCATTTGTGTCAAGGATCATTTCTTATTCTACTTGTATTTAACAAACCTCAACTCCATCACTATGCAATTACAAAGCCTTTCATAAATGACTGTGAATGACTAGTAAAGATATGACCAGTCTTTCTGTGTGTGCGTCTCTCCAGAGCTCAGACTCGGTTCCCCCAGGCTTTGAGCCCATCTCTCTGCTGGAGGCCCTTAACGGCCTGCACTCTGTGTCCCCCTCCATCCCTCCCGCCCCCCTCTACGATGATATCAACTTCTCTGGGGGCCTGGTAGGGGAGGGCCGGCCGCTGGGCTCCCCAGAACACTCTGGGGACGGGGGCCTGCAGAAGGCCAAAGTCAGCAAGTCACCTGACAGGTAATCCTGTGACACCGGGGTTGTCACAAGCCCAGTTCACTTTCTCCTCCATCTGAGATGGACCATCTCCCTGAAGTGTGCACTTGTACACTACACTCCCCCTCATGGATTTAAAAGGAATGGACAGGTGTAAGGGATGATGGTGGAACCTCCCTCCAGCCAATATGTAAACCAATCCAATGCTTTGAAATCTTTTGCGGTAGGGTGAGCCAGTGCACACTTTAGGAAGAAGGGGGAGAAACTGAAGTAGGCTACAGTCTCCCAGTGCTGCCCTCTACAGTCCAGCTGCCTGCTACTGTAATTGTTCACACAATTACATTACCATTTGATTTGAACTGCCTCTAACTTGGAGCATATTCAAATGCAAGATTTAATTATTTAGTTTTACATTTAATATGGAGTTAATAGCCCTGACATTAACTGCGCTGGATGGATTTGCTTTTTGGCATTGGCTTTGACTCTGGATTGATTGCTCATCATTTTGTGTAACAGCTGGCCCAGGGTCAGAATAAAGAGGCTCCTTACGTTGTGGTGAGCTGCTGCTAGAGGTCTTCTCCTGTATCCAGCACTATGCTACAAACTGATTAGACGGCATGTCCTTGGCAATCCATCCAGTTGACATTGCTGAGCCTTGCCAACCTGCAGGAAATAACATTACTACAGGACAACAGTACAGAGTGCAGTCTGTTTATTATAAAGAACATTACTACAGGACAACAGTACAGAGTGCAGTCTGTTTATTATAAAGAACATTACTACAGGACAACAGTACAGAGTGCAGTCTGTTTATTATAAAGAACATTACTACAGGACAACAGTACAGAGTGCAGTCTGTTTATTATAAAGAACATTACTACAGGACAACAGTACAGAGTGCAGTCTGTTTATTATAAAGAACATTACTACAGGACAACAGTACAGAGTGCAGTCTGTTTATTATAAAGAACATTACTACAGGACAACAGTACAGAGTGCAGTCTGTTTATTATAAAGCTTCACGTCGGTTGTAAACGTGTTTTTTTGTTTGTTATCAATGTCACCTCATTGTAAGTGTTTGACCCCTGCAGCACCCTGAGGTCGCCCTCATCACCCATCCAGGAGGAGGATGAGGAGAAGCTGTCTGAGATGTCGGATGCCCAGCCTCACACACTGCTCTCCAGCAGCCCTGCTCCCACTGGGGCCACTGCAGCCCAGGATGTACCGGAGTCCATTTCCCCAGATGATGGTGAGTTCTGTCATGCTCTGAATGCACATAGATAGCTGTTGTGGTAGGTCCAGTCTACATCAAGTTTGGGTAGGTGACCCCTCCAAATAATGACTTGAATTACCTACCAGGGTACATTGCAAACCAGCGTAAGGACATTTAGGTCTTGTTGCATGTTGTGACCTTGTCTCTCCCTCCTGTCATGTGTGGTACAGAGGACAGGCTGCACTCTGGAGGAGAGCGAGAGATCCTTCATGACTGCAGCAGTGAACACAGCAGCCTGACCAAAACAGAGAGTGACCCGCCAGGGGACCTGTCTCTGCCAGGTAAGCTAATAATAACACAAGGCCCAGGCCCATATCTGTGCTTGTGTGCACAAGCATGTATGTTTGTCTGGATATTAAAGATATTCTCCGGTACTGTATACATTTTAGCCAGTAGTTCTGAAAGTAGTGCCCTTGAGGCAAAAGTGGTCCCCGAAAATTGCGCACTACATCACAAATGTACAGATATATGCACCACATCATTGCTCTCTTTCACTCTACTGTGTGCGTGTTGCTAGCTGTCACTCCCTTGGCGGGCTGAAGCTCATTGGCTGAAACTTGAATTGCTAGGCGGCTAGCCCACATGGTGGTAAATGTAGGGAAAATTGCGCTGCACAGCTTCCAGACAACAGTCAAACTAGGGATTTTTTGGCTAGTTCTGTTCATAGATTATGCATGAACTACACATTAACACATCCAGTCCAAAGGGTATTAAAACATACTTATTAGTTGCCAAGGTACCAGAGCATGTCTTTAATGCTTAAACCAATTGTAAACATACATTTTTGATTGCAGGTATAACACCTTTGGCTCATTTTCTCTTTATTCTCCCAGGCTTTCAGTCCTCCAGCTTTGCATCTAACCTGTGTGCTGTTGTTTATTCTTCTCTGTTTCCTTACTCCCTGCGCTGTCCCTTTACCTGGCGTTGCTATGGCCAGCTCTAGGTCCTGATGCCTGCTCTATTGGTGTGGAGGAATAAATGTGGTATGTAGGACTTCTCTGTCCTGTCTTTACCTATCTGCTTTTCTGTCGGAGAAACCGATCCCTCGCAATCTGTCAGATTCAGGACAGTTGGTTAATAATCTGCTGCAGGTTGTAACTCTGTTTATCATGCAAATTGACAGCAAGTTTGTATTGATAAGTATGCAACTGCTTAGATTTATTTCACATGAGTAAGAGATCCTCTTGTTTAATTGGATCATCCTCCTCGTGTCCACAGGGTCATCAGAGTCAACGGAGAGCCTGAAGAGTCAGAGTACCAACTGCTCCAGCCAGCCCCTCCTGTGTCCCCCCAGCAGCCTTCACATGGAGGATGAGCAACTTGACTCCTAACCTCTGGGCCCAACGTTTCTCCCTCTCTGGCTGAGTCCCAATTCTCCACCCTTCTTCAGAAGTGTGCACTTGCACACTTTCTCGCATTGGATTTAACAATGGTGGAAACTCCTTCCAGTCAATAATTTCACCAATCCAATGCTTTTAAATCCATGACGGGGAGTGTGAAAGTGCACACTTAGCCTGAAGGGTGGAGAATTGGGACTTAGCCATGGTCTCCTCCCAAGCCAACCCTCCCCCATGATCCAGTCCCCTTGGTCTTCTCCAAGGCCCACTCTCCTACTTTGGTCACCTATTCATGCCATAGCTGGCATCGATTCAAAGTTTGTTTGTGGTGGTCATTGCAAGGATTTACTAAAACCATACTATACCTTAACTAAAAAACAACAAGTCCTTGATTAGATTGCTTTACATACATTTAGGAGTGTGTAATTGTTTGTCCATTCTGGATGGGGTTGTGGTGCAGTGGCGGACGCTGCATGATTCCAGAGGTTGAATATGACTACCATCATATGGTGGTGCCAGAAGCACACTCACTTTCAGTTGACTCTACTCTAATTACTGCTAGACACTAATTGTTTTAGAGAGCATTAATACCATTCCTGTTGTTTTCATCTATGACAAACGAATAACTTTTTTTACATTTTATTTCTTGGTGCTTGTATGATATGAAACGTTTTTGAAAGCAAACTCTGAAACATTTCGATGGACATTTGACATGTTTAAACATGACAATTGAATGTTGTCATTTTAAAGGTTTTGAGGACTAATTCATTTTACCTTGTGAAATGGTGAATTCCCCTGTAATAGCAAGTCAAATTGAGGCATTTCATTTCAAGTTGTCTTCAACGGTAAATATCTACATTTGTGCATTTTTATACTGAATTATGTGATATTCTATATATTGTACCTGTACTAGAAAATTGTGTAGATTAATTAGCAAAATTGTATATTTGTGTATTATAGAATTCAAATAACGAGATTAGTAGTTACAGCTACATGCACAGTATCTCAAATTTAGCTGATAGATTTCCTGTGACAGAGCCCCCAGCTTTACACCCTAACAGCTGAACACAAAGAAATATAGAGCCTGCAACAAGCCAATATGCTATGCTGACTGTATAGCACAAACTGTGTTATTTGTAGATGTGGCAGATTTCTGTAGTTCTATTGTGGCTTGTCATCATGGCATAGTCATTGCCTTGCTCAAGTTCTATGACTTGCAGTGTCTGACTTTCCTGTAGATGTAGCACCGTACATATAGTTCTATGTGCCTTCAACAACTAAACAGATATGGCTGCTGCTTGTTGTGTTATTGGTGTTCTTGTGATGAAACTGTTTTCAGGATATACAGCTGTATGAGCCTGTAGTCTAGGAGTTTTTATTTTCATTGGCTGATATAAAGAGCTTTAAATGTATGACCTTTCTTTGCATTCTCAATGGTTCATGAAATATTTCAAAATAAATCTTATTGTTGTTATTAAACAATTATTAAAACCAATTGTTCAGCATTTACAATTATGTTAAATCCATATATTGATACATTTCATCTAAAAAAGTAAGTACATTTAAGAGTAGACTTGGTTGTTATATGGTCTGTGTTGTGTTTGTTTCCTTATTTTTTTCCCAGGAGGAATAAACTAAATGCTTCTTAACCATTTTACTTATGCAATATGTTGAGACATTAGGTTATCTTTTGCATGTGGGTTTTGTTGTAGACAGGCGTAAACCTCTCCAAACGGGGGGACCAGTATGAAAAAATGTATGCACTCACTAACTGTAAGTCGCTCTGGATAAGAGCGTCTGCTAAATGACTAAAATGTAATATCTAAAATGTAAACTGCTTTGGATTCATACTGTTCATGTCATGTGTCTTTGACTCTAACGATGTGCCATGTTAACTTTGATGATACACCTGTGCCTTGTTCCTGTTTCTCACTATTATTGACCTGGTATCCAGGATAACACCACATTTAGTGATTCATAACTCTTTCAATATCTGTCTGTCCCTGTGTGTACAGATGTAAGATCTTAATTTGATCAATATTTTGTTGCTGAGAATTTTCCTGCACGGTAGGAAAGGCAAACTTGTGTATTCGAGGTTTAAAAAGGCTACTCAAGTTTGTAATTTCCACTTTAAAATATCACTTGATTTGCCCTAATGAAAAATGTATCAACCCCTTCAAAAATGTCCATTCATTATAATAAACATAATTTAAATGTCCTGTTGCTGCAGGATTATTTTCATGCTGTAGCAAACTGGCTCAAATTAAGATCCTACATCTGTAGCCTATAGCCGCATGTGAATAACAATAAAATAAAAGTAATGTTGAACACAATGTCTCATGCTTGATTTCCATTGATCTGTGATGACCATTTGGGGTGAATTCGGAATAAGTGGGACACTTTTTGCATTTCCGTCTTCTATCACCTCTTTCGACATCTATCCAACATATTAGCCCAACACATGATACCTTCCTGAAATCCTCAAGATGTTTCCTAATCACACACAAAAAAATGTTGTTGATATCATATTCACAGGAGGCATGATACAGTCATTTGTGGACACTGTCAAAACCTTATCTTCAGTTCGCATTTGGTAGACTATGACACCATTATTGTAGTCCTAATTGTACCCCAATGACGATTCAATTTTGTGTGATTAGGAAACATCTGAGGATTTCAGAAATGTGTCGTGTTGGGCTAATATGTTGGATAGATGTCTGAAGAGGTTACAGAAGACGGAAATGCAAAAAGTGTCCCACCTTCTGAATTCACTCAAATAACAGTACTAATAACAGTAGTACAATAAATAATTAACAGGACATAGTACTACAAGAACCAGAGCCCTGTCTAACCTAAATATAAGGGGTCGCTTTCCTCCGTAAGAAAAGCCTACTCCATTCGTCCTACTTTAGCTAGCTATGGTTGGTAAAGCAGGACAACAACAAAAATGACAATTACAAAATTGAAAGATAATATTGGCAACTTTATGAATTTTGATGCACCAGTACATAGTATGCACATTTACATCACAATTTGGCACAATGCATTATGTATGACAGTTTTATAATCTTAACATCAAAACAGAAAAGCTATGTCACTGATTTTACCTTGAGCTTCCTGTTTGACGCTTTCTCTGCCCCTGAGAAATTCTCTGAGAATGCCAAGAGTGTGCAAAGCTGTCATCAAGGCAAAGGGTGGCTATTTGAAGAATCTCAAATATAAAATATATTTTGATTTGTTTAACACTTTTTTAGTTACAACATGATTCCATATCTGTTATTTTATAGTTTAGATGTCTTCACTATTATTCTACAATGTAAAAAATAATAAAAATAAAGAAAAACCCTTGAATGAGTAGGTGTGTCCAAACTTTTGACTGGTAGTGTATATATGAAACTCGTCAGTCTACAGGATGCTGACCTTCTAGGCAGAGTTGCAAAGAAAAAGCCATATCTCAGACTGGCCAAATAAATGGAAAAGATTAAGATGGGCAGTCTGAAATATGGCTATTTCTTTACAACTCTGCCTAGAAGGTCAGCATCCCGGAGTCGCCTCTTCACTGTTGACGTTGAGACTGGTGTTTTGCGGGTACTATTTAATGAAGCTGCGAGTTGAGGACCTGTGAGGCGCCTGTTTCTAGACGCTCTAATGTATTTGTCCTCTTGCTCAGTTGTGCACCGGGGCCTCCCACTCCTCTTTCTATTCTGGTTAGAGCCAGTTTGCGCTGTTCTGTGAAAGGAGTTGTACACAGCGTTGTACGAGATCTTCAGTTTCTTGGCAATTCTCGCATGGAATAGCCTTCATTTCTCAGAACAAGAATAGACTGACGAGTTTCAGAAGAAAGTTATTTGTTTCTGGACATTTTGAGCCTGTAATCAAACCCACAAATGCTGATGCTCCAGATACTTAACTAGT
This sequence comes from Coregonus lavaretus, assembly GCF_964263955.1. Lineage (NCBI taxonomy): Eukaryota > Metazoa > Chordata > Actinopteri > Salmoniformes > Salmonidae > Coregonus > Coregonus lavaretus. The sequence goes on from NC_139989.1 coordinate 42,572,902, forward strand.
CTCAAGGCCAGTTTTATTGCTTCTTTAATCAGCACAACAGTGTTCAGCTGTGCTAACATAATTGCAAAAGGGTTTTCTAATGATCAATTAGCCTTTTAAAATGATAAACTTGGATTAGCAAACACAACGTGCCATTGGAACACAGGATTGATGGTTGCTGATAATGGGCCTCTGTATGCCTATGTAGATATTTCATAACAACTCAGCCGTTTCCAGCTACAATAGCCATTTATAACATTACAATGTCTACACTGTATTTCTGATCAATTTGATGTTACTTTAATGGACAAAATAATTGTTTTCTTTCGAAAACAAGGACATTTCTAAGTGACCCCAAACTTTTGAACGGTAGTGTATATACAAAAGTATGTGGACAGCCCTTCAAATTAGTGGATTCGGCTATTTCAGTCACACCGCTGCTGACAGGTGTATAATATCTAGCACACAGCCCTGCAATCTCTATAGAAAACATTGGCATTAGAATGGCCATACTGAAGAGCTCAGTGACTTTCAACGTGGCATGGTCATAGGATGCCATCTTTCCAACAAGTCAGTTCATCAAATTTCTGCCCTGCTAGAGCTGCCCTGGTCAACTGTAAGTGCTGTTATTGTGAAGTGGAAACATCTAGGAGCAACAATGGCTCAGCCACGAAGTGGTAGGCCACACAAGCTCACAGAAGGGGACCGCTGAGTGCTGAAGCGCGTAGCGTGTAAAAATAGTAATCGGTTGCAGCACTCACTACCGAGTTCCAAACTGCCTCTGGAAGCAACGTCAGCACAAGAACTGTTCAGCACAAGAACTGTTCGTAGGGAGCTTCATGAAAGGGTTTTTTCATGACCAAGCAGCTGCACACAAGCCTAAGATCACCATGTGCAATGCCAAGCATCGGCTGGAAAGGTGTAAAGCTCATTGGACTCTTGGGATGAATTGGAACGCTGACTGCGAGCCAGGCCTAATCGCCCAACATCAGTGCCCGACCTCACTAATGCTCTTGTCGCTGAATGGAAGCAAGTCCCGGCAGCAATGTTCCAACATCTAGTGGAAAGCATTCCCAGAAGAGTGGAGGCTGTTATAGCAGCAAATGGGGGACCATCTCCATATTAATGGCCATGATTTTGGAATGAGATGTTTGACCAGCAGGTGTTCACATACTTTTGGTCATATAGTGTATGTATTAAACTAAAACCATGTGGAGACTGTGTAGAAACGATAATGGACCTACAGTACATTCATACAGTTTCTTGACTGTGTCCAAATCGTTAATAATCACCGAAATGAAAGCTAGAGAGTCAGGGAGCATAGAACATTCAAAAAATGATGGATAGATGACTATCTTTAGTGCGCAAAATGAGTTTGACACCCTGAGTTAGAAAGTCAGAGTTTGTGAGCCTGTGTCCCAGACTCCCAGGGCCAGAGAGAGAGTGACTGTGATGGAGTTTTCTACAATTATCATATTAATTTGAATGAAATCATACTTTCCCTGTCAGCTGGGTAGACCTACTGATGAAAAAATGAGTACAGCAAACACGATTACCTAACATCGACAATAACCAGTAGATGTCACTAATACATAATGTCAAACCCAGAATTACCCAATTTCATCCCAGAGCCAGTATGTTCGCAATGTCTACACACAATATATTTTAACTATAACATGTATGTCTTCAACGTTTATAAAACGTCAATTCAAATATCGACCATGTGTAGGTACATTCACATCACAGTTGTAAACATTTAACTCCAAAGGTGGCTGTTTTACAATCATCTAAGGATGTATTAATTATCTGCAATTATTAAGGATACATTTTAAATATTATTTATCATTAACTGTCCAATAGCCTACAGAAGACCCTTGGTAACAAAACTGCACTTCAGTTTTTAAATCAAAACTCATCCTTCATACAATGCATGAATGCACAACGTATTCATGACAGTCAGAAGACAATTTTTAGCTGATGAATTAGGTAAAAAATATTACATAGAATATTCTGAATAATTACTTTCTGTTTGTTTTCACTGATTTAACACATGTTTCCTATATATGCACACATACAGTGAGTCGTAGAAACAGAGGTGAAACCTGGAAACCACGGAGCCAATCAGCGACCTGCAATTGGTTTATGGCTATTAAAACTCGTGGCGGTCTTTTCTGTGTTTCCCTCAGTATGTTCTGATCTTTCTCTCCGCCGTTATGGGATTATTATCACACACCGACAGGATCTGGGGTTTACATTTTTAGATAGCAGTTCCTCTCCAAGCCATCTGTACAGACATCGCAATAACTTGTAAGAGGTTGGGTACCATATGAGAACAGTGGACCGATCACTCAAGCTGCACTGCGGAGTACACCAAGACCAAGGTAATTGTACTGTTTTTGCTAATACTTCTTTTTGAATGAATGGCCACTGTTCTTTTATTTTTATGAGATTATAATGCAGTTTTTCATATTGTAAATTAAAAGTCAGCTGAGTGAGATCACACCAATATGGAAAGGATTCACAGGGAATGACAGCCAGCAAGAAATGTAATACAGTGATCTTTTGTGGGAATTTATTAACAGGGACACTTTACAATGCCAGTACTACCAAGTCAGGAGATTGCCACCAGATTCCAGGAGAACTGGATGAAGCTTCACCCAGAAGACCAAGACAATGTGAATGGTTCAGTGCACCTGGATGACAGTCTCACCAGCCTCCAATGGCTCCAGGACTTCACCATAGTCAGTGCGAGTCTAGAAAGCCTACCGGGCTCCACTTGCCAACCGTACCACCTGCCTCAGCCCAGCCACCTGCACCCTCAGGGCTCCGACTCCCCCTCCAGTCCACCTGCTGGGGACACTGCAGCCTCCAGCATGCCTCAGAGTGCAGGCAGCCCCATCACCTCCAGTGCCTCAGCCAAAAGGACTAGTTACTCCTCACTTCACCAGACAGTGACCAACAACCACCACCAGATCACTGTGCCAGCCAAGTCCCTGGAGGAGGTAGACTTCAAGACCAACCACGAGGTGAAGCCTCCCTATTCCTACGCCACACTGATCTGCATGGCCATGCAGGCTGGGAAGAAGAACAAGATCACACTGTCTGCTATCTATAACTGGATCACAGAGAACTTCTGCTACTACAGACATGCTGAGACCAGCTGGCAGGTTAGTGACTCAGTCTGTCTTCTACATTATTGATCAAACCTGAGAGAGGTACGCAACACAGGGGGAGAGAGATGTGTGGGCGATTGCATGGAACCAATCCCTCAGAGATACAGTATTTATTTTGATGTTGTATGGAAAATAAATTCTAGGCTTATCATGATTATATTTTTTAATCATTGATGTAATCATGGGTTATTTCTTGTTTGATTTTCTTTTGGAAATAAGTAGAACGTGCTCAACCAATGAGGACCACTTTGGAAACAAGCGTCTTAAAATACATTCAATTCAATTCAAAGAGGTGCAACGTAAAAATGTGTAGACATCATTGGACAGGAAAAGGCGCAACGCTTGCTCACCATTAAAAATGTGAAGTTTTATTAGACAAGTTTAAAAGATTGACGTTGTTTGATTTTCTTGGAATCTCTGTGATGGGGACTACAGTGGGGGTAAAAAGTATTTATTCAGCCACCAATTGTGCAAGTTCTCCCACTTAAAAAGATGAGAGAGGCCTGTAATTTTCATCATAGGTACACGTCAACTATGACAGACAAAATGAGAAAAAAAAATCCAGATAATCACATTGTAGGATGTTTAATGAATTTATTTGCAAATTATGGTGGAAAATAAGTATTTGGTCAATAACAAAAGTTTCTCAATACTTTGTTATATACCCTTTGTTGGCAATGACACAGGTCAAACGTTTTCTGTAAGTCTTCACAAGGTTTTCACACACTGTTGCTGGTATTTTGGCCCATTCCTCCTGCAGATCTCCTCTAGAGCAGTGATGTTTTGGGGCTGTCGCTGGGCAACACGGACTTTCAACTCCCTCCAAAGATTTTCTATGGGGTTGAGATCTGGAGACTGGCTAGGCCACTCCAGGACCTTGAAATGCTTCTTATGAAGCCACTCCTTCGTTGCCCGGGCGGTGTGTTTGGGATCATTGTCATGCTGAAAGACCCAGCCACGTTTCATCTTCAATGCCCTTGCTGATGGAAGGAGGTTTTCACTCAAAATCTCACGATACATGGCCCCATTCATTCTTTCCTTTACACGGATCAGTCGTCCTGGTCCCTTTGCAGAAAAACAGCCCCAAAGCATGATGTTTCCACCCCCATGCTTCACAGTAGGTATGGTGTTCTTTGGATGCAACTCAGCATTTTTGTCCTCCAAACACGACGAGTTGAGTTTTTACCAAAAAGTTCTATTTTGGTTTCATCTGACCATATGACATTCTCCCAATCCTCTTCTGAATCATCCAAATGCACTCTAGCAAACTTCAGACGGGCCTGGACATGTACTGGCTTAAGCAGGGGGACACGTCTGGCACTGCAGGATTTGAGTCCCTGGCGGCGTAGTGTGTTACTGATGGTAGGCTTTGTTACTTTGGTCCCAGCTCTCTGCAGGTCATTCACTAGGTCCCCCCGTGTGGTTCTGGGATTTTTGCTCACCGTTCTTGTGATCATTTTGACCCCACGGGGTGAGATCTTGCGTGGAGCCCCAGATCGAGGGAGATTATCAGTGGTCTTGTATGTCTTCCATTTCCTAATAATTGCTCCCACAGTTGATTTCTTCAAACCAAGCTGCTTACCTATTGCAGATTCAGTCTTCCCAGCCTGGTGCAGGTCTACAATTTTGTTTCTGGTGTCCTTTGACAGCTCTTTGGTCTTGGCCATAGTGGAGTTTGGAGTGTGACTGTTTGAGGTTGTGGACAGGTGTCTTTTATACTGATAACAAGTTCAAACAGGTGCCATTAATACAGGTAACGAGTGGAGGACAGAGGAGCCTCTTAAAGAAGAAGTTACAGGTCTGTGAGTGCCAGAAATCTTGCTTGTTTGTAGGTGACCAAATACTTATTTTCCACCATAATTTGCAAATAAATTCATAAAAAATCCTACAATGTGATTTTCTGGATTTTTTTCCTCAATTTGTCTGTCATAGTTGACGTGTACCTATGATGACAATTACAGGCCTCTCTCATCTTTTTAAGTGGGAGAACTTGCACAATTGGTGGCTGACTAAATACTTTTTTCCCCACTGTATATGATTCAGGAGTACACTGAACTTAACTTGTTATGACCTTGTCCTGACGATGCACATTTGACATGTTATAACCAATGATTTATATATACACATCATTAGTTATAACATTATGATGATCCAGCGACAAATGACAAAGAATCTTTAATAAGACTGCTGTCAGTTAGCTCATCTTTTCATGAACCCCATTCTATTCTCTCCTCAGAACTCTATCCGCCATAACCTGTCACTCAACAAGTGCTTCATGAAGGTTCCCAGGCAGAAGAATGAACCAGGAAAAGGGGGATTCTGGCAGATTGACCCTCAGTACGCGGACATGTTTGTCAATGGGGTCTTCAAGCGAAGGCGGATGCCCGCCACCCATTTCAACACCCAGACACACAGAAAAACCCAAGGATCATCCCGTAACCGAAAAACCCAGGAGTACCACCAGCATTGCCCCCAGGCCCACTACACAGTGTCCCACAGAGGGGCAGGTGCTGGGAACAGATGCAAACGTGGTGGCACAAAGTGGGAGATAGTCCATAAGTCACCACTGTTGACACCGGAACTCAGGGAACCAGAGACACTGAAGGGAGAACTAGACTGGGCCATGGTGTTTGACGACGTTCTGAATGGGAGCAGCAATAACTTTGAGGATCTAGACATGAACCTAGCTCTGAACTCCCTGGGCTGTAAGGTGGAGCTCTCCCAACAGGATCAAGGCCGGGGCCGGCACCTGGGGAAGTGGTGCAGCGGAGGGGCTGACTGGGACCACCAGCAGGCCTGCAGGTACATGGAGGTGAGCACCATGGGCTGCTACAGCATGGAGGAGATCCAGCAGCACCTCAACCTGACTGGGCTGCAGCAGCCGCTCCCTTTGACGGTCCACCCACAGCACTTTGAGGAGCTAACACTGTTCCCTGATGAGCAGCAGAGGCACCCCTGGGAGGAACTGAAAGAGGAGCTGCAGGCAGTGCCTATCACACTGGACCATAGTCTCAGTTTCTGTGAAGGCTTCTTCACTGAGATGCAGCCATGGGGGACAGCAGAGTCTTATGTGTGACACCCTCACCCAGCACCAGCCCCAATACTGAACAAGCACTCCAGCAGGCGGCCAGAGGACCTCTATAGACTATGATTTTGCTACATTAGCATTATGGATTCATTCAGAGAAAATACGTTAATTTATTTTTTATCTGAGTCACATTTACTGTGTTTTTTATGTGTATTTTCTATTTGCTTTTTGATTGTTTGCATCCATGAAACAAACAGGCTGGTGTTATTGTAGTAATGAATGTCTGTTATAGAACAAAACTAATCTATCCTAATTAGCAACCACTTCATTTTACATGAAGGGTTTCATTTCAAAATGCTACAGTGGGGAAAAAAAGTATTTAGTCAGCCACCAATTGTGCAAGTTCTCCCACTTAAAAAGATGAGAGAGGCCTGTAATTTTCATCATAGGTACACGTCAACTATGACAGACAAAATGAGAAAAAGAAATCCAGAAAATCACATTGTAGGATTTGTAATGAATTTATTTGCAAATTATGGTGGAAAATAAGTATTTGGTCAATAACAAAAGTTTCTCAATACTTTGTTATATACCCTTTGTTGGCAATGACACAGGTCAAACGTTTTCTGTAAGTCTTCACAAGGTTTTCACACACTGTTGCTGGTATTTTGGCCCATTCCTCCATGCAGATCTCCTCTAGAGCAGTGATGTTTTGGGGCTGTCGCTGGGCAACACGGACTTTCAACTCCCTCCAAAGATTTTCTATGGGGTTGAGATCTGGAGACTGGCTAGGCCACTCCAGGACCTTGAAATGCTTCTTACGAAGCCACTCCTTCGTTGCCCGGGCGGTGTGTTTGGGATCATTGTCATGCTGAAAGACCCAGCCACGTTTCATCTTCAATGCCCTTGCTGATGGAAGGAGGTTTTCACTCAAAATCTCACGATACATGGCCCCATTCATTCTTTCCTTTACACGGATCAGTCGTCCTGGTCCCTTTGCAGAAAAACAGCCCCAAAGCATGATGTTTCCACCCCCATGCTTCACAATAGATATGGTGTTCTTTGGATGCAACTCAGCATTCTTTGTCCTCCAAACACGACGAGTTGAGTTTTTACCAAAAAGTTATATTTTGGTTTCATCTGACCATATGACATTCTCCCAATCCTCTTCTGGATCATCCAAATGCACTCTAGCAAACTTCAGACGGGCCTGGACATGTACTGGCTTAAGCAGGGGGACACGTCTGGCACTGCAGGATTTGAGTCCCTGGCGGCGTAGTGTGTTACTGATGGTAGGCTTTGTTACTTTGGTCCCAGCTCTCTGCAGGTCATTCACTAGGTCCCCCCGTGTGGTTCTGGGATTTTTGCTCACCGTTCTTGTGATCATTTTGACCCCACGGGGTGAGAACTTGCGTGGAGCCCCAGATCGAGGGAGATTATCAGTGGTCTTGTATGTCTTCCATTTCCTAATAATTGCTCCCACAGTTGATTTCTTCAAACCAAGCTGCTTACCTATTGCAGATTCAGTCTTCCCAGCCTGGTGCAGGTCTACAATTTTGTTTCTGGTGTCCTTTGACAGCTCTTTGGTCTTGGCCATAGTGGAGTTTGGAGTGTGACTGTTTGAGGTTGTGGACAGGTGTCTTTTATACTGATAACAAGTTCAAACAGGTGCCATTAATACAGGTAACGAGTGGAGAACAGAGGAGCCTCTTAAAGAAGAAGTTACAGGTCTGTGAGAGCCAGAAATCTTGCTTGTGTGTAGGTGACCAAATACTTATTTTCCACCATAATTTGCAAATAAATTCATAAAAAATGCTACAATGTGATTTTCTGGATTTTTTCTCAATTTGTCTGTCATAGTTGACGTGTACCTATGATGAAAATTACAGGCCTCTCTCATCTTTTTAAGTGGGAGAACTTGCACAATTGGTGGCTGACTAAATACTTTTTTTCCCCACTGTATATATACATTTTCTGAAATGTTGGTAAATTAGCTTTTATTTTTTAAAGAACTTATGAAAGAGTATGTTTATTCACCGTCTAATCATGGCATGAGGTTGTTCAATAACAGACTTATTTATTTGAATTCTATCACTTGACGATTTCATTTCAGAGAGACAAATAATCATGTTTTGTTGCAAAACGCTATATATCCGCCTCACTCTCAGAGGAATAAGTAGTACTTCTAGGTTTTACACAGTCAAATGTGATAAATAACTATGTATTTTATAGAGAACTGTACAGATTATACATTTGTGATATCAATATTTAAACAACAAAAATAAAAATGAATCAATATGAGATCTGTATGTAGAATAGCTGCATTTTACATTTAAGTCATTTAGCAGAAGCTCTTCTCCAGAGTGACTTACAATTAGTGCATTCATCTTAACATAGCTAGGTGAGACAACCACATATCACAGTCAAATATACAGGATACGAACATTCCATTCCTGCTAAACAATGAATATATAGCGTTTTGCAACTAAACCTATTTTAATACATATATAAAATCTATTAATAAAACAATTGAAGAACAGTGATATTTTACACACACATGAAGGTACCCATAAGCAATCATTTCTGATGAAAAAGAAAATTGTGAAAAATGTGTGTATATAGCATTTTGGAACTCTTCACTTATTACTATAATATAATTTCGCAATCAGTATTGTGTGGGCAATCAGATCAGACATAATGCAAGAGAGAGTGGTGCCCGTGACAGTTTGTTGGCTCTCTAGCCGGCTACATTATGCTCTGAAAGTCTTCAACTGTAAAACTGTATCATGATTTTTTATATTCTTTCCATTAGTAGATATTCTAAAAAAGCTCAGGGTTACCTAACATTAGTATAGCCATGGTTTTAAGGGTATGTTATGTAAATGATGTTTTACGTATGATTCAAGTAATAAAATTAAAATATGAAAATCAGCATAGATGGTCATTTCTTTGGCAGTAAGTGTATCTAAACGTACATGTGATGAATGGGGAGATGAATTATTGAATTATTAATTAAAAGGCTGTAAATAATGCATTAATGAAATAAATACAGTGGATTTTAAAAAATGCTTTCGTGATGTAGTTTCTATGATCTTCCTAGGGATAGGAAAAACATGTACTTTATATCTCACTATACTGTATTATTTATTATTAGTGTATGTAGACAGACAGATAGGACAACTACAGTATCTTGCAAAAGCATTCATCCCCCTTGGCGTTTTTCCTATTTTGTTGCATTACAACCTGTAATTTAAATGGATTTTTATTTGGATTTCATTTAATGGACTTACACGAAATAGTCCAAATTGGTGAAGTGAAATGAAAAAAATAACTAGTTTCAAAAAAGTCTAAAAAATAAATAATGGAAAAGTGGTGCGTGCATATGTATTCACCCCCTTTGCTATGAAGCCCCTAAATAAGATCTGGTGCAACCAATTACCTTCAGAAGTCACATAATTAGTTAAGTAAAGTCCACATGTGTGCAAGGCCCCAGAGTCTGCAACACCACTAAGTAAGGGGCACCACCAAGTAAGCGGCACCATGAAGACCAAGGAGCTCTCCAAACAGGTCAGGGACAAAGTTGTGGAGAAGTACAGATCAGGGTTGGGTTATAAAAAAATATTAGAAACTTTGAACATCCCACGGAGCACCATTAAATCCATTATAAAAAAATTGAAAGAATATGACACCACAACAAACCTGCCAAGAGAGGGCCGCCCACCAAAACTCATGGACCAGGCAAGGAGGGCATTAATCAGAGAGGCAACAAAGAGACCAAAGATAACCCTGAAGGAGCTGCAAAGCTCCACAGCGGAGATTGGAGTATCTGTCCATAGGACCACTTTAAGCCGTACACTCCACAGAGCTGGGCTTTATGGAAGAGTGGCCAGAAAAAAGCCATTGCTTAAAAAAATAAATAAGCCAACACGTTTGGTGTTCGCCAAAAGTAATGTGGGAGACTCCCCAAACATATGGAAGAAGGTACTCTGGTCAGATGAGACTAAAATTGAGCTTTTTGGCCATAAAGGAACACGCTATGTCTGGCGCAAACCCAACACCTCTCATCACCCAGAGAACCCCATCCCCACAGTGAAGCATGGTGGTGGCAGCATCATGCTGTGGGGATGTTTTTCATCGGCAGGGACTGGGAAACTGGTCAGAATTGAAGGAAAGATGGATGGCGCTAAATACAGGGAAATTCTTGAGGGAAACCTGTTTCAGTCTTCCAGAGATTTGAGACTGGGACGGAGGTTCACCTTCCAGCAGGACAATGACCCTAAGCATACTGCTAAAGCAACACTCGAGTGGTTTAAGGGGAAACATTTAAATGTCTTGGAATGGCCTAGTCAAAGGCCAGACCTCAATCCAATTGAGAATCTGTGGTATGATTTAAAGATTGCTGTACACCAGTGGAACCCATCCAACTTGAAGGAGCTGGAGCAGTTTTGCCTTGAAGAATGGGCAAAAATCCCAGTGGCTAGATGTGCCAAGCTTATTGAGACATACCCCAAGAGTCTTGCAGCTGTAATTGCTGCAAAAGGTGGCTCTACAAAGTATTGACTTTGGGGGGGGGGGGGGGGGGCTGAATAGTTATGCACGCTCAAGTTGTATGTTTCTTTGTCTTATTTCTTGTTTGTTTCACAATAAAAAATATTTTGCGTCTTCAAAGTGGTAAGCATGTTGTGTAAATCAAATGATACAAACCCCCCAAAAAATTCCATTTTAATTCCAGGTTGTAAGGCAACAAAATAGGATAAATGCCAAGGGGGGTGAATACCAGGGCCCAGGAATGAACTGTCCTATCTCTATCCCCTACCTACACCCTCTCACCATACACCACTGAACCTTCATCTTATGAGTACCAGCCTGCCTAAGCCCAGGTTACTCAGTGCATTCTGAAATGGATAGTACAAAATAAAGGACTTGACCCAGCAGGGCAGAAGAACACACTTCAATCTCTGCAAGATGAAACGTTGCTTTCAGTTCCCTCAAGGAGTTTGTTATTTATCAGCCTTTCCCAAAACATCTGAATTCCATTTACAGAGGAGGATCCATTAGCAATAGAGCGTGATGAGGTATTGTAGCAGTGCTCATTCAATTTCACTCATGGTGGTGTAGAAGTTCTTCCAGGATAAAAATAATAATTTGGTGATTTGTGTGTGTGTGTGACCCGTTCTGAACACTTCCCTCCTTCTCTTGCCCCATGTTATAATGAAGAGACCCTCTTTGTCTTTCACAACAGAAAAAAAGTACATATTTCCCTAAGGCAAGTCTGAGCTTGTCGAAGCTTCATAAAATGGCCAGACCCACTGGACAAATAACCGTGGTGCAACTTGTTCTGTCTGTGTAAGTCTAATGTTTATGTAATCGTCACCCTGAACATGAGTAGTCCAGAGGCAGGTGTTAAGGAAGAGTGTCAGGTCAGGTTGAGGTAGTGGAGCAGGTCTGGGCATGCAGGGGCCATTGTGTTATAATGCAGTTCTGAGTAAACATAAACCAGTTGGATGTGTAGGTAGGTTGGGTCATCCTGAGGTCCATGGTCAATCCGCACGTCACTTAAACTCAAACTGAACCACACCACAGCTTGTGGGCCTTATGACAGTTTACTTTCTAGACAATCTAATGGAAGGTACAGCTGGGTGGTGAGGTCAAATCTAACATTCCCCCCCCTGGACAAACTTCTTGTCTGGTGTCAAAGCCAAACCTCCTGAACTGCCCTGATAGACTTATCTCCCTGCAGTCTGAACCATGGGGCTCTATTCAAACAAGGGGATGTGGCACACTGTTGTCCCAACATGCAGATCTGTCAGGGGGAACAAGCAGGGCCGTCAGTGCCCCCTGACCCTGGCTGCTTTACGTCCTCCTGGTACTGCTGATTACAGGAGCTGACTGCTGGGGGGAACAGGACAGCCAAGGAGGAGCTGAAACAAAGGGAAAACTGATACTAATGGGTTAATTCATGTATACAATACATGAACAAAACAAATCCTGTAGGTTTGTATTACTGTCTTTCCAGTGATATACATTAGAAAGCACAACACTGAGTGGGGACGGGCTGGAAAGCTCTATGGCTTGTTCTGTGTATGTTTCTATTAGATCTGTGCAAACAGTCCCGACCTGACATACATATTATTAAACAAGAGGTCCCCGATCCCCAGAGTCCATTCACTCTGAGAATGATTGCTTCTCATTGTTCCCTGCATCTTCATCCAAACCAAATGGAAGTCTTTGTGTGGTGGAGAGATGAGCGCTGGGGATCTATCTCCTTCAGATGTGTGTGAAGCCAGAGCAGAGAAGGGGATGGGGCGATGCATCTGACTTCATACTGCCTGGCATTAGTCAAGTAAACCTCTGTCCTAATACACAGCTCTGCTGAGTATAAAACAGGCAAAATATATTTCTATACTCTTGAGCTTGGTTATAAATATGTCTTCAATTATCACCATTGTATATATCACAATAGGAGAAACCTGACAAGTTCCAACGTTGACATTCTCGGCTATACTTAAAAATCTACCTCCACATATTTGGGAGACGAAACGTCATGGTTGATATTCAGAGACACAAAAGAGATCAATTTTAATCAAGTGGGAAGTCTCTTATCTCTCCCATTAGGGGTTAAAACAGACTAATCTAATTTTCTCACATGGTCATTTCATTTCCATGGTCCATTCCCAATTCTGACTTGGGCTGACTGACCAATGACATCCTCCAGAAAGAAAGACAATCTATACATAGAAAAAAATAAGATTAGTTTTTACCATGCTGTTTGAACGACCAGCTTGCCGACCAAGTTGCCTACTGTTTGTGACTGGAATCTTCACAGAAACTCAAGAAAATTGTATTTTTTCTCTCAGAGATAAAGCATGGTTGGGAATAATGGTTTAATATCCAATGGTCTTTTATTAACTTCTCTATGAAGTCATGTGGTCTCCCACATGAAAAACTATTGTAGTATAGATGCTGTTAGGAGGTCAATGGAACTCAGACCGTGAGGGATAGAAGGATGCTGGATTGGAACTAATTAAACACATTTTATTTTAAAAAGTGGATATTCATCAAATCCGTCATGATTGATGTATTGTAAGAGGCCCACAATGTGGTTGCTAACGTCCGATTTGGATATATTTGGGTGTTTTCACTGCATAACATTTAGAAGTTGTCCCTTTCCATCTCTTTATTGTGTGGGGAACTAAATAGACTCAATGAGTGATAATCAAATCTGTTGTGGTAAAGAATTATTGGTAGTGCATTCCTGTCCTATTATTCACCCATGACCATAGACGTGCCTCTGAGGTGTCCTGCAGTGCTGGTTCACAAGTTCAGAAAGCAGTTGATTCCTTATAAGAAACAGTAGCGGGCGCACATCTCACCCCTGAGGACTCCCGACATAAATAAAACCACAGCACAGGCTTAATGCCATTTTTATTATAGCTACATTCTAGATCGCTCTGTGTATACACCAACACAAAGCTGGGTTCATGCAGTGTGCCCTCTGGCTTTGATGGGCAGCAGGGTAAAGGTCAGAGGTCACAGATCTGTCAGCTAGTTCTCCTGTTGAGGCTGTAATTAACTTGGGCCCCTCTGAGGAAGGGGGTGAAAGGATTGTCTCCAAGTATAGTTTTATAACAGTGATGATTGGTCCCCTGTAGCTCAGTTGGTAGAGCATGGCGCTTGCAACGCCAGGGTTGTGGGTTCGTTTCCCACGGGGGGGCTGTATGAAAATGTATGCACTCACTAACTGTAAGTCGCTCTGGATAAGAGCGTCTGCTAAATGACTAAAATGTCAATGTAAATGTATAGATTTGGTCTGACTAGATTTGGTCTCATCCTTGACCCTATAGATAGTCCAGTTTGAACATCTCCCAATCTCAGTGCATCAGCAGGATATTTGACCATTGGTGTCAAAACAAAAGAGGGGTCCAGTTAGAGCAGCAATATGTCAGAGAATCCTGCAGCCCAAGGTGAGGTGACAGGCTGGAGAGAAACATGTTACCTCTGGTCAGCTGATCCTTAGTCATCATCATTTACGTTACATTTTAGTCATTTAGCAGATGCTCTTATCCAGAGCGACTTACAGGAGCAATTAGGGTTAAGTGCCGTGCTGATCGACAGATTTCTTCACCTTGTCAGCTCGAGGATTCAAACCAGCAACCTTTCGGTTACTAGCCCAATGCTCTAACAGCTAGGCTACCTGCCACCCTTTTTGTTCAGCTTCCCCCACGTCCACACCAGCCTCCACCTGCTTTGGGTCTGCTCTATCCCTGTGGGGAATGTAGATTATCATCAATAATGAACACCAAACAACAGCCTCCACTCCAGACCAGACCGAGGAAAGAAGGGAATGAGTGGTGGAGAGGTGGGGCCTTGTAACATCCCCTGTAACACAACATGTTGAATTAGCTCTTGCAAATCTCTCGATCGTTATAAGAAAGGATTTTCTGCCACATCATTGTAGTCACAATTAACCCTATTTTCCCAATAAATTGATGTGTTTGTTTGAGTTGTGTGCTGTGTGTGAGAGAGAGAGAGCAGATGCTCTGTGCTCTTTTCTATTTTCCGTCTCCTCACAGCTCTCCTGATGAATAAGAAGGTGGGTTTCTATTGCAGGCATTGTCTGGGTCTTGAAGAGGGTCTTATTTGATTAGCTGCTCCCTGCTTTATGAAGCCTGACATCTGGCTCCCTGGGCCAGCTAACTGGTTAATACAGGGTAACACTACACCTTCCTTCCCTAGGCCTGTGGCCAGGTGACCGCACTGGGAACCTAGCTCTGGATGGAGGGTTGTGTGTATGTATGCTGGAGGCAGATGTGATGGGAGCAGAATCTCTCTCACCTGCTCTCCTCTCAGGACATCATCATACTCAACACAATAATCTCTCTCTCTCTCTTACTATCAGACAAACAATCAGTAGTCAATATTGACCAATCAAAATAACAAATGCCTACCATACCTACGAACACGGATAAGCCAGTAAAAGCAGACCTGTATAAAGATTAGAATGACTTCACCTTGGGCCCAGAAAAAAGCGATCTGGGCCCGTATCCTTAAAGATTCTGAGAATCCTCTCAGAGAGCTCCTAACTTAACCTAAAAATTCCTTGCCAGGAGTTTTAGCTTAGAAGTGATTCCAGAACATTTTCAGTGAACTCTGAGCCAGGAATGGATGAAAAATCCTATCTTAGTGAGGAGGTGTGGTTGACCCCGTTGCTAGGTATGAGTCATCATTTCAAAAGCCGTGATTGGTTGATCCTACAAGTTTGATGAAAATGAACTTTTGGTGATAATGAGCAAAGGATGTACCCTCAAATCAATAAACATAATTATACACTCTAATCTTATGCAGACTATAATTGTAAATAATATTTCACATTCAAGAAAATATCTGGAAAATGAATAGTAAGCTGTAGGGGTTATAGCCTAACATTAGAATCTAAAATATGTGAAAACTTAAGCTCATTACACCCTGTTCAAATAATGATTTGTGTCTCATTTGCTCATATTAATATCCTAGCTGGCATATTTTGTACTTTCACTTCCATATGGACCCCATTGAAAACAAGATGGCCTATCTCAAGGGGCTGTCCTTAATGAAGTAGAAATTGCAACGTTACAACTCAGTGTGAACTTAACGAGGGTAACACAGCTCAGCTTTTAACAATGTCTGTGATTGCTGGCTGGTCTATTTATGAAGGCTTGTTAACAAATATCCTACAAACACAGAAAATGGAGAAAAAAAGGAATCGCAAGCCGAACTGGACTGAGGAGCAAGGTTTGTTGCTGGCCCAGTTGGTGAACGAACATAAAGGTATGTTACGAGGAAAATTTGGCCCAACTGTCACTAGCCAAGGCAAGAGGCGCGCCTGGGACACAATATCCCAAACAATCAATGCCTCTTTTCCACTGGTGGTGCGGACAGGCGACGATTGTGAGAAAAGGTGGTATGTGCTGCAGTCCAAGGCAAAAGATGAGATTGCAGCACACAAGCGGGAATCCTCACTCACAGGTGAGCAAAATACTATGGCCTACCACATAATCTGGCAATTTGCTCCTGCTGGCAAAGTTAATTTACATGCCTAAGTACTGTGTTCATTGACTGTTTCTTTCTAGGGGGTGGACCACCTGCAAAGCGGCTGTCCCAGGTGGCCGACACTGTCTTTCAAGTCCTGGGACACTCTGAGGTCAGTGTCACCGGGCTGCCAACTGGCATTGACACGTCAATGATGCAGGCCCTTGAAATGCAGCAAAGGTAGGACACAGGGTTATTCATATCAACAGTGTTTATTCATTGCAGAAGCCATTTCATGTGTTATCCATGCTCATTGTATTAAATTAATTTAATCAAAACAATAATTAAACTAGGCCTATGTATTTCTGTAGCATGGAGCCATCACAAGAACCGGGCCCATCAAGTTTGCCGCCTGAACCATCTGCAGCTGCTACTCAGGATAGCCCGGCGGATCAAACACCATTCCCATCCGCAGCACCTGCTCCGTCAGCATCCCTGCAGGAGAGAAGATTGCAACTCACAATTGATGTGTTTGAACACCTAAAAAATAAACCATTTAGAGATTGTGTTCTGTGTCTTGCATTTAACAGTTGCAGGTGATGTGCAGTAAAACTGTGGTAGTTCTTAATACCATCACAAGTTCTCAAATGACATGGGGCTACAGCTTGCCTGAAATGTAAATTTGTGAAGTTTGCCCTGTAAGGCAGTCCACTCTGGGCTAGGTTCCCCTGTGGAATGTGAATATCTTCTTCACCACCATCCTCATCGTTGTCTCCATCCTCATCGCCATCCTCCAGAGGTTCTGCAATCTGTCTAACCTTGCAAATATTGTGTAATATTGCACAGGCTATGATGAGTTTGCTGACTTTTTCAGGCCTCAGCCGCACCTCTCCGTGGAGAACATGAAAGCGCCTCTTAAGCTGGCCTATGCCACGCTCCACCACCGCTCTTGTTGTCTTGTGGGCCCTACAATAGAATACAGACCTTTAATTATTTTATGGAAATATTGCACTACTTGGATGCTCTAACATATTGCTTGCATTTCATTTCCATGATTTTTGTATTGTTTGGCTTACCTGTTATAGTTTAGTTGGGGCCCTTGGCGTGGCTGGAGGTAAGGTGTAAGGAGCCATGGTTTGCATGGGTAGCCACTGTCCCCTAACAAGTGGCAATTAGCTGGCACATAGCGTCTCTCAAAAAGCTGTCTGATGCCACTCTCGGAGAGCATTCTCGCATCATGTGTGGAGCCTGGCCATTTAGCCACAATGTCCAAAATCTTCCAGGCCGCATTGAACACTATTTGCACATTGATGCTGTGGAAATTCTTCCTGTTAACAAAGACAGCCTCGTCCTCTGATGGCGCAATTATTCTCACATGTGTTCCATCAATTACACCCACAACGCCAGGGAATCCTGCAATGTCCATAAATGCCCTTTTATGTGTGTGTAAAGTGCGGGCATCCAGCGGGAATGAAACAAATTGTGTCACAATATTAGGTTGTGACAAAGCTGTCAGTGTTTGGGTGATGACTCTGCTGACGGAGGATTGGGACAGACCCAAGTCATCACTGCTGCATTGTTGCATTTTCCCTGTTGCCAAATACCTCAGGGTTGTGATTACTTTCTTCTCCGGTGTAATAGCGTTGTGGCGTCGAGTTGGTGAAGTAATTGCATCTCTAAGGAGATCCACCACAAACATGATTCCTGCACGATCCAATCTGTAGCGTCTCAATAATTCCCTGTCATCCAGTGTTTGCAGGACATCTCTCCTGCCTCCTCTGTTGGCCATTTTGTGCAGCTGCTTAGGGTAACTCCTAAGCCACTAAAAGTCCTCTTCCCTGCTCTTAGCAGATCTCGCCTTAGGAGCCCTTTTAAGC
Source organism: Coregonus lavaretus (assembly GCF_964263955.1). Classification (NCBI taxonomy): domain Eukaryota; kingdom Metazoa; phylum Chordata; class Actinopteri; order Salmoniformes; family Salmonidae; genus Coregonus; species Coregonus lavaretus. The sequence goes on from NC_139989.1 coordinate 42,590,967, forward strand.
GCTAGGACTCTTGAGGAATAGCTTTTATATTAACTGGGATTTTCGTGTCACTTTTAGGGGAAATTCTAAGAAAACGTCATGCCTCTGAGAATTTTCTTAGAATTTGGCCGCTAGGAGCCACTTTTTGCACAAAAATTCTTTAGAGATACGGGCCCTGATGTTTGTGAGTGCAGTACAATTTATTATGGATTCCGGAAACTGTGGCTCTGCATGGAAGGACTTCCTGGAAGGACTATTCTGCTTTTGAAAATGTTTTATGTAACTGCCATTCACAAAACGTTATTAACCAGACTATACTGTGTATATACCGAATAACAAAGCTCATATTGTGGACCAATTTTCAACCACTAACAACAACATTCTAAATGTAAAATCACCCGAATATTAACACATTGCAGAAATGATAGAGGCAAACAAAAGATGTAAAAAGCCACACTCCACCATTGATCAAGATAGTGCAAACGGTGGCCTTTCTTGCAGAAGAGATCAGTGGGATTCATTAAAAGTGATGTAATTAGCTGGGACTACACCTGTCCCCGGCAGGCTGTTGATCTACCATACAGTACATCTGCCTGCCTATTGTGATTGGCCAAGAGGCACTGCAGGGAGGTGTGTGCTGTGTGTGCAGCTCCCAGAAGTCCCCTCTCCTCTCCATCAGCGCTACTTTAAATATTCATGCTGGATCAACAGTGGATCGGCAGCCTCACAGGTCCAGAAACACAATCCTTCTCCTGGGTTTTCTCCTTCCCTGCTTTGGGAGGCAGAGGTCTATGGTGGCAGACCTGTTATGGGCCGTTATCACACGCATACACACAAACAGAGCACACACAGTAAGCCATCATCATACTTAATACCTGATGAAAGCAGGCATAGTGCAAGTGTTAAAGTGCATTAATCAGACAAATGTCAATTTTCACAGAAAAACTGAAAAATTGTTATACACCTTATCCTGTTGGACAACAACGTTATAAAAAGGTATTGTTGATCACTCTCTTGATGAATTACTGCACTGTCAAATAGTCAGAAGGCTCATTTTCACCTAAAACCAGGCGACGGCATGAGACCTCAGAGAGAAGAAGCTATACTGTGGGTAGGAGCATGGTTGGTTTCTCAGGAAGGGGTATTAGGTACCAGGGGACCCTGGGAGTCCCTAGGGGCCAGGGCTCATTAGGCAGCTGCTTAATGAGAGAGCTGAGGGAGAGATGGGATGACTTGTGGCTAGGCTCTCATTAATGCTGTACTAGGTGGTAGCACTAGGAGAGAGAGAGAGAGAGAGAGAGAGAGAGAGAGAGAGAGAGACCTGGAGACCCATCTGACCTAAATAGACAGGGTGAAGTACATTGTTGTCACGCTCTGACTTATGGGACTCTTGTATGTTGAGTCAGGGTGTGGAAATCTATGTTATTATTTCTATGTGCACTTTCTAGGTTTTGTGTTTCTATGTTTGGCCGGGTGTGATTCCCAATCAGAGGCAGCTGTCGCTCGTCTCTGATTGGGGATCATACTTAAGTAGCCTGTTTGCTATCATTAGTTGTGGGATCTTGTTCCATGTATAGGCTTGTATTGTGTTTAGCCTGAGGACTTCACGGTTTGTTGTTTTGTTTGTAGTTTATATAATAAACATGTATGCTTTTCATGCTGCGCCTTGGTCTGACCCGTCCTTCAACGAGCGTGACAATTGTGTGCAAGAATTGGTGATGTAACAAGCACATTTACATCAGCCAATATCTCACTCATCACCACAGATTGGCAAAGTCATTTTAAAGTAGTAGTGCTTTTGTGTAAAGCCTAGTATGAATGCCTTATTCGAACAGACTTTCATTTTTGAAATGTTTATATTGTCTTCTAGAGTGCACAAACAGATTTCAGTCACAAGGAAATCTATTATACTACACACTCAAGCACACAATTTGGCCAAATGGATTCAGTGCACTTACAAAAAAATGTGTCCTCGGCCAATCCTTATTATGGACCTTGGATACTTGATGATGATGCCGACCTCTGACCTTCAAACTAATTCAGAGCGTTGTTCAATACCCCTTTTCTGGTCAGATGAATACTTAATTGTGTAACTTAAGTGTTTGAATCTGTCCATCCCATGGCTGAGAGAGGGGTCTATGTGTAGTGGTAATCATGGGGGCTTGGTCTGGCATTAGGGTCAGAACCTGTCCACACTCAAGATGCTCCCCACTTTTTTATGTCAGAGCACCAATTATCCTGGACCACAGGGACATGCATTAGCCAGCTTCTGCCAGGAGGGAGGGTGTGTGAGAGAGAGTGAGAGAGAGAGAGAGAGAAATACTGCTGTAACCTTAGATGGTCTAATACAGGGTAGTCCTATTCCCAATGTGGATTCTGTTTTGGTGAGAACAAGGAGGCAGGATGCTACCATTGAATCGGACAATCTGAGGAACATTGACTAGAACCTGTGAATGAGTTTACTTCAAATATAGTTCACAAAACATACAAATTATGCCATAATCAATGTCTGTAGAGATGGTGCGTGTATTCTGCTATTTTTGACATTGCAGATGTATTTGTGAAAAAGCAGAGAAGAAATCCTGCATCTGTTTGCATTGAGGAAACCAGCTAGACCAGTGTTGAATCACATGATGGTGGTGCTGCTGTCCTCTTGGCATCTCTGACACAATGGGCTCAGCAGGGGGTGGCATTCCAAAAGGCCCACGCTAACCTCCCATTGGTCAACCGCAAGCTCAAGTTAACAGCTCATATGAAACACTGACTGGCTATTTTAAGAGGAGAATGTGTGGTAAACATGTGAGTAACAATAAAGACAGTCACACAAGTAATAAATAATTAGCTGGCCCAGGGAGCCAGATGTTTGGGAGGACAGACAGAACATTTATTTGGGTCCATCCATCTGTAAGGTGTTTACTGAATCTGTGTACAGAATTGGAATGGACAAGACGGAGAACACTGAAACAAGAATGTCGAACCCCATGTCAGATCATAATCAATTAACAGTACTATCAATAAGATCTTGCTTTTCTGCTCCGAAGTTATATTGGCCCTAGGGTAACTAAAGCTAGATGTTATGCACCTGTGTTAGGCTAATAATGTACAAGAGGGAGTGAGACATTGCCATTTCATGCATGTTTCACAGTGCTCCCTGCTGATGGTCTCCATAAAATTGGCCTGCTGGTCCTCATGATTTCAGGTAGGTGACATAAGCCTGTGTTTGTTCAGTTCAATTATACCGCCTGTTCCGCACCTCAACCTTACAATAAACCTACACAACCACTTACCTAAAATATGCTAATAGAATTCACAGAGTGTAGTCTGTCTATTATATACTTCCTGTCATCGTATCTTCAGTTGTCTCTTTATTGCTGTCCAATTTCCTGACAGCCATTTTACCATGACAATAGGAGTATGTCTATATAGCCCTCTTCTCCTCCATGTCTGGTCAAGGTCACTATCGTCTACAAAATGACCCTGTCCTTAACATGATGTCTAATGTCCGGTCCTGCATTTTAGACTATGACACTTTTATAGCCAACATGTAATTCATATGTGAAAGAAAAAGAGGAACAAAACGTACAGTATGTTTTAGAAATAGGTTTTCATAATACTAATGTTGTTATAGAAATACTGCATGGTAAGAATTAATTTGATAATTTACTCTAGAATTTGTGTGTTGAAAAGAAGAGACAGGTAAGCGCTGACGTGGATACTGTGAAATGTTTGGTGCTGTATTGTATGACAATATACCCAAAATAATCAGAGGGGTAATATGATAGGTCTGTAATGTATAGTTACTTGGAAAAGTGACACTGTTCGCCAATATTGCAAGTCTGGGCTTGAAGTGGCTCTGGGTCAACACTGGTGGCCTTTCAACTGATAATAAAAGATTGGATCATGAACAACCTCTGTTGAACAGTTCTTGACAAGCTGTTTAACATTAACTATTGATCGTCAAAGTTTGTATTCTTGTATGATTCCTAAACATTGTGAATGCAGCATGTATCATTTCTAGAAAAGCCCTGTACAGATCATTCTCAACACTTTCATTCTGTACCCTCCAAGGCGCCCTCTAGTGGGGAAACTGCAGTATAATCAACGACAGACGAGTAAATATGGTCCTTGCATTAAAAGCGTGAACAAAATGCATTGTAAACTATGCGCTGTCAATAAATAACATATGAACACATTTACTGAGAACCAATGATGCACGTTAGAACTGCAGCCGACTTCCAAGAACAGGCGTCATGTTTGAGTAGACCAGTATGTTAGGCAAGAACACTCTGAGACCCATAATTGTGCCTCCTGGATATGGACTAATAACTACTTGCCTCACTGCCCATTATGTGTTGATGTAAATGGCCTATACTTGCTACCACAGCAAGCCCAAACATGCTCTGACTGTGTTGATTACTGATTAGACAGTGCAGGCACATACATTCCAAGCAGGAACTAGTGAAGCACCTGTAATAATAATATGCTGCAATTGTACTTGAGTCAATAGATTGGTCACGTTAGGTATTCTTTTGCCCATATCATGTGTGCCAGGGGTGATACGGATCTTTATCAACATTATATGACTGTTTGGGTATCTACGCACTGGGCAAAAACTGGTTGAATCAACGTTGTTTCCACTTCATTTCAAGCCAAAAATTAAATGTGATGATGTTGAATCAACGTGAAGAATTGATTGGATTTAAAAAAGTAATCAACGTAAGGGAATTTCGTATTTTTTCACCCAACTTTTAATCTAAATCCAATGAAAAGGTGACATTTTTTGTTGATTTCACGTTGAATTCACGTTAGTTAAAAACTCAACCAAATGTAAATCAAAACTAGACATTGAACTGAAGTCTGTGTCCAGTGGGTACAATTTCTCCAATCTCAGAGTAAGATCAATGTTCAGCTATGATTCAGCTCTGCATCCTCTTATTGTAGCTCAGGCCAGTATGAGGAGTGGAGGCCTTACTCATAATATCTGTATACACTGAGTGTACAAAACATTAAGAACACCTTCCTAATATTGAGTTACACCCTATATTCGTTGGGGCATGGACTCTACATGGTGTCGACAGCATTCCACAGGGATGCTGGCCCATGTTGACTCCAATGCTTCCCACAGTTGTGTCAAGTTGGCTGGATGTCCTTTGGGTGGTGGACCATTCTTGATACACACGGGAAACTGTTGAGCAAGAAAAACCCAACAGCGTTGCAGTTCTTGACACACTCAAACCGGTGTGCCTGGCACCTACTAGCATACCCCGTTCAAAGGCACTTAAATATTTTGTCGTGCACATTCACCCTCTGAATGGCACATACACAATTCATGTCTCAATTGTCTCAAGGCTTAAATATCATTCTTTAAACTGTCTCCTCCCCTTCATCTACACTGATTGAAGTGAATTTAACAGGTGACATCAATAAGGGATCATAGCCTGGATTCACCTGGTCAGTCTGTCATGAAAGAGCAGTTGTTCTTAATGTTTTGTACACTCAGTGTATATTACGTATTTTCAAGCCCTCATACTCCCTCCCTTCATTAGTCCAAGTATGACATTGTGTGGTTTCTGTTATTCATCAAACTGGATACTGGACACTGGATAACTGTCTCTAAGCACAAAGAGGAGAATGTCTCTCACTGGACACCTGCCGGGCTACGGTCTGCGTCAAGTTACAAGGTCAGTCAGTCAGCAAGTGCAAGCCCAGATCCCTCCCCAAGACAATCAACTAAACCTAACCTCAACCCTACCTCTAACCCTAGCTTCATGTTCACACTCTGTCTCAAAACTAACCATAGTCTCAACCCTAACCCTAGAGCTTACCGTGTGCTTCCCAGTCAAAACAGTTTGTGCATATATTATGACAAAATTCTGTGACGTTTTTTGTTAGTTTTTGGCAGTTTTATTTCCGGCTGTTCATGCACACACCAGTCGAAGTTCGGTGGCCGAAGTCTACGCCCTTTAGTCTGTGATTGGTCAACAGTACTACTCCTAGTAGGAGTGGGAACATTAAGTGTTTGTTCTCATTCAACGAGAGATGACTAGGTTTCATGCACATTTTTTCACTTGAGAAATACTGCACCAAACATCTTAGTTAAATGTAAAATTACGCAACTAAGATCTCCTCACCAAAAACATCAAAATGAATGACAGATTCCTTGAGTTATCTTAGATTAATTAGTACTATTTTGAGGAAGTATTTCTGGCTATGTTGTTGCTATGCTGGCTCAGGAGGGACAAACAATAGTAATATTACCACTTTTTTCTAGTTTTTCAAGCGAAGGTCTTCTGGGAGTATGAGAGCACAGACGGTCGTTTCGCCTAGCTGAGTTCTGCTAGGAGCAAACCGAACCTACATTTTGTATGCGGATGCCTTAACCCAAGCTTCATGTCCACACTCTGGCTCAACCCTAACCCTAGCCTCAACCCTAACCCTACCTTCATTTAGGACAGGCTGCCCAACCCTCTTCCTGGAGATCTACTGTCCTGTAGGTTTTCAGTCCAACCCTAATTTAGCATATCTGATTCAGCTAGTTAAGGTCTTGTTGAACAGCTAATAAGTAGAATCAGGTGTGTTAAATTAGGGTTGGACTGAAAACCCACAGGACGGTAGATCTCCAGGAAGAGGGTTGGGCAGCCCTGATTTAGGAGGACTCAGACCATATTTACCCCTGGATTTCAGCCATCCACCCTCCCCTTTCCCATTGGTGTTGACCTGTAGCCCAGTCTCTGTGTCATTTGTTAGGCCAAGTAGAGCAACTAGCCTCATAAACAGCTAGCCTAATCTCCCAGCACAGAAGGGTAGAGGTGTTATGAGACTATGGTGTCAGAGGAAGGGTGATCATCTGGATGTGCCTGAGCAGGCAGCAGGTCGGTACAGATTAAAACAGTCTGGCACACTGTGCCAACCTCACCCACTAACCTCATTAAGCTGAGACTGCCAGTACAGCTCAAGAACCAATTCCATTTGCAAACACACTGACGCACATGCATGCACGCACGCACACACATGAGCGCACACACACACACACACACACACACACACACACACACACACACACACACACACACACACACAGTATTGTACAACTAACCTTGTGAGGTCACACAATTCAGTCCCATTCAAAATCCTATTTTCCCTAACCCCTAACCCGTACTCTTACCCTAACCCTAACCTTAACCCTAACCCTAACCTTAAACCTAATCCTAACCCTAAACCTAACCCTAGCTCCTAACCCTAACCCTAAAACTAACCCTAGCTCCTAACCCTAACCCTAATTCTAACTTTAAACCTAAACCACCTAGAAATAGCATTTGACCTTGTGGGGACCAACAAAATGTCCCCAGTTGGTCAAATTTTTGTTCGTTTACTATTCTTGTGGGGACTTCTGGTCCCCAAGTATTTAGGAATATAATGATATTCGTAATCCAAAACATTGAACATTAACAAACAAGAAGGACATGACGTCACATGAAAAACACGGGATATAGAGGTGAGAACCTGATATGCCCTCCCAAACAACCATTGCACGTCACCACAGTATAGTTTCCATCTCAACTCTCAGTTAAAGTGGCTAGAAGCTGCAGCTCTGAGAAGTTTGAGTGCACCTTGAGATAATTACCTTCCTGACAACAACAGTGAGACCCCACTCTCTCATCTCCTCTTTCCTTTTACAGCCAACTAGTGAGATTAGGAAGACAAGTGCTTTAGATTGGTCCTAAAAAAATCACATCATCATTTTAAAAAAAAGAATCTGTGCTTACGCTTTAGGCCCAATATCCAGTGAGCCCAACAAGTGGGGATTTTCTCATTGTGATTGTCTTTGAAAGAAGCTGCTGTTGGCTGGAAATAGAGATTTCACCATCCATTTATAAAGTAATCCTACAGACAATGCTTTTTGGTAGAAGCGGTGGTCTACAGAGCCAAGTTACTCCACATTCAGTAGTGTTAAGGCTATTATGGCTGTGTTAAGCCTGTGTGGATAAGGCTATGGAGGGAGGGGAAATTACCTTAAAAAAAGTAATGTTCACGTGGGCAAAGGACATTCTTAGTTGTCTACAATATCATCTTAATCTAAACATTATGACAAGGAATGAAAGGCTATACTAATAACTGATAAGGAATGGGCGGCATGACATTATTTAGCTCTCTCATCGTAATCTTATTGGCTTGCTGTAAACTACTCAAGCAAGATAATTTTTTGGATTACTGTCCATTTCAGTCACTACATGAAGAAATGCTGCCATCTAGCAATCACAATATTTACTAACTAACAGACACTCAAAGCTGCACCTTACAGATGGCCCTAATAGAAATGTGACAGTTAAAATGATAAATTACTCCATAAAAAGAAAATCAAATATTCTACATTGGATTAGCTGCATACAGTGGGGGAAAAAAGTATTTAGTCAGCCACCAATTGTGCAAGTTCTCCCACTTAAAAAGATGAGAGTGGCCTGTAATTTTCATCATAGGTACACGTCAACTATGACAGACAAAATGAGAAAAAAAATCCAGAAAATCACATTGTAGGATTTTTTATGAATTTATTTGCAAATTATGGTGGAAAATAAGTATTTGGTCAATAACAAAAGTTTCTCAATACTTTGTTATATACCCTTTGTTGGCAATGACACAGGTCAAACGTTTTCTGTAAGTCTTCACAAGGTTTTCACACACTGTTGCTGGTATTTTGGCCCATTCCTCCATGCAGATCTCCTCTAGAGCAGTGATGTTTTGGGGCTGTCGCTGGGCAACACAGACTTTCAACTCCCTCCAAAGATTTTCTATGGGGTTGAGATCTGGAAACTGGCTAGGCCACTCCAGGACCTTGAAATGCTTCTTACGAAGCCACTCCTTCGTTGCCCGGGCGGTGTGTTTGGGATCATTGTCATGCTGAAAGACCCAGCCACGTTTCATCTTCAATGCCCTTGCTGATGGAAGGAGGTTTTCACTCAAAATTTCATGATACATGGCCCCATTCATTCTTTCCTTTACACAGATCAGTCGTCCTGGTCCCTTTGCAGAAAAACAGCCCCAAAGCATGATGTTTCCACCCCCATGCTTCACAGTAGGTATGGTATCTCCTGAGTGGCGCAGTGGTCTAAGGCATTGCATCACAGTGCTAACTGTGCCACTAGAGATCCTGGTTCAAATCCAGGCTCTGTCGCAGCCGGCCGCGACCGGGAGACTCATGGGCGGCGCACAATTGGCCCAGCGTCGTCCAGGGTAGGGGAGGGAATGGCCGGCAGGGATGTAGCTCAGTTGATAGGGCATGGCGTTTGCAACGCCAGGGTTGTGGGTTCGATTCCCACGGGGGGCCAGTATAAAAATAAATAAATAAGTATTCACTAACTGTAAGTCGCTCTGGATAAGAGCGTCTGCTAAATGACTAAAATGTAAAATGTAAATGTAAATGTATGGTGTTCTTTGGATGCAACTCAGCATTCTTTGTCCTCCAAACACGACGAGTTGAGTTTTTACCAAAAAGTTCTATTTTGGTTTCATCTGACCATATGACATTCTCCCAATCCTCTTCTGGATCATCCAAATGCACTCTAGCAAACTTCAGACGGGCCTGGACATGTACTGGCTTAAGCAGGGGGACACATCTCGCACTGCAGGATTTGAGTCCCTGGCGGCGTAGTGTGTTACTGATGGTAGGCTTTGTTACTTTGGTCCCAGCTCTCTGCAGGTCATTCACTAGGTCCCCCCGTGTGGTTCTGGGATTTTTGCTCACCGTTCTTGTGATCATTTGACCCCACGGGGTGAGATCTTGCGTGGAGCCCCAGATCGAGGGAGATTATCAGTGGTCTTGTATGTCTTCCATTTCCTAATAATTGCTCCCACAGTTGATTTCTTCAAACCAAGCTGCTTACCTATTGCAGATTCAGTCTTCCCAGCCTGGTGCAGGTCTACAATTTTGTTTCTGGTGTCCTTTGACAGCTCTTTGGTCTTGGCCATAGTGGAGTTTGGAGTGTGACTGTTTGAGGTTGTGGACAGGTGTCTTTTATAATGATAACAAGTTCAAACAGGTGCCATTAATACAGGTAACGAGTGGAGGACAGAGGAGCCTCTTAAAGAAGAAGTTACAGGTCTGTGAGAGCCAGAAATCTTGCTTGTTTGTAGGTGACCAAATACTTATTTTCCACCATAATTTGCAAATAAATTCATTAAAAATCCTACAATGTGATTTTCTGTAAAAAAAAATCTCAATTTGTCTGTCATAGTTGACGTGTACCTATGATGAAAATTACAGGCCTCTCTCATCTTTTTAAGTGGGAGAACTTGCACAATTGGTGGCTGACTAAATACTTTTTTCCCCCACTGTACAGCACAAAATAAATATCAAATAAATTATCACCTTAAATAACCAGCATAGTGCTACATAAATGACATCATATATGATCATATTACTTTATTTGACTACAAATCTGTTCATTTGTCTGGTGACATCAAGAGTAGTCATTCTGTAACCTATTCATCCTACCCCATTCCGCCCAGTACATACAGTATAAACAGGGTTACTCTACTCCAGGAAGCCCAGCAAACAGTCTGCTTTCATTCTCATTAATTAGCAGGTGAGCTAAACCTCTGAGCCATGAAATCAGCCTTACAGCAATCCACCCAAATCTCCCTCTCTCTGTCTCTCTGGGTTTGTTACAGTGAAAGCCCACATGCCCTTGGAACATGCCTATCACGCCAGTAAGCCAAAAGCCATGCTACATCCCTTTCTGCCACCTTCTCCAAAACCCAAGGGCCCCACGTGTCAACTCAATGTGAGCTACTGTATATGGGCTACATTTGCTACATGCAAATACCCTGGACCAAATCAACGACATAGGAACGTGAGCATATTCTAGCACGAGGCTGGCACATGAGAGTAATCCAGAGAAGATGACGTGGGCACTGACTATATATAGCATGCCAAAATGACATCACCGATATGAGAAAAAACCTTGGTAATCTTGGTCACACTTTGAGCTTTAACTTATAAAGCTTAATGAAGGCTTCAAAACTCTTTAAGCCTACACAGATGTTTCACTAATCATGTTTTAGTATATCATATAATGGTTATTTAAGGAGCCCTTACATACAGTATGGTGCTTTAAAGTGTGAACTGTGAACTTGATGGATTTTTTTATGGATGCATTTAATAACAGTACAATGAAAGGGAGAATATATTAAAAACTGGCCTCCAATTGAGAAAAACCCTGAACAGAATGAAGACTGAAGAGAATCAGTCAATCAATCAATACCATACTGTATATCACAGAGTTCAATGGTTTCCTTTAACCCAGACACTGCTATGCATAAACATGCTAGCCAACAGGTTTGGTGAATTCTCCACCTCACGTGCCCAGACAGTGATCCCCTCTTTGGAATAACCACTTTGACTGATCAGGGGTTGGGCCAATAAGAGAGAGAGTGCATGAAAGAGGGGGATAGGGAAAGAGAGAGATAGCAAGAGAAGGAGATAAGGGAGGGTAAGAGCAGAGGAGGTGTAGAGACAAAAGGGACAGGAAGTACTGGTGAGGAGCAAGACTAGTCCATTGACTGAGAGACACAGGCAGATAGAAAGCACAGAGCAAGATAACTCACTTCAGATGTGTTTGATTCAAAGACTATTATTATCATTAAACCACTCAGGAACAAAAAGAAACGGTCAAGAGGAAACCAACATCTAACCAAGAAAAGATCTACAGTATTTTGTACAACAGAAGACTGGAAAGAGAGCTGCTCTACTTGTAAAGACAGTACAGAGACTGTTTCATTGTTTTTATCCGTCAGCCCAGTATCTGACCATCATGACACATCAGGTCAGCCGCTCTCCGTTCCTCAAGCCCTTCTACAGGAGGTCCCCGGTTGGTGGGGTCATCCCGCGACCCCAGAGACGCCACACGCTCCCCGCCAGTGAGTTCAGGAACCTGACCCCACAGGACGCCATCAGCGTGTTCGAGATCGAGAGAGAAGGTAAGAGTATATCCAGATTCTACTGGTTGCTAAGAATATTTGGATTGTATAGGATTTGTTGGACTAGAGGGGACTTTTGGGACTTATGTTCAACAAAATGCACATTTATCTTATAATTTCTAACACATAATAACAATAGCTGTCAGTCTCCACGATATAAATAGCTCAGGAAACTAAACAACGCCATAATACCACCAAATTAGTGTTTATCGCAGCTTTTTGTCCCCAAAAATTGATTGTGAATAACATCAATTGACTGTGATAAGAGAGCAAGCAGCAGTTGGCATGCCTGTAATCCCTTGTTTGTTTGCTAATCTTCCAAGATGCTTCATCTGCTCACTGCCTGACTGACCGTGTGTCTTGTTTTTCCTCCCACCAGCATTCGTCTCTGTGTCTGGTGAGTGTCCACTCACTCTTGACGAGGTGCTGAACTTCCTAAGTCAGTGTCCGGAGCTCTCCCTGGGCTGGTTTGAAGAGGGCCAGCTGGTGGCGTTCATCATCGGCTCAGGCTGGGGAAAAGAGAGACTGGAGCAGGTGAGACAGACACCACAATTTACAGTAGCTACCTCCACTGCATCTTTGGAATTGTTTTGCATGCCCAAAGAATCTAAAAAGGTAACCATCAATAAAATACAGGTTTTTTACTCTGATCATACCTGGTCATTAACCCTCCCATTGCCTTTCCCTACGCTAGGAGGCCATGACCCAGCATATCCCAGAAACCTCGGCAGTGCACATCCATGTGCTGTCTGTGCACCGCCACGCTCGCCAGCAGGGTAAAGGTTCCATCCTGCTGTGGCGCTACCTGCAGTACCTGCGCTGTGTGCCAGGCCTCCGGAGGGCCCTGCTGGTCTGTGAGGAGTTCCTGGTGCCCTTCTACCAGAAGGCAGGCTTCAAGGAGAAGGGGCCTTCTGCCATCATCGTGCCCAACCTCACCTTCCAGGAGATGGAGTACCATATTGGCGGCGCGGCCTACGCACGGCGGAACAGCGGCTGCTAGTCACTGCCGGCCGTCCCCACCCCGCTCATAATCTGATCAACCCTAGCACTGAAACCCCATCCACCATGTCAACATAGACTCTGGTCATCACAGTTGACCATCCAGACCACACTACAGCAGACAGACAGACAGACAGACAGACAGACAGACAGACAGACAGACAGACAGACAGACAGACAGACAGACAGACAGACAGACAGACAGACAGACAGACAGACAGACAGACAGACAGACAGACAGACAGACAGACAGATCCAAGCACCAACCTGGTCTCAGAGCATTTCATATTATTCTCCATGTAAATTCGAGACACTCCATTTAGTATGATATGTTATGTTTGGTATGGTTACATAAGACAGATAGTTACTTAAGGAGGGTGGCAAACCCTTCACGTAACTCTAACCTTAACCCTTTTAGCTAACCTTTCACGTAACTCTAACCTTAACCCTTTTAGCTAACCTTTCACGTAACTCTAACCTTAACCCTTTTAGCTAACCTTTCACGTAACTCTAACCTTAACCCTTTTAGCTAACCTTTCACGTAACTCTAACCTTAACCCTTTTAGCTAACCTTCCCCTAACCCTAACCCTAACCTTAACCCTTTAACCTAACTCATAAACTTCACCTTAACCCAAACCCTAGCCTAGCTGATGTTAGCGAGCTAGCTAACGTTAGCCACCTAGCTAGAATTCATAACATATCATATGTTTTGAAAATTCGTAACATATTGTATGTTTTGCAAATTCGTACGAAATGGGTGATGGGCATCTACCAATTAACACATACCATACCAAACGTAACATATCATACTAAATGGAGTGTCCCAGATTTAAGTGCAGAATAATACGAAATGCTCTGAGACCAGGTTGCAACCACAGGTCCTCCATGAGAGAAGGCACTGCTCCATCAGTCTCAGCTGCAGCACCAGCAGGCTCCGAGACACCAACTGTCAGTGCCTCACAGACAGCATCCCTGACCCCCTGCAATACAGAGAGGGGACGGGCACCATCACATGAAGGGGACAAGAATGGGTTTTCTTACAAAACAGCAATAGAAAGCAAATAAAAAAAGCAAAAAAAATGCTGTTAGTGATAAAAAACAAAATCAGAATATGTTTGAGATGCAATGTCAAGTTTCTGCATACTTTATGTATATGTCATTGAATTATCAAAGTATTAATTTTGCATTCCCAATATTCTTTATTTTTATTATGCTTAATTTTGAGAGTATTTAAAGTAAATGTTCCTTGCCACAAACCACACTTTGTAGTACTATTCTTGTTTGAGGTCTTCATTATTATTAATACTACTATTGTTATTGAGATACTAATACTAACGCTACTATTGTTATTGAGATACTAATACTACTATTGTTATTGAGATACAAATAGTACTATTGTTATTGAGATACTAATACTACTATTGTTATTGAGATACTAATAGTACTATTGTTATTAAGATACTAATACTACTATTGCTATTGAGATACTAATACTACTAATACTACTATTGTTATTGAGATACTGTTATTGAGATACTACTATTATTAGAGTTCTCTGAGTGTGATGTAAATATTATTTTATTTTTGTAAACCCTATGAGTCCTCTGGTGTGTTGAACACTTAGGCTGTTGCTTATCCTTTTGTATGTGACTGTGTCATCTCTTATTAACACTATGATGTCCTAAGGCAATAAAGAGATACTCCCTTTAACATTGACATACACCATGAAAACAATGGTGCCTTCAACAAAGCTGATTGTTAGCGAACGGTAACTAATGTTCATGTCTGAAAGTAAAGGGCCGTATTGATCACCATAGGTGTCATCTTGGATCCATACACTTAAAACACACTGATGATGAGAGAAAATCAGACAGACTTCACTGATGGATTTCTTTTTTTTCTTTTTTACTGTTGTATTCAGTTACATATGAGTAGATAGGTAGCTAAAACACTACCTTGTTTCAATCAATCATTACTTCTTAAGAAGCAATAAACAAATAAAAGGATAGTATTCGAGTGCTCAGCGTATTGTAACAAAAATATGGCAGTAGTTGGTACATTTATCAGCAAGGCACCAAAGGTATTAATATCTGATTTGTTTGTCCCTGGTTGTTTTGAGAGGTTGCCTGAATATTAACAAAACCTACTCCTGGATTGTGAGTGTTAAAAACATAAAAATAAAAATAAAGAACAAATTGAAAAAATACAGAAATATTTCCTTCTGTCTATTGTACCAGTGATGACTCCTCCAAACCCTGCATTATACGTGAAGAGAGAGAGAGATGTGGGAGGGGCTTAGATAAGGGGTTAGACCATCCCTTCTCTCCTTGGTCAGTGGAGGAGAGAAAATGGTGTGTATGGGGGGGTGAAAAGAATGTGATTAATGCAAGTACTCATGACGAGTGCAGTGGCATTCCTACTTATTCATACAGACAGACCATGTAAAAAACACAAGCATATTGTCATCAGAGTTCAGTTCACAGAGCCAGAGGAGAGGGAGTTCCACACAGGGCCCTCCTCCTTAGCCACACTATAGGGCAGAACAGATACAAGGATTGGTTGATAACACCTGCCAATCGATCCCTCTTGACCTGATGGCCCTCCTCCGGCACTACCTTCCCACTCCTTAGTGGAGGTGGGCGTTGAGGTCGTACTTCTCACAGAACTTGTCTGTGAAGGGGATGCAGGTGAGCAGCTCACACCAGTCACACTTGATGGGGTAGACATAGAAAAGCACCACGAGGCCGGCGAACAGCCCCAAGAACACCACCAGGAAGACGATGATCTGCAACCGCTTGCGGTACATGTCCATGCGTCCGAAGCTGATGTAGGGCAGGAAGGCGAAGGACAAGAAGAAGCCAGAGATGAATCCAAAGATGTGGGCAAAGTTGTCGATCCAGGGCAGCAGGCCGAAGGCGAAGAGGAAGAGCACAACACACAGCAGCTTGATGAAGGCCCGCCATGGCTGGGCCAGGATCTGCCAGCTCTGGAACAGCTCCACAAACAGGCAGGCCAGGATGCCAAACTGGGAGCCCGCCGGACCCACCTGATGGAGGGAGTGGGAGAGAGAGGGACCGGTCAGTCAGAGGAAAAGGTCAACATAGAAATACTCAGCACCTATATTAGACACATTCTATGAGCTGCACAAAACAATGAAAAATCACCCCCAAAGTCTGAATCACACATCTTGTTTGTCTCATCCGACACTATTACCACTCATCTGATCTGATCTGTCCAAATTGAACCCTACATATTGAGGTGTGTGTGTTAATGTGTGTTATAGGGGTTTATTGAGTACCTCTGCTCTGTAGGGCAGGAAGATGGCGCTGGCCAGGTTGCCAGTGATGCCAGACAGGATGTATATGATGGAGATCCTCAGCCAGCCTGCCAGCTTCTCCAGATCTCTCAGGATGGTCATCTGGAAGCACACTGACACCATGCAGTGAAGGATCCTACAGGGGGACAGAAAGACACGTTACACCAAGCAGTGAAGGATCCTACATGGGGACAGAAAGACACGTTACACCATGCAGTGAAGGATCGTACAGCATGTATGCGCGTTTGCGCGTGAATGTAAGAGTATGTCCTCGTCATGTGATGGAGGGATCCAGCTAATCCACCTGCTTTGAGAAGGCACCTCCACAGCCAGCCAACCAGGGATCTCTAGGTTATCCATCATTGCTCTGCTGTCTGTCTATCTCCTCAAGCCTAATGAGGGCTGCTGCCTGCAGAGAGGCCACTTCCTTTAATTACCCCGGAGAGGAGAGAGAGGAGAGCAGAGGAGACAGATAAGAGGCAGCAGAGAGATGAAGGAGGACTGCTACTCTGCTCCCTCCTCAGAGTGGTACGGTACTGTACACTCAGCTCATTCTACTAATAGGCTCATGACATCTGCGCTGTGGAACCACTGACATTCTGACTGAAGGAGTTATTGGAGAAAGTGTACATGGAACATAATGGATCAGTGAGAGGACACATAATTGGTCACCCAATGGAGCGTTTGGAATTGTTGGTCACCCTTCTGCATCATCGTAATGCAACTGCTCCAGGGATGGCTAACAGTACAGTACCAGTCAAATGTATTAAATGCTGCTAAGATGGACAGAGGATTTGTGATGAAATGGCAGGGGCAGGCAGCCACTTACCCAGCATGCAGGAAGAGAGAGAGCCACAGTCTGTAGAACTGATCTGGGATCTCTGGGTTAAGGAAAGGCAGCAGGCCACACACATCATCCATGCAGTGAACCTGGGGGAGGAGGTAGAATACATCAAATACAGGACACCATCTCTCTCTCCCTCTCTCTCTTTGTCTCTGTTACACACCCACACACACACACACACACACACACACACACACAATAGCATAATTGATACCCACTGGATTTACAATAACTTTTTTTTACTGTCATGCTATTCTAAGATAAACATGCCACTGCACGTATTAGTGGTAGAGGATGGCATTTTCATTTGACACTTATTGTGGAATGAATACATCATATTTATAATGAAGAACATTCTGTCTGAATATATTTATTTGGCCCTCTATATTCTGTACCTCAGAGCAGAGGGGATTACTGTGAGGACAATTTGTCTACTCAGTAGGGAATTGCATGGCACCCTTTATGGTGATTCAACACTATCTAATCTCACAGCTTAGACCTTCCTCTGCTCCTCAACGGCTGCCTCTGACTCATCCTGTCTCGTTAACCTAGTTGGAACGGGCCGGGGTTATGGTCTGGGTTATGAAGGGGTCAGGACTGGGGATATCGTATCCATCATTCTAGCTAGCCACTAAAGATGACTTGGCAATATACTAATGCAATGCAATAGTCAGATGGAGGTAGAAGTAGAGAGATGCTTACTTACTTGGGAGCATAGAGTAGCCTCCTCGTGGAAGTAGCCCTTCATGAAGTCACAATACTCCCTGGACGTGATCTCACACCTGAGGAACAGGAGAACCACAGCATGACCTCATGACCACACACTCTCTTGACTCCTCCTCTTCATGTGCACTGATAGGTCATGAACAAGACACATGGTGACCACTACATTGCTTACATATTGCTGCTTTACCAGATCAGTGCAGATGAACGCAAGAGGGGAGAGGAAGTCAATTTAGATTATTGAGATGCAGCCCCTGCATTGTTTAAGCATCCATCTACCAACTACATGTACCACAGACATAGGCAAATCACCACCAGTGTCAATAGTAAATAGACTCATAGGAATGTGTGTGTGTGTCTGGTATGAATGTATGCATGTTTGGTTTTGTATGTAGGTTCTCCTCACCTCCCTTTTGTGCCGATGCAGCAGGGCCGGCCTGTGATGGTGCAGTCTATGTGAGGCAGGTTGGTGTGGTTCCCTGTGTTGTACCTGGTGCAAACCTAAAAACACAGCCAGAGGAAACAGTTAGACACTGAATGATTGACAGGTCCTCTGACCTCTCACCCTGTCATCCTGACCAATAGGGTCCACAATACTCACTGGCCACTTGGTGATGTCATCAAGCCATTCATGCGGTGCCACTGATGCAGGCTCTAGACAGATCCTGTTGTGGCGAGAAAAATATTAATGAAATATTAGTATGGATACACAGTACTGTCAGTGGTCCCAATAAACACACAATGTAACTACAGTAGCATTAGGAGTGTGACGGCATACTGCTGAATGTAAGCGTGGTTCTCTCACCTGGGGTCCTGATGGCACACTGAGCCGTACTGCCTGTCTTTGCCCTCCAGCTGAGGGGTGCTGGGATGCCACGGCCACTTCACCCACACGGCCAGAGTACTCTGAGACAAAACAAAGATGTAAAGGAAAAAATATTGACCCCTGACTAAGTCTCTCATGGAGGTAGAGTAGAAAATAGTGAGGTAGAGAGAGTGAGTGAGAGAGAGTGAGGTAGAGAGAGAGAGTGAGGTAGAGAGAGTGAGGTAGAGAGAGTGAGTGAGAGAGAGTGAGGTAGAGAGAGTGAGATAGAGAGAGACAAAGAGAGAGAATAGGTCAGCTCAGAGACTCACGACTCACCGAACACTCCTCCTCTGAGGTCTGTAGACAGCCGGAGCGGTCGTTGCGTACACAGCAGGCAGAGTGTCTCTCTATGTCTCTCTTGTCCCGGATCAGGTCGTGCACCTGCTGGTCCTGACGCATGCAGGGAGAGAACTTGGCCCCCAGGTGGATCAGAGCCTCCTAACGAGGGAGAGACAGACGGCATGCAGACAGTGAGGAATAGACACGTAAAACACCATCACTTTATCAGGCCTAGTTCACATAAGTACCTGTCAAACTGAATGGATTGGACATACAGTATCTGGTCATGGAATATGGGTGCAATGTGAATGTGCTTACCGAACTGGGCCCCACCCAGAAGTTCTCTTGTTGTACAAACTTGACATTTTCATATACACCTTTGTTTCTTAGAACCTGGGGAGGAAAACATTTCATATTTAAAGTTGATCCTGGAATGATGGAATAGAAGGTCATAATAGGCTAACGACTGTAAGATCATTGTAAAGCTGTAATGATTTGTTCGGACATTTCTTGATTTTAGTTTTTGATTATTTGTTTGACATTTTACTGCACTGTTAGGAGCTAGTAACACAAGCATTTCACTGCACCCACTATAACACCTGCTAAACTGTGTACACAACCAATAAACTTTGATTTGACTAGGGAAGTGAGGTGGAACTCACAGAATCAACCGTCTCGTGCTGGGAGAAGCCCACGGGGGCGATGCCATAGATGCAGACAGCCAGGATGGTGATCAGCAAGTGGACAACAGTGATCCAGTATGTAAAGAAAGGCCTGATGGAAACACAATGTCCATATTAGTAAACAACGGTTTTAACACAGAGGTGCTCTACACTACACCAATGATCTCATATATTGGACACATTGAGCCTCAGCATGGTCTTGGAGAGCATTACCTATGGTCATCCATGTCCTCTATCTGCCTCTTAACATAGCTGTCGATGCGCTTGCGGTAGGTGCGGTTGGTGAGCTTTCCCACCATGCCCAGCCCGTAGGGCCTCTTCTCCCGAGCGAACAACTTCTTGACGGGCACAACGATGCGCTGCCCCCGCCGCTGTCCATTCACACTCACCACCTCCTGCCGCAAGGGCACCTTGGGCGGTCCCGGGGTTCCCTCTTTGGCCTTACGCCACCCTCGCTCTAGAGGCCTGGGAGGGGAGGGGAGACAGAGAGGAGGAGGGGTAACGTCAGTGATGACAAATTAAAGAGGAACCCATCACTGAACCACCAGTGGGGAGTGTGTGGGTTCTCTTTAAACCAAACACTGTGTCAACACAACTGAATGGTTCACTGAGATGCTCTGGTATTGTATAATGAACTATTGGATACTGGCAACAGGAAACCAAAGATACTCTAGTCATTTCAGATCTGTTGTTTCTGTGTACTTGTTGTCATGATGAGTGTGCCTGACTCACAGCATGAGGTGGCTCCTCTCCAGTTCAGTCTTGTCCAGAGCACTGCCGGTCAGCTCCGTCTCGTCCAGCTTACTGCCCTCCTCCTGCACCACATCCATCATAGCCGCCTCCGACGGAGACTCAAACACCTCGTCAGCGTATGTGGACAACTCCTCCTGCATCAGACAGTCCTGGGGGAGGGATTAGGAGGGGGTAGGACAGGTCAGAGAACAGTAGTGGGTGGAAACTAGACACATGAGATTTCCCTGGTCAGCTCACACAAGGCCATAATGAAAACACACACCAGCTGGTCGGCCAATCACAGGCCATTAGACTTTATCCTAGACTGCAACTCTGTTAGAGACCTCCAGGGGGTGCTGTATGTCCTCTTTTAGATGGAGGCTTGAGATTAGTTTCTAACTACAGACAGAGTAGATGAGGACGTGTCCTTACTCTGGCGAAGAAGGATGTGTCCAGCTCATCAGGTAAGTCCACCACGTCCTCCTCCATGAAGCTGGCAGGGGTGAAGCTGCGCCTCTGGGTCCGCCGCAGGGTGGTGTTTTCCCGCAGGGAGCGCCCCTGAGACGCACACACACACACACACACACACACACACACACACACACACACACAGTATAAGCTGTCACATAGCACAGCAGGTTGTAGTGTTTTGTCTAGTGACATACAGCAAGCAAACGGTGCACACACACACACACACACACACACACACACACACTCTAACATTGAGCCGAGTGTATTCTTGCATGTCAGAATTGTTGGTGACAGTACCTCATAATTATAACACATGCATTGTAGGCATATCACAGCTTGAGTACCCATGTTTGTTCATACCTCCATGTCACTCTTGCACTTCCAAAATGGTAAGCTCTTTCATAACAGTAGTTCTAAGCACAGCATTGCTGCTCTTGTACATGCAGCACATATTGTGCTCTTCCTCAACACTGAATGACACAGCACAGAGATAACAGACTGTGTCCTTTTGAAAATAAATGAATCAGCCCTGATGGAACACAGTGTTGTTTTAGAACGCTGGGGGCTGACTGATTCCACACAACTGATCAGGCCATGCTGTTTCACTGATTGGAGGGTACCTTATCGATTAAGGGAAGAGTTTGGTCATAGTGGTACTGGGTGGGTATGGTTTGGATCTGTGTGTACAGTATAGTAGAGGGCTTTAGCAGTTGACAGTCTCTAAAAGAATAAATCACTTCAATAGAATGTCTTGTCACACAGCAAGCTCACCTTAACCAGAGCTGCTGCTGCCCTGAAGCTCATCTTGGCGACGGACTCCCTCTTGCGTCGTCGCGGCAGCCGGTTGAGGCCTGAGCGGGAGGAGGTGAAGGAGCAGAGGGAGGCGGCGCCGGGGGTGATGGGGGTCTGGGGCACACTGTACCCGTCCACCTCCTCCACCATACGGAACGCACGCCCCCGCGCCAACGGGTCCACGATCTGAAGATGACAGAGACATGCAGCAGGGTTAAGAACGGGCTAGCTAGGAATGAGTTGATATTGTGAAACTCTAGATTATGTTCGAATAATCTACCTAGATTATAATTGAAAAAATACTGTGGAGATGAAAGATAAATATCGATACATCAAAAAATATATTATCAAGATCTACAATGAAACCCTCACTGAGGTGCTAAAATACTATAGGCATAAAGACCAAATATATAGATGGCAGAGGTACCATACCTTCTGCATGCCAAAGGCATGTGCTGAGGAGGGCACGTAGAGGGGCGGGGGCGTCTCGGTGCTGGTCAGAGAGATGTTGTCCTGACTGGACAGGTCCATCTCCCTGATCACCTGGGGCTTCAGACGGCCGTATCGCAGGCTGCAGTGGCGCAGACTCTTCCTCTGCCATTTCTGGGTGGCATCGCCGTCCTTACTGACCCCGAACCAGTCCGCTGTGCCCCTGACACCACAAACACCAGCCACTCAGTCCGCAGGCAGCACACATCTCATCTCACGAACCCCAACCCACCCACAGAACTCTCTCAGTCGGATCACCTAGTTCCGCAGGAATTCTCTCATAGAGGGAGTCTATTAACTCCAGCTATCTAGCAAAGAGTGCGTCAGTAAATGGCCTGTGAGATATGGAGCTGTTGATAGATGTCGCTCCTCAAAGCCCTGTTTGGAAGAGTGGGTGGGCAAACATGCAATGGACTGATAACGCCACACTTCCCAAGAAAGGAAAAAATGACTAATTGCCCTCGACTGTACTAGTAATAGGCCATCAGGCACAGAGAGAGGGAATAAGCCCGGACATGTTCCAGTCCAGGCACGCGCGCACGCGTGCACACACGCACACGCACACGCACACACGCACACACACACACACACACACACACACACACACACACACACACACACACACACACACACACACACACACACAGCCAACCACTCTCTCAGGGGTCTGGTGTATATTGTATAACTTGCCCTGCCTTTGCAGCATTACAGCACAGTAATAAAGTCATAAACATTTGAATCAATGTAAAGACTGAACTTCCTCCACTCTCAAAGCATGCTGGAGGCATTCTGTTGCCGGAAGCCACCAACAAAATCAGTCAATTTCCTCCATACTTAAGATGACTAACTTTAGAATAAAGAGATTTTTGGAATGGACCATTCTATTACAAAGTGACCCTGTTAAAGGAGTAGTTCACTATTTTACAACTTGATGTTAGATGGTTCCTTGCGCTGAAAGTAGTTTATGGGCCAGGAGAAACTGTAATCTATGGTTCAGTTCACTTTAAACATCCACTACAAACTTCAGCTAACTTTAGCCACCACAATTAACGATCAATGGAAGTGATGGAGCATGTGAGCATGTTTTTTTTAATGGCCAAATCAAACCTAATATGGAGTTGATTTGAAATGATTTCAGGTGATTTCAAGTTTGTAGTGGATGTTTAAAGAGAACTGAACCATAGACTACAGTTTGTAGCTCAGTTGGTAGAGCATGGTGCTTGCAGTGCCAGGGTTGTGGGTTCGATTCCCATGGGGGACAAGTACAAAAAAAGTATAACAAATTTATGCAGTTGCTCTAGATACAAGCGTCTGCTAAATAACTTAAATGTAAATCAGCAACATACTGTATTCACAGCTTCAGCCCCAGGGCTGGAAGTGGAACTATCCCACTGAGGAAGTTGAGTTGTCTGTGTCTCTAAACTAGTTAATTACCTGCTAGAGGGTGTGTTTGGGAATGTTCCCTATCCTGAAGTCTTGAACACTTCTCACAGAGCCTGCCTGCTCCATGACATGACATGTATTGCAATTCGATACTGTGATTTTATTGTGGTTGATGTTCCAAACATATTGCTCACAATATGTCTTCTGCAGAGGGACAAGAGAGAGCCATGAGAAAAATAGTTTTGATCAGTCATGGAAATAAAAGTGCATGATAATATCGTATCATGAGGTCCCTGGCAATTCCCAGCCCTACTTCCTAGCAATAGTTATTATAGCCCACTAAACTCTTACTGTACCTGTTGCATGTGAAGGATTATTCTGGGTAATATGGACAGATCATTTGAAATACTGTGTCCTGTGTTCCTCTGGGTTGTGGATGGCTGTACCCTGTGGATGGATGTACTATCTCTATCAGTGTGTCAGTGACATGATTGAATTTCTGGCATTCCAGACCAGCTGCCCTGTCCTCCAGGTCGTGGCGTGTCATCAGAGCGTGCCAGCCTGCCTGCCATCCGTGACCTCTGAGGCTATAAATAGACCTCTGCCTGATGGAACATCTGGAGCACCTCTCTGCCTCTACCTCTCTCTCTCTACCTCTGCCCCTCTCTCTCTCTACCTCTGCCCCATTCTCTCTCTACCTCTGCCCCTCTCTCTCTCTACCTCTGCCCCATTCTCTCTCTACCTCTGCCCCTCTCCCTCTCTACCTCTGCCCCTCTCTCTCTCCCTCTCTCTCTCTCTCTCTCTCTCTCTCTCTCTCTCTCTCTCTACAGTACCTCTGTCTCTCTCTCTCTGCCCTCTCTCTACCTCTGCCCCCCTCTCCCTCTCCCTAAGTCTCTCTCTCTCTACCTATGTCTCTCTCTCTCTCTCTACCTATGTCTCTCTCTCTCTCTCTCTCTCTCTCTCTCTCTCTCTCTCTCTGCCCCTCTCTCTCTCTCTACCTCTGCCTCTCTCTTGCGCTCTCTCTCTACCTCTCTCTATTTCTCTGTATCTCTCTACCTCTCTCTCTCTCTCTCTCTCTCTCTCTCTCTCTCTCTTCTCTCTCTCTCTCTCTCTCTCTGTCTCTCTACCTCTGTCTCTCTACCTCTGTCTCTCTACCTCTGTCTCTCTACCTCTGTCTCTCTACCTATGTCTCTCTACCTCTGTCTCTCTCTACCTCTCTCTCTCTCTCCCTGTCTCTGCCTGTCTCTATCTCTGTCTCTGCCTCCTTTCTTCCGTGAGCTGTTGTTTTCTATTGAATCATATAACCTGTACATTCAATAAGGATCACAATACAATGTTCTCTGCCTCTGCCAGTCTAATCTAATCAGTTGCTACAGAAGGCCACGCTAACCCAACCCTACCGCTATACACAAACTAACCAGAATGGCTTAGTTTAAAGAGCAGCTCAGGTTATTTTAAGACTCAGTCAAATGCAATGATGGTCTTTTAGTGACTGTAACATCAAATCAGTGGTCCCTAACTCACACAGAGATTCATAAATCTAAGGCGTCATTATTGCCGCTTAGTCTTTGGTCTGACCACAATGGAATGTGGTGGTTGTTGTGTATTCCAGGAAAATGGCAGGTCCCCGTGTTGGGCCCCTTTATTATGACTAACTAAGAGTCAGATGTGTCAATGAGGTGAGTCATATAACAACACCAGTCATAGCACAGGAGAGAGAGAAAACAATAGCACCCCTGAAGAGAGGCTTATAGCTATAGGCAATGGAAGAGAGTTCATTCAGTTCCTTCAAGCTGTCTGTGTCTTTATGCCTGATACAGTATTCTATCTTACAGCACTCTCTTGATAATTCTCTCTGTTCTGAACTTCATACTGTTTGTACTCTCCAGATCTGAGCCCCCACCAACATAACCTAGGACACAAACATTGGGGGGGGGGGTAAACACTTAGCTAAACCTGTGTCAATATGTTATCCATCACAAGATGTTCTGGCTCCCCATGGTTGCTGTGGTAAACTGTTACATACTGTATGTTACTGTAATGTCATCATACAGGAAGTACTGTAGGCCCAGTCTGACCTCTGACCCCTGACATCTGGCCTGCAGTACCTGAGCAGGGTTCTGGAGAGAGAGTGATGCTTCCTGGGGCCGCGGCGAGATGCCCGCTGACCCTTAACGGGCACCGTGCTAATCCGCTCAAAGTGAACCCTCCTGCTGCTGGAGACGGGCAGGGGGCAGGGGGCGGGGAGAGAGGGTAGGAAGGTGAGAGGAGGAGGGTGGGAGGTGGAGGAGGACAGGGCAGGGCAAGAAAGAGAAGGAAAGAAGAAAAGAAGAGGTGGTGAGCAAGAAACAGCATCTAGAAAAGCAATAAAGGCAGCCATAGTGCAAAAGGAGTAAAGATTTTCAAGCATTGAAATTGTAAAGGGAAATAAAGTTAGAACATGCATTAGAATCATACACACTAACCAGACAAAGAATCAGGCATGCAGAGGGTTTTCCAACTCATTCATTCAGATTGTGAAGAATCAATGCACACAATCACAGCCACACAGTTACTTCAAGTTTTATACACTGTAATATGAGCCCATCTGCAGACCCAGACAGGCACTATGATAAAACATACCACAAACAAACGCCTATAAATATCAGTCTGTCCTGTCAAATATCCACTGTCCTCCAGACAAATTGCAGACAAAATCCACATGTCTGGTAAAAATCTATATGCAATCAAACCGCCAAACTGAAGTGGGTGGGCAATCAGGCAGAGGAACAGACATCATGGTCTCATGCCTTGTTACTGGCATCACACAAGTAGCCTACAGTAACACGAACTGGACAAAAACATGCCATACATGATTTACAGATCTGGAAAAACATGCTTATTTCACACCATCATGACAAATCGTAAAACTGAGTTCATAATCAAATATTTACAGTGGGCCCACTGCTCAACACCAAAGGTAACCAAATCACATGGAGGTCATATGATTCCGTGTCACAACCATGATCTAACCAATCAAGATGTCCTTCAGTAGCTCCAGAGCGTTGATATGTTCCCCTTACCTCTTGATGGTCTGTGTGATGGAGGACTGGCGTAGCAGGGGTGGCCGGCGGGGATCAAAGAGGTCGCGAGGCGGGGACCGGAGGTGGGAGGGCTCCACTGGCATGCTGATACTGCGGAGGAAACCCTGGCGCTTCACCGGCTGCAGCGGGGGGGGGGGGGGGGGGGGGGGGAGGGGAGACCCATGGAAAGAGACAGAGATTAAGTTCACACAATGAGAGCCATATTGCATGCAGAGATTCACATACAGTTACAACAGAGCACAACACAACACTGTGTGAGAGACAATGAGAAAGCAGGGAGATGAATGAAGACAGAGACCCAGAGAAGTAGTGTGGGACACAAGAAAAGGCAAGAGAGAGAGAGAGAGAGAGAGAGAGAGAGAGAGAGAGAGAGAGAGAGAGAGAGAGAGAGAGAGAGAGAGAGAGAGAGTCAATGGTAGGCTTCGAGGGGACTCCTATGGTAGGTACACCTATAGCTCATCTCTTGGCAGTAGTACTGTAGACTACTTTATCACTGACCTCAACCCAGAGTCTCTCAGAGCGTTCACAGTCAGCCCACTGACACCCCTATCAGACCACAGCAAAATCACAGTCTACTTGAACAGAGCCTCAATCATGAGGCATCAAAGCCAAATGAACTGAATAATATTAAAGAAATGCTATAGATGGAAGGAAAGTAGTGTGGGAAGTAATTGACAAATAAACAAACCAAAACAAAGACAAAGTCTTCTTCATGCTTTGTTGATTTCAAAAAAGCTTTTGACTCAATTTGGTATGAGGGCCTGCTATACAAATTTATGGAAAGTAGTGTTGGGGGAAAAACATACGACATTATAAAATCCATGTACACAAACATCAAGTGTGGGTTAAAATGGGCAAAAAACACACACATTTATTTCCACATGGCAGTGAGGTGAGACAGGGATGCAGATTAAGCCCCACCCTCTTCATCATATACAGTGGGGAGAACAAGTATTTGATACACTGCCGATTTTGCAGGTTTTCCTACTTACAAAGCATGTAGAGGTCTGTAATTTTTATCATAGGTACACTTCAACTGTGAGAGACGGAATCTAAAAAAATCCAGAAAAAAAATCCAGAAAATCACATTGTATGATTTTTAAGTAATTCATTTGCATTTTATTGCATGACATAAGTATTTGATCACCGGCTCTCACAGACCTGTTAGTTTTTCTTTAAGAAGCCCTCCTGTTCTCCACTCATTACCTGTATTAACTGCATCTGTTTGAACTCGTTACCTGTATAAAAGACACCTGTCCACACACTCAATCAAACAGACTCCAACCTCTCCACAATGGCCAAGACCAGAGAGCTGTGTAAGGACATCAGGGATAAAATTGTAGACCTGCACAAGGCTGGGATGGGCTACAGGACAATAGCCAAGCAGCTTGGTGAGAAGGCAACAACTGTTTGGCGCAATTATTAGAAAATGGAAGAAGTTCAAGATGACGGTCAATCACCCTCGGTCTGGGGCTCCATGCAAGATCTCACCTCGTGGGGCATCAATGATCATGAGGAAGGTGAGGGATCAGCCCAGAACTACACGGCAGGACCTGGTCAATGACCTGAAGAGAGCTGGGACCACAGTCTCAAAGAAAACCATTAGTAACACACTACGCCGTCATGGATTAAAATCCTGCAGCGCACGCAAGGTCCCCCTGCTCAAGCCAGCGCATGTCCAGGCCCGTCTGAAGTTTGCCAATGACCATCTGGATCATCCAGAGGAGGAATGGGAGAAGGTCATGTGGTCTGATGAGACAAAAATAAAGCTTTTTGGTCTAAACTCCACTCGCCGTGTTTGGAGGAAGAAGAAGGATGAGTACAACCCCAAGAACACCATCCCAACCGTGAAGCATGGAGGTGGAAACATCATTCTTTGGGGATGCTTTTCTGCAAAGGGGACAGGACGACTGCACCGTATTGAGGGGAGGATGGATGGGGCCATGTATCGCGAGATCTTGGCCAACAACCTCCTTCCCTCAGTAAGAGCATTGAGGATGGGTCGTGGCTGGGTCTTCCAGCATGACAACGACCCAAAACACACAGCCAGGGGAACTAAGGAGTGGCTCCGTAAGAAGCATCTCAACGTCCTGGAGTGGCCTAGCCAGTCTCCAGACCTGAAACCAATAGAAAATCTTTGGAGGGAGCTGAAAGTCCGTATTGCCAAGCGACAGCCCCGAAACCTGAAGGATCTGGAGAAGGTCTGTATGAAGGAGTTGGCCAAAATCCCTGCTGCAGTGTGTGCAAACCTGGTCAAGACCTACAGGAAACATATGATCTCTGTAAATTACAGACCTCTATATGCTTTGTAAGTAGGAAAAACAGCAAAATCGGCAGTGTATCAAATACTTGTTCTCCCCACTGTATATCAACGAATTGGCAAGGGCACTAGAACAGCCTGCAGCACCCGGCCTCACCCTACTAGAATTTGAAGTAAAATGTCTACTGTTTGCTGATGATCTGTTGCTTCTGTCACCAACCAAGGAGGGCCTACAGCAGCACCTAGATCTTCTGCACAGATTCTGTCAGACCTGGGCCCTGATAGTAAATCTCAGTAAGACAAAGATAATGGTGTTCCAAAAAAGGTCCAGTTGCCAGGACCACAAATACAAATTCTATCTAGACACCGTTGCCCTAGAGCACACAAAAAACTATACATACCTTCGGCCTAAACATCAGTGCCACAGGTAACTTCTAAAAAACTGTGAACGATCTGAGAGACAAGGCAAGAAGGGCCTTCTATGCCATCAAAAGGTACATAAAATTCGACATACCAATTAGGATCTGGCTAAAAATACTTTAATCAGTTATAGAACCCATTGCCCTTATGGTTGTGAGGTCTGGGGTCCGCTCACCAACCAAGAATTCACAAAATGGGACAAACACCAAATTGAGACTCTGCATGCAGAATTCTGCAAAAATGTCCTCTGTGTACAACGAAAAACACAAAATAATGCATGTAGAGCAGAATTAGGCCAATACCCGCTAATTATCAAAATCCAGAAAAGAGCTGTTTAATTCTACAACCACTTAAAATGAAGCGATTCCCAAACCTTCCATAACGAAGCCATCACCTACAGAGAGATGAACTTGGAGAAGAGTCCCCTAAGCAAGCTGGTCCTGGGGCTCTGTTCACAAACACAAACAGACCCCACAGAGCCCCAGGACAACAACACATTTAGACCCAACCAAATCATGAGAAAACAAAAAGAGAATTACTTCACACATTGGAAAGAATTAACAAAAAAACTGAGCAAACTACAATTCTATTTGGCCCTAAACAGAGAGTACACAGTGGCAGAATACCTGACCACTGTGACTGACCCAAACTTAAGGAAAGCTTTGACTATGTACAGACTCAGTGAGCATAGCCTTGCTATTGAGAAAAGCAGCCGTAGGCAGACCTGGCTCTCAAGAGAAGACAGGCTATGTGGACACTGCCCACAAAATGAGGTGAAAACTGAGCTGCACTTCCTAACGTCCTGCCAAATGTATTACCATATTAGAGACACATATTTCCCTCAGATTACACAGATCCACAAAGAACTAGAAAACAAACCCAATTTTGATAAACTCCCATGGCAGACCTGGGTGAAATACCACAGTGTACCATCACAGCAACAAGATTTGTGACCTGTTGCCACAAGAAAACCAGTGAAGAACAAACACCATTGTAAATACAACCCTTATTTATGTTTATTTATTTTCCCATTTGTACTTTAACTATTTGCACATTGTTACAACACTGTATATAGACATAATATGATATTTTAAATATATTTATTATTTTGGAACTTCAGAGAGTAATGTTTACTGTTAATTTTTATTGTTTATTTCACTTTTGTTTACTAGAGAGAGAGCGAGAGAGCGAAAGAGAGAGCGAGAGAGCGAGAGAGAAAGAGAGAGAGAGAGAGCGAGAGAGCGAGAGCGAGCGAGAGAGAGAGAGAGAGAGAGAGCGAGAGAGAGAGAGAGAGAGAGAGAGAGAGAAAGCGAGAGAGCGAGAGAGAGAGAGAGAGAAAGCGAGAGGGATAAAGCGAGAGAGAGAGAGAGAGAGAGAGAGAGAGAGAGAGAGAGAGAGAGAGAGAGAGAGAGAGAGAGAGAGAGAGTGAGAAAGAAGTCGAGAGAGTGTGTGCTGTACCTGAACGAAGGTGGGTGGCTCATCCAGGGACACCTGAGCAGTGGGAATGTCCAGTTTGAGCCATGGAGGCTTTTTCCTCTGCAGGCTGCTGGTGCTCTCACGGCGTGGTTCAGCCATGCTCCCGACCCCACCCCACGCCTCCCACCTACAGGGAGAGAGAGAGAGAGAGAGAGAGAGAGAGATGAAGGGAGAAATGAGATTTATACATTTCCATCCATCCTACAAGTGTAATCTCATCCTCCTCTTCCCTCAGGAGTTTCATTTAAAAGTCTAATCAACAATTTGTAAATGATAGCCTGAGAGCATCCCAATAATAGCTTGTGCTGCAGAGTCATTACACAAGATGGTGCTAATGAGCCTTGAGTCACCCCATGTGACAGGACAGGGTATGTCCTGCTATCATAAAACCAGTTAGAAAAGCAGAGAGCGCCAAATGGAAAGATTACCAGACCACAGCTGTTTACTCTTACCCAGAAAAAAGCACACGGAACCATTTAACAAAGCAATAAATATTTGTGCAGCGGGAGTGGGAAAGTTTATGATCTAAGGACTAATCCCTAAATGCCAGAGATTAAATTGAACATAATCCCACCTTGTCGTTATATATTGCTGTTTTCTAGGCCCAACGTGGGAGAGCCTAAATTGCTAGGTCTTTTCCCTGTGCCTTCCCATGACGCAGCCTTGAGACCACAGGTGGTGCAGCGAACCTCACCGGCCTCCGTCAGAGAAACCCCCTCATCACCAGAGCATCATTATCACCAATCCTTTACTTCAGCCTGGGTTCTCTCACAGTCTCACTTATCTCTAGAGGTATTTTATATCCTGATATTTTCCTCACTGCTGATTATGGTAAAATCATACTGTGTCCTTCAAACACCAGGATGGCACTTTTAAAGTGCTCTGCGACATTCTCCTCGGGGGCATCATAGGAAGATTGAAAGAATCGTTCACGAGGTGAAATACATGAATGTGTAAATAAAAGACTGCTTTCCACCGAGAAAAACACTCTACGTGCGCCATTGGGTAGTTCCTCACCAGAGTAGCTATTATTAAACCCTGTGATTGTGAGGAAAAACACTCTCCTCACTTGTCACATGATATTTGTCTTTCACAGACTCTAATTTTGCTCAAATGCCCCACAAGACCAGGGATGCGGGCCCTAATGAGGTATTGTGCTTTCACTTCAGCAGCATCAGAGGGTTATGAGCAGGCTGGCAACAGTCATACAGGGTCATGTATTCCCTTCTATGGTTACAGAGCTTTAGGTCCTTGGAAAGTCCATGGCAACATCGAGCACATCTGCTTTGCGTTGCATTTTAACACACTGCAGGCTCCTGTTTTAGCCCAAGTGATGATGGGAGCGTTCAGGTGAAACATAAATCCTGCCACAGAGCCAGCGAGGCTGACAATGAAGGTCAGTGGAAGGAGGCAGGAGTGAAACCCCAGGCCGGAGGCGCTGTCCACAGATAGAGAG
Source organism: Coregonus lavaretus (assembly GCF_964263955.1). Lineage (NCBI taxonomy): Eukaryota > Metazoa > Chordata > Actinopteri > Salmoniformes > Salmonidae > Coregonus > Coregonus lavaretus. Next base: position 42,623,194 of record NC_139989.1, read on the forward strand.
AAGAGGAGAGAAGGTGAGGTCAACCACACTGTGCTAGTAACACCAGCCTGGTCCCAGTCAGCCAAGTCATCATTGACGGCCGCTGTTCACGAGCCATCGGTTCACAGCAGGACACACATGCAGTCAGTCCCATCCTGACCTGTCCTATCATGTGTGAAAATGGTCTAATACACACAACAACCTGGGTTCAAGTAGTATTTGCTTTATGTAAAATACTTTATCTGAGTTTGATTGCGCTTGCCTGGTGCAATGGAACCAAGGGAATAGTACAAAAAGTGCAAACCACGCCAATATGCCACTCCATATAGGCTCAATCAAATTCAGTAATTATTTGAAAGAAAACACATACTATTTGAACCCAGGTCTGACAGAGAGAGATCGTACTGAACAAGTCCATAAGCTTGTGGTAAATAGCTAGCTACTGTGAAGACAGAGCCAACAAGAGGTTGGTCATTTCACCCATGGACGCCATGCTGAGACATTCTGCCCCACTGCAGAGTAGAGAGGGGGCTCTGTGGTGGAATGCTGCCCGACCTCCCCAGCCTTTATGTCTGGTCAGGAGCTCTGGACTGTGATGACTGGCCAGGATTAGCTGTTAGCTGAGAAAGACGGGAACAAAGCAGGCCAGCCTAGGGTGTGAGGGAGGGAGGTGTGAGGGAGGAGAGAGGGGGAGACCTCATTGACTCACAACCAGGTTTTTCTGTGCAGAGGAAGATGAGCAGAGAAAATCTCACAAGGTTACACATTTCAAAGCACGGTCACTCAGCTCCATATGAGCTCAGACTTCTAGTGACGGTACATGTCATGACTGTAGGTTTTCTGTCCTGGGGTATAAGGCGTAGTGACAGCCTCCCTTGGTCTCCTACTGGGGTCATGGACCAGGTGAATCTCTGCTAGCTACCACCGCCTGGAGGAGGGAAACCTCAGCCTGTCTGTCTTCAGCCTTTGCGCTTGTACAAAACACCCACTACAATATTGCTGCCAGAACCACACACACACAAACACTCTCTTCTATGGCCCAGACGGCCCTGAAGCTACAGCTCCCATAATTTGCTTTTAACTGCAAACTCCAGGGTTCTTAGTGCTCAGTGATCCAACACAGCAGAGGCATATGCCCTGGTTCTGCAGATTGTATCAAGGGATGGGAGCCTAATTATCTTCCACACTCAGTGTCTTCTGATTCCAGGACCTGGAGCCGCGACCGTAGTGTGTTTGAACTGGGCCTCAGCCTCTGTCTACTGCTGAGTCCACGATCCACTGTCCCCTGGGTTTGTAGCTAACACTGGGGCCTGGGGGCTGGAGGTTGGGGGCTTTGGCGCCTCCGATTCTCCCCACGGTTTTCCTACGGCCAACCCACTTAAATCCTGCTGCTTGCTTGCTGCCTGCTGCCTGGCTTTCCTCTCATCCTTACCACCCTGTGTACACACTCAAAGACCTTCAACGCTGCCCGTAACTCTGAGAGAGTCAAGGTGGTTGATGCGTCTGGCACGCTTCACATCACACTGAGACCAATGAAAATCTGAAACCTTAGACAGACCTACTGACAGACAGACCTACAGACAGACCTACAGACAGACATACAGCTGTGTGCTTCGGAAGCCCCTCTCCTTCTCCCTTGTCCTCCAGTCCAGTCCAAAGTCAACATGGCAGCTGACTTGGCAGTTCTGAGGCTTGTGTCTGGGGAAGAGGATGGGAAGATGGCAACCGCCAGCCGGATACTAGGTCTGCAGGCTCCAGGACACCCAGCATGGACACAGGCTGTGGTCATGGCAGTGATCGGGCTGCCTGCTACCACGTGGGAGTCTTTAACATGGCAGTCATCTCCTCTCACCAGGATAATGAATGAGTACAGTACATTAGGCCTGCATGAAGGCCAAGGGCCTAGCTAGGATTCAGGGTCATCCATCCCAGTCTGAGAGGCACACTGACTGAACTTTATAGGGAGGAAGTCCTTGAGCAGTGGAGATATCCTTGAGGAGAGTTGATGTTGATTGAATTCTACATTTTGGACCCCATCCAAGGATACCGGATTATCATTTTCCCTGACTCCTTATAGTTTCAATTCACATTCAAGTCCCAAAAGGATTGAAAACACCATCTTACTGTAAGGCAACTGGCTCAACCATTTATATTAATTGAGTCAAAGAGACAATGAAGCCAATTCTATGTGCATAGAATACTATATGTCTTATCTAAAGGTTAAAACAGAACGTTGCGTGGCAACAATTTCATGCCTGGAGATAGCAACAGTTTTCCCACCATGATAACTACTCTCTCTGTCTGACTTTACACTCAGCATTCTTAAGGTTAACCATAGCTGCGGGAAGTAGTTTGTGCGTGAGGCTGGACAAATCTTTTTGCCTGCGCTGGTTCTGCAGATGGATAAACCGGTCCGCTAATACAGGACTATTAAAGGCCCAGTGCACTACTTTTGTGAAAAAATAATTATTTCATATATCTTTTTATACTTTTTAAAAATACTTTTTTTTTTTTTATTCTGATTTTTCAGGAGGTGCTACAGCACTCTCAGCACCGCTACTTCCCACGGCTATGAGGTTAACGTGATTTAATCTGTGGGCCCTTTAAAGAGATTTGTTTTAACTTCCAGATCCACGTCTGAAGAATAAAAACACCCACTCCTATCCTTGCAACATGCACACTGCAAGATCAGCTTCCTGCTGACGTTTCAACTCCAGGCTAATGCATGTGAGAAACGAACAATTCATACTCAACCATGAGATGCATTTACAACAAACTCGAATAACTATGTTTTTACATTCTGGAGCTGCTGTTGCTCTACAAGGCTAATGCTCTCCATTAGCGGGGGGCGGGGAAGACTGACAGGCAGACTAAACCCAGAGGACAGACCCTGGTCTCTCCAGGTGCAGGGTAGGACAGAGATGTCCATGAGGCTTTCAGGTTATCAAACTGACAGCCTGGCTCAACCACAGTGTTCTACCTCTCTGGGGAGCCATGTAGATCTAGTGTTGGTGTATGTGCTACACACACACACACACACACACACACACACACACACACACACACACACACACACACTCCCTGGATGAGGTTTTTAGGCCATCTATTAATATAATGACTTGGTAAATGGGTGCCAGTCATGCATAGCGAGGCAGTGAGATGTGACAATGGAGGGCCCAGCTGTAACAGGTAAAGCTTGAAGACAAACAGTGGTGAGGAGGGCTGGGGGCTGCATGGAGCTTTGTAGATGTGACTGCCTCTCCTTCACTGCCTCTTTCAGCTGCCTGTCTGAAAGGGCTTTGGGTGGGCGAGGGCAGGGGTGGGGGGGTCGTGTTAGTCCTCATTGTGTACTTTTCAACAGGACCTAGTTCTCCTGCTGCTATCTCACAACAACGTTTCCTTAATTGACACATCCTGTCTCACGTTATCCACATTCTAAATATAGCCCTCTATTGATGCCTGCTAAGTAGAAACAAATGTTCCACGGAACAATCTGCATTTATCTGTTTAAACTCTGGTTACCCTAACTACCTGATACTATACACCCCTCGACATAAGATCTCATCGATAATTTAAATAAATACAGAAAATGACAACATGATCCATACAAGAAACCAACTCCATTTCATATACCATGTGTACAGGAATGCATTTGTCAGCACAGCCTCTCTCATCTAATGCCCAGATTTGGAAATACAACTGATACATTATACATTTCTCAAATGGGTCTTGTACAGTATGTTTCCCAAGCCCTCCATCCAGGGACATAACCTGAATTCATAATAAGCTATGTCACTGGAACATTCCATAGCAACATTCCATATGATCTTCAGTGGAACAGCCCCTCACCATCTCTTCCCCTTGAGATTGCTGGCTCAGCTGTTAGCATGGCTGAATCGTTCAAATTCCTGGGGACCATCATCTCCCACAATCTCAAGTGGGAGGGAAACATCACAGCGATCACCACGAAGGCACACCAGTGGATGTACTACTTGCGGCAGCTGAAAAAAACTCAAAGTCTCCCAGGCAGTCCTGATCCGGTTTCACACATTAATCGTTGCGTCCATCCTCACCTCCTCCATCACCGTCTGGTTTCATCGCCGACCCCTCCCACCCCGATCACCCCCTACTCCAAAAATGCACCTCTGGCAGGCGATTCAGGTCACTCATGACTAAAACCTCCCGCCACCTGAAAAGTTTCTTCCCCCAGGCTGTGGCCCTCACCAGTCATCTGGCCCATAGTGACTAAAGGACTATGGACACTAAAGGACACTTTACGCTGCACACCGCATCAAGCCATCTCTAAACTGTATATAAAATAACTACACTCTACTGTATTGCACTCTGTCCATCTCTCTGCATTTAGATATATTCATACTGATACTGTAAAAGTGTACATCCACTGTACATCAACCGTATACCCACTGTATATTTGTATATCTGCTCATTCTCTTACAGCTCTATGCTCGCTCTACCTAGTTGTATATAATGTATGTAAACTTTGTATAAACTCTGTTGCCTGTATTCTGTCTTTAAATGTTGTCTATCACTAGCAGCACCATATCACCAAGTAACATTCTGAGTACAGTACCAGTCAAAGGTTTGGACACACCTACTCATTCAAGGGTTTTTCTTTATTTTTACTATTTTCTACATTGTAGAATAATAGTGAAGACATCAACACTATGAAATAACACATATGGAATCATGTAGTAACCAAAAAAGTGTTAAATAAATCAAAATATATTTTAGATTTTAGATTCTTCAAAGTAGCCACCCTTTGCCTTGATGACAGCTTTGCACACTATTGTCATTCTCTCAACCAGCTTCACCTGGAATGCTTTTCCAACAGTCTTGAAGGAGTTCCCACATATGCTGAGCACTTTTTGGCTGCTTTTCCTTCACTCTGCGGTCCAACTCATCCCAAACCATCTTAATTGGGTTGAGGTCGGGTGATTATGGAGGCCAGGTCATCTAATGCAGCACTCCATCACTCTCCTTCTTGGTAAAATAGCCCTTACACAGCCTGGAGGTGTGTTGGGTCATTGTCGTGTTGAAAAACAAATGATAGTCCCACTAAGCGCAAACCAGATGGGATGGCATATTACTGCAGAATGCTGTGGTAGCCATGCTGGTTAAGTATGCCTTGAATTCTAAATAAATCACTGACAGTGTCACCAGCAAAGCACCCCCACACCATCACACCTCCTCCTCCATGCTTTACGTGGGAACCACACATGCAGAGATCATCCGTTCACCTACTCTGCGTCTCACAAAGACACAGCGGTTGGAACCAAAAATCTCAAATTTGGACTCATCAGACCAAAGGACAGATTTCCAGCGGTCTAATGTCCATTGCTTGTATTTCTTGGCCCAAGCAACTCTCTTCTTATTATTGGTGTCCTTTAGAAGTGGTTTCTTTGCAGCAATTCGACTATGAAGGCCTGATTCACGCAGTCTCCTCTGAACAGTTGATGTTGAGATGTGTCTGTTACTTGAACTCTGTGAAGCATTTCTTTGGGCTGCAATTTCTGAGGCTGGTAACTCTAATGAACTTATCTTCCTTTCCTGTGGCGGTCCTCATGAGAGCCAGTTTCATCATAGCGCTTGATGGTTTTTGCGACTGCACTTGAAGAAACGTTCAAAGTTCTTGAAATTTTCCGTATTGACTGACCTTCATGTCTTAAAGTAATGATGGACTGTTGTTTCTCTTTGCTTATTTGAGCTGTTCTTGCCATAATATGGACTTGGTCTTTTACCAAATAGGGCCATCCTCTGTATACCCCCCCTACCTTGTCACAACACAACTGATAGGCTCAAACACATTAAGAAGGAAAGAAATTCCACAAATTAACAAGACACACCTGTTAATTGAAATGCATTCCAGGTGACTACCTCATGAAGCTGGTTGAGAGAATGCCAAGAGTGTGCAAAGTTGTCATCAAGGTAAAGGGTGGCTATTTGAAGAATCTCAAATATAAAATGTATTTTGATTTGTTTAACACTTTTTTGGTTACTACATGATTCCAAATGTGTTTTTCGTAGTTTTAATGTCTTCACTATTATTCTACAATGTAGAAAATAGTAAAAATAAAGAAAAACCCTAGAATGAGTAGGTGTGTCCAATTTTTTGGACTGGTACTGTACTTGGCGAAAAAAAAGGTGATTCTGATTCTGATTCTGAAAGTGAGCAGCATTGCAGGAGAAAGCACATCAAGTCTAACCAGTCTGGTCAGTCACAGTGTCTGGTCTAGGTGGGGGGTTTCCTCCCTGCTGCTTCTGTGTGCTCTCCTGCTCAATGCACAGGACAGCACATCTGTGTCTCAAATGGCACTCTATTCCCCATACAGTGCACTACTTTTGGCCAAAAAGTGGGGTGTCATTTGGGACAATCTACAGTATATATCTCTTTAGTAGGGCCTGTGAGTGGACAGTCACAGGAAAATGATCCGTCTTATTGTAAGTGACAGAGCTCCAGACAGTGCAGCTGGCTGCGGGGCAGAGCTGAAGCTGTGGAGGAGGCTGGGTAGATGAGGGCGGCTGGGCAGAGGGAGGCAGGCTGGGCGTAGGGGGAAGAGGAAGAGAAACAGAGAGGCAGGCTGGCGTGCAGGCCAAGGCAGGCACCATGATGGATGACCTCATTAATCTGGGTACTGAGAAGGCTGGACACTTCCTTCCTGAAAAACAGAACTTCCTGACCATAGGCTTTGGTTCGTCGCTCTCTCATTCTCTCTCGCTTCCTCTCTCTCTTTCCCCAGGATTTCTCAGAATATATCTTTCTCTTTCTCTCTTCCTCTGTTGCTGAATCTCAATCACTTTATGTTGGTTTTCTCTAAATGTCTTGGTGTATAATTGTACATGTCCCTCTTTTCTCACACTGAGCGATACACTTGCCTACTCATGACCCAAGATATACTATGCAAAACTATAAGACAATGACTTAGCTTTAGTACCGCATATCAAATGTTCCCTTTTCACCTAACAGAATATGCACCATAAATACTGTAAACCTGGATAAAAACAGAGATTCTCCCTGGTAATGTTGAACTTCACCATGCTGGAGTTGTCACTAACCACAATGCAGCCTATCCATCATGGCTGCAGCCTGCCTGCCTCACGCCATGTTGAAAGCAAAGTAAAGCCTGATATAAAGGAAACAATGGGAGGAAAATATGCCATTCAGCAGCTCACTCTTTTATCCAAACACTGATCTCACTCCTCATATGACTCCATAGGCCTACTATGCTGCAATCTGCATGCACCGTAGGCAATAACACTCCCACAAAGTCATTATTGCCAAAAAGCCCAACAAGACCTCATCCTTCAAGTGTGTTTGGATGGATAAGGAATGTGCTAAGCAATTAGAACAAGCATCTGATCTGGCAATGGACCTAAATGGGAGATCTAGAGACCGTGAATCAATTGCACTTAATAACAACGGCCTCAGTGTTGTGTAACACCTGGCCCATCTGAGGCCCATCTGGGCATTTATTGCAGCATGGGTGCTGCTTTTGATCTTTATATAGCACACACACACACACACACACACACACACACACACACACACACACACACACACACACACTCACACACACCACTACCAAGCGAGACCAATTAAGAAGCTGATATAACCTGCAAAGCTGCTGTGTCTTAGTTTGGGTGCCTATGGATGACTTCTGAAACAGCCACAGATTAAAGGACTAAGAATATCAACATAGGATTCATGTTGGAGGAGAGACAGCAAGACCAGGTGACCATGCTGATTGTGGAAGCGGAGTTTAGATGCAGACTAAAGTTGCCTCTGTGATATAACCAAGGGTGTAATCACAACTATATGTTCCTCTTTTCCCTCCATCCTTCCTTCACACCATCTCCTTGATGACTAACAGAGCAGTGTAACTCTAAACCACGTGGTTTCCATGCACATGCGCCGGGATGACAAGGGTTTTTTCACCAGGGTTTTTTAAGGGGAAAAGGAAGGAGGGTCCAGCTCTGGTTCCTCTCCTCAGTCTGGGCGTACGGCCTGGCGGTATGCTCCTCATACATGGAAGGAAATACTCCACATAGCTGCAGACCAGGCCAGCCCAGACCAGGCCAGGGTAGCGGAGGCCAAGGAGCCGCCCTGTGTCCGGCCTGCTCCGCACCATTAAGATTCAGTGTGTGTCTAATCTGAGGCAAACTGACACAGTGACATGTGACAGGCTGTCACCCCGAACCATCCCCGTCTGATATTAAAACACAAACACACACACACAACAGGAATACCCTCTGCAGCTGACCCAGGGATCCAGTGTCATGGCTGGGGAGGGGAGGACGGGAGAGGCCAGAGGGGAGGGGGGAACTGGCAGGACAGGCCTGTCTGGTGGAAGCTCATCCCATTCCCGGGCCGGCTCGCCCTACCGTCCGGGAAACACACACACGCGCACGCACGCTCATACACACACTACGGGGGGATTTTACAGTGCAAAGTCAACACTTCAAAGGGAGTGTGAACGTGCTACATTGGGTGCATGGGAAAAACCTCTGCTACTGCTGTCCAAACAGTATTGACTGTATGCTATGATCTAGTGCCAGAGGTACTATGTATGAGAGGATAAGTAGGTCTCTGACGCTGTTCTGTGTGCATACAGTCTATTTATAGAACTTCAATGGCCAACGTCCTGCTGGAGATGAAACTATAGACTAGCTTATATAATGACAGACATCCTAGATATCAAGGCAGTAGAAAGTACTGTAGGATGATATAACGGCAACTGCTACTACTGTAACTGGCAAAAAAAATGGCTGCATCCTTTTAACATCTCACTAGTGGCTTCACAGTATGATGTGCACTATACTGTACATTGACAGTGTTGTGCACTTCAACACTCCTGCAAATAGCCTCATATACAGTCTATTTAACAGCCAGCCCGTGTGGGAACAAAGTACAGTAGGCAACATCACAATGAATACATTGAGAAAACAGTGCATATATCTTCCTCGGGAAATCAACGTGAAAAAAGGTTGAGGTGTGTTTTATATCAGGGAGAGGAATTAGCCCTGAATTGCCACGTCTACTGAATCAGTTCACTTGAAGTTGAGTATGTTCTGCCCAGGCAAAACGGTTTTTCCACTTTTCTTTAGGGGGAGAAATATTTTTGCAAGGGTGGATAATTCAACAGATAAATTATTAAGCCGTTCTATACTTGTGAATAATTCACTGTGTATTTCCCATTGGAGCTGGCATGGCACACACAGAGTGAGAGAGTGAGAGAGAGAGAGAGAGAGAGAGAGAGAGAGAGAGAGAGAGAGAGAGAGAGAGAGAGAGAGAGAGAGAGAGAGAGAGAGAGAGAGAGAGAGAGAGAGAGAGAGGAGAGAGGAGAGAGAGAGAGAGAGAGAGAAAGAGAGAGAGAGAGAGAGAGAGAGAGAGGAGAGAGAGAGAGAGAGAGGAGAGAGAGAGAGAGAGAGAGAGAGAGAGAGAGAGAGAGAGAGAGAGAGAGAGAGAGAGAGAGAGAGAGAGAGAGAGAGAGAGAGAGAGAGAGAGAGAGAGAGAGAGAGAGAGAGAAAGAGAGAGAGAGAGAGAGAGAGAGAGAGAGAGAGAGAGAGAGAGAGAGAGAGAACCACTTGGCCACTCTGTGACTACAGTAGTACACTTACTGCCTTTTTTCTCAGAACTCTTTACTGTGCCCCTCTCAGCTCAACTGTTTAGTGTGCCCCTCTCAGCTCAACTGTTTAGTGTGCCCCTCTCAGCTCAACTGTTTAGTGTGCCCCTCTCAGCTCAACTGTTTAGTGTGCCCCTCTCAGCTCAACTGTTTAGTGTGCCCCTCTCAGCTCAACTGTTTAGTGTGCCCCTCTTAGCTCAACTCTTTAGTGTGCCCCTCTTAGCTCAACTCTTTAGTGTGCCCCTCTTAGCTCAACTCTTTAGTGTGCCCCTCTTAGCTCAACTCTTTAGTGTGCCCCTCTTAGCTCAACTCTCTAAAGTGCCCATCTAACTGAAGCGCTTCTCCTAACCCACAGCAGCACTTGAGATGGTTGTTGCATATCTTTATTCTGGTGGAAAAACCAGCCTCACTGTAAATCTGTATCTTGTCTGGACACGTGCCAGTGTTTGTACATCTCATATAAAGAGAGATGACTCTAAACTTTCTTCGTGGGCCAGATGCCTTATATTATTCTAAGACATGTAAATGTAATTTGATTTAACACAATCTAACACTGTATCTTCTTGTGCATGGGCAGTGATTACATCAGCGGATTCTTAGGGCATGCACACACACACACACTCATACAACCTCCTCAACTCTGAGATGTGGTGGGAATAGAGAGGGTGTTTTATCCTAGCCTGAAGTCCCTGAGACTGCTGCTATCATGCCAGGGTCCCAGACTGTACTTTTTCCCACGGAAACTGTCCTTATCTCCCCCAGCAAACAACCCAGTGTGCCCACGCAGAGAGGCCTGTCACCTGGGGAGAGAGTGGGTGTAGAGACCCAGCTAGACCCAGGGCCTCTCTGACATCCACCTACCAGACCACTGCAGCCTGGAGGACAGGGTGTGACCATGACAACAACTACTCCATGTAGCCTGTATAACAGCCTTGTAACAGGTATATCTATGAATAGCCAGTATTTAACAGCATTGGGATGGGTAGGAATGCTGTAGGGCACAAGGACGTGACCTCATTTTAAAGGGACATTGACCTAATTTGAAAGGGAACTAGGAGATCTGGGTCAAAGGTTAGAAACACAGAGGAGGTGTGTGATTGGACTAATTCAACCATGACCATTTATCAACATTAACCTTTTAAGCTGGGTTGGTTTAACTGAGGTTGAGTGGTTTATCAAGATAACGTCTACAGTAGAACAATGCTGACACCATCTTCTGTCAAACTAAATGTTAGCCTACATAACGACAATAACATTACATTTTACATTTTAGTCATTTAGCAGACACTCTTATCCAGAGCGACTTACAGTTAGTGAGTGCATACATTTTTCATACATTTGTCATACTTTTTTTTCATACTGGCCCCCCGTGGGAATCGAACCCACAACCCTGGCGTTGCAAGCGCCATGCTCTACCAACTGAGCTACAGGAGGCCTACTCAAAATACCAAAGGGTTATCCAAGTAATAACATTACTCAATATTTCATGATAGATTAATATGACACTTTTACACTCCATAATAAATCACAGTAATTACATGTGTATAAATAAAATACTGTCTCTCCGCTCTCTGCACTGACCGTTGACAGCCAAGAGATAAGATAATATAATTTTTCCCATTACTAATTCACAAATTCAAAACACTGCTGTAAAACCGTCCTGACAGGGCAAGCGAAACCACTGGGTGAGCCACAGCATGCAAATCTGAAACAGCCCTCTCTCTCTCGATAATCAGTCGATCAATAACATTAACATTTGACATTGTGACCGGATTCTAGCGTGTTTGACCTCTTGACCTCTCACCGTTTGACATAGAAGTGTCTGTATGGATTTACATCCTCTTGAGAGACAGGGCAGCTTTAACAAAACAAAGGAAAACTACCTCAAAGCAGAATGTCTCTCCTCCACTACTATCCCCAGTGGAGAGGCGCCCAGATGCATCCCCAAACTAGCTAAACAAGCGCCTTATTGTCTGTAGAAAGCAGTCAGAAGCTGCCCTTCCTGTTAGCCAAGTGAGCTAAGAGGGGTCTCAGCAGCAGAATGACCAAACAACATGTGATCCCCATCTAAATAGTTTCCAGCATGATATCAGACTGAATCGCTCCTGCCTACAAAAGGCTGCATTATGCACTGGGCATCAGGCTGATGATGCACATGGGGCTGAAGGAGGGTCATTGTTGTGGAGACTGATCCAAAACTCCTCCTCAACATGAGAGAAGGAAGGGGAAAACCAGACTGACTGAAGGATTCATTCCTTTATCCATCAAAACGTCACTTGGCTAACAGGAAATAATATAAGTACTATGGTGGCGACAGGCCGTATCACCTCCAGAATACACCGTCTGAAGGACTTCATAACAAGATACGAACTCAGGGCCGTCAGCTAATTCTGTGTTTAGCTAATGACTTTTCTGTGTGCCCTGAGTTCGTTAACCCCATCATGGTTAGGAGGGCGTAAATGTGGACAGACTCCAGCTGTATCAGACAGACAGCGTATCTTGTTATGAAGTCCTTCAGACGGTGTATTCTGGAGGTGATATGGCCTGTCGCCACCATATTACTCACTGTGTGCAATCCTAGGTTTATTTCCACGCACTGGCCAATCAACACGAGTAAAAATACTTCACAAAGAGACACCATCAACTGTGTGACCTCACATCCTCCCTGAGAGACCACCAGCATGGAGAGGTCAGATGACTGCTTATTTAAGATGTGCTGGGAGGAAGTGGGGAGGAGAGGAGGAGCCGAACAGACCTCCGAATGGGAAAGCAGGAAACACACTGCTGTCTGGGAGGCTTCTCCACAACGTCCGCTGTGCACGGCCACGGAAACAACACACACACTAATCAATTTCATCCCATCACCGGTCATGAGGCATCCCTCTCCTCCACATTCCACAGTAGAGAACAACAGCCACCCCTCCCTCTGCCCTGTCCCGTCAGCCTCCTCTGGCACTGGGGAGCGGATGGGCTGCAGAATGAACCATCTCCATGCAGTGAGAAATCAAAGCTGCTGTCTCTATTGAGGAGAGCAGACGAAGCGTGGCCTGTTGCCCTGGCCAAAGGGATTAGCCAGACTACACACAGATTTAGCCAGGGGAGAGAATGGACATTGGGCTTGTCCAAATCAGCCCTCTGATCTCCAATCAAAGCCAATGAGGTCAAACCTCCTGATAAACTGGCCCGGGAGGGACTGGCAGGAACACCCACCCTCTGTCTGTCTGTCTGTCTGCTGGGGTGAGGGATCAACTGCCACCCTGACACACCACCAGACCTGGGTCCAAACAGTATGTGTTTACTATACTCAGGTATTTATTGTCTTTGAATACTATTTGAACCCAGGTCTGACAAACCGGCAGAAAAAATTTGCTTCACCATTATGAAATAAAAACATAGGCATATACTGAAAGGTTAATTTAATGACATTCATAATCCATGAATTCATTAATTTATCCATTTACTATTAAAACTTTCATTAATATATTATATTAAAACGTTCACTACTAGGTCATTTGTTTTATTCCAAAGGGAATTCTACACTGCATGTAATATGATTCAAAGTGTCTTCTAATTCCTTCATACAGATTTGCTTGACCTTTATGGTTAATTAACAATTCTCTATTCTCTCTATCGTTCATTCGTTTTGGGTTTGGAGTGAGTCAAACATGTATTCGGTTTGGAGTGAGTCAAATATGTATTCGGTTTGGAGTGAGTCAAATATGTATTCGGTTTGGAGTGAGTCAAATATGTATTGGGTTTGGAGTGAGTCAAATATGTATTGGGTTTGGAGTGAGTCAAATATGTATTGGGCTTGGAGTGAGTCAAATATGTATTGGGCTTGGAGTGAGTCAAATATGTATTAGAGAACCACGTACTCTTCACGGTATCACTTTCTGAAACCAAGAGCATTCTTGCATGGATGGAAGTGACCTCAACTGGTTTAGCAGACAGGGGCGGTTTATGGTGAAACGTGTACACAATTGAGAAATAACACACAGAGTACACACAAGCAGATCGAAGGAATTTATTTCCTGACCAGCACCACAACAAACAGGGTCCTCTGAGGCCTAATACCTGCTATGATCAGTTGTAATATTAAGACTGGGGGCTTTCTCTGGGATGTTACAGCTAGTGATAGGGGCACAGCACTCACTGCTAGTGCTTGAGCAGAGGTCAGACAGGCAGGGCATGGGATGGTGGTCTTACAGCCAAGTGACAGGGGATGGAATGTCCCAGAGCATGTGACACGTGCCCTCTTTCAGCTGTAACCCCCAGTACTGGGGGGGGCCAGTATGAAAAATGTATGCACTCACTAATTGTAAGTCGCTCTGGATAAGAGCGTCTGCTAAATGATTAAAATGTCAATTGGATCACAAAAAACAAAAATCACAGGAGGGGCCATAGATCAACCACAGACTACTACAGCACCAATGCTGCTGTGTAGTACCTGTCTCCATATGGCAACAAGGCATTTCAACAATTGGGGGCAACAATCTGAGGTCTCAATCTATTCAACACATATACAGTCACTTCCACACAGTAGCTGTTGAGGCTGTGTACTATGGGTCTTTAATCTTCTACACAGAGTGACACCAACCAGATAGACAAACCCATTCACCTTTGACATATATATACACTACCGGTCAAAAGTTTTAGAACAGCTACTCATTCAAGGGTTTTTCTTTATTTGTACTATTTTCTACATTGTAGAATAATAGCGAAGACATCAAAACTATGAAATAACACATATGGAATCATGTAGTAACCAAAACAGTGTTAAACAAATCAAAATATATTTATTTCCTTCTTAATGCGTTTGAGCCAATCAGTTGTGTTGTGACAAGGTAGGGGGGGTATACAGAAGATAGCCCTATTTGGTAAAAGACCAAGTCCATATTATGGCAAGAACAGCTCAAATAAGCAAAGAGAAACGACAGTCCAACTGTTACGAATTCCGCCGAGACTGCTCCTCCTCCTTGTTCGGGCAGGCTTCGGCGTTCGTCGTCCCCGGAGTACTAGCTGCTACCGTTTGATGTTCTCTATGTTTGTTTGATTTTGTCTGGTTGGTGCACCTGCTTCATATCATGTATTGATTATGTCACCTATAAGTTTCCTTTGGTTTAGTTTGTAGTCGTGTGTTGTTGTACGCCTGTCCGTTGGTGTAGGTTTATTGTTTTCTTGTTGTTCGTGCTTTTCGCACTTTACGCACTGTTTGCGTAATCGCTCGCCTCCTGTTTGTTGAGGCCCGTTGTTTTTGTATTATTGCCTCTGTGACTATTAAAGTCGGATCGACTAAGCTTCTGTGTCCCGTGCCTGACTCCAACACCGCATCCACATCAGCCCTTGACAGAACAACACACCATATATGGAGTCAGCAGGAGCAGCGGCGGCGACCGAGTCGCTGGAGGATCGGGTCAGCTGCCAGGACGCCAGGATCCAGCAACTCGGCTCCGCCATGCAGGAGGTGATGAACACCCTGCGCCGATGGGAAAGGGAAGGCGTGCCCACACCTCCTCCTACATTACCACCACCATCGGCCAGTCCCACCAGACCAGCTCCGGAATCCAGTGGGATTCGGCTCTCGCTCCCGAGGGCGTATGATGGCACAGCAGCCGGGTGTCAGGGGTTCCTCCTTCAGGTGGAACTCTACCTGGCCACCATACACCCGGCGCCCTCGGGATACGAGAGCGTTTCCGCCCTCATCTCCTGTCTCTCCGGCAAGGCGTTGGAGTGGGCCAACGCCGAATGGAGGGGAATAGACGCCGCCACCATCAGCTACGCGGAGTTCTCCCGCCGCTTCAGGGCTGTTTTCGATCACCCTCCTGAGGGTAAAGCGGCGGGGGAGCGTCTGTTCCACCTCCGACAGGGGAAGAGGAGCGCACAGGAGTTCGCCCTGGATTTCCGGACTCTAGCGGCGGATGCGGGGTGGAATGAGAGGGCCCTCATCGACCACTATCGGTGTAGCCTGCGTGAGGACGTTCGTCGAGAGCTGGCCTGCAGGGACACCAATCTGTCCTTCGACCAGCTAGTGGACATGTCCATCCGTCTGGATACCCTGGTGGCCACCCGCGGACGTTCCGAGATGGGGCCGTCCATTCCATCCCCCAGCACCTCAGAGCCGAGCCCAATGGAGCTCGGGGGTGCTGGCGCTAGAGAGAGAAGGAGAGAGAACCCAAGGGGGGCCGTCCCCTGCACCAGCTGTGGCTGTGGAGGACACACTGCGGCTAGGTGCTGGGGAGGGTCTCCAGGGAATCGGGGCAACAGGTCGCGCACTGGGGAGTCATTTCAGGTGAGTAGGCGCCCCACTCACCCAGAGCTCTCTGTTGTTCACTTGTGTATACCTGTGGTATTTCCTCAGGTTGCATCTCATTCCCAGCATAAGGCGCTAGTCGATTCAGGCGCAGCTGGGAATTTTATTGATCGGAAATTTTGTTCTAAGTTAGGGATTCCCCTCCTGCCCGTTGATGCACCCTTTCCTGTCCATGCCCTAGATAGCCGCCCGTTGGGATCTGGGTTGATTAGGGAGGTCACAGCGCCACTAAAGATGAAGACGCAGGGGGGTCATGAGGAGATTATTCAGTTGTACCTAATTGACTCTCCTGCGTATCCCGTGGTGCTGGGGCTTCCTTGGTTAATCACCCATGACCCCACCATTTTGTGGCAACAGAGGGCTCTCAAGGAATGGTCTGGCCAGAGTGTTGGGCGATGTTTAGGTGTTTCCGTTGGGGCGACCACGGTGGAGAGTCCGAACCAAGTGCCCGCAATGCACATTCCCCCTGAGTATGAGGATTTGGCACTCGTGTTCAGCAAGACGAGGGCGATGCAATTGCCACCTCATAGGCAGGGAGATTGTGCGATAAACCTCCAGACAGGTGCGGCACTTCCGCGGAGCCATGTGTATCCTCTGTCTCAAGAGGAGACGGCGGCTATGGAGACATACATAGCTGAGTCCCTGAGACAGGGATACATACGGCCCTCCACTTCCCCTGCGTCCTCGAGTTTCTTTTTTGTGAAGAAGAAGGATGGAGGTTTGCGTCCGTGTATTGATTATCGTAGTCTCAATCAGATCACTGTGAAATACAGTTACCCTCTTCCTCTGATTGCGAGTATGACTGAATCATTACGCGGAGCACGGTTCTTCACAAAACTGGATCTCAGGAGCGCTTATAACTTGGTGCGCATTAGGGAGGGAGATGAATGGAAGACGGCATTTAGTACCACCTCAGGTCATTATGAGTATCTTGTCATGCCATACGGGTTAATGAATGCTCCTTCAGTCTTCCAATCATTTGTGGACGAGATCTTCCGGGACCTGCATGGGCAGGGAGTGGTAGTGTACATTGACGACATCCTAGTGTACTCTGCTACACGAGCCGAGCATGTAGCCCTGGTGCGCCGAGTGTCGGGTAGGCTGTTGGAGCATGACTTGTATGTCAAGGCAGAGAAGTGTCTGTTTTTCCAGGAGTCCATCTCCTTCTTGGGTCATCGGTTGTCCGCGTCAGGAGTGAAGATGGAGATTGACCGGGTGTCAGCCGTGCGTAACTGGCAAACCCCAACCACTGTTAAAGAGGTGCAGCAGTTTTTGGGTTTTGCCAATTACTACCGGAGGTTTATCCGGGGTTTTGGACAGGTAGCAGCTCCCATTACTTCCCTGCTGAAGGGGGGCCCGGTGCGTTTGCAGTGGTCGGCTGAAGCGGACAGGGCGTTTTGTAAACTAAAGGACCTGTTCACTTCGGTTCCGGTGCTGGCGCACCCGGACCCCGCTTTAGCGTTCCAGGTAGAGGTGGACGCGTCAGAGGCCGGTATTGGGGCAGTACTGTCGCAACGCTCCGGCACGCCTCCTAAGCTCCGTCCCTGGGATTTTTATTCTAAAAAGCTCAGCCCGGCGGAGCGTAATTATGACGTAGGGGACAGGGAGCTGTTAGCTGTGGTTCAAGCCCTAAAGGTGTGGAGGCATTGGCTTGAGGGGGCTCAACACCCTTTTCTCATTCTGACTGACCATCGTAACCTGGAGTACATCCGGGCAGCTAGGAGATTGAACCCTCGTCAGGCTAGGTGGAACATGTTCCTGACCCGGTTCATTTTTTAAGATCACTTACATCCCAGGGTCCCAGAACGGTAAGGCAGACGCCCTGTCCCGGCGGTATGACACAGAGGAGAGGTCCATTGAGCCCACTCCCATACTGCCGGAGTCTTGTCTGGTGGCACCGGTGGTATGGGAGGTCGATGCGGAAATTGAGCGGGCGTTACGCACCGACCCTACTCCCCCAGAGTGTCCAGTGGGTCGGACGTACGTGCCGCTCGAGGTCCGTGATCGTCTCATTTATTGGGCTCATACGTCACCCTCCTCTGGACATCCAGGTATTGGCCGGACAGTGCACTGCCTTAGTGTTAAGTACTGGTGGCCAACATTGGCTAGGGACGTGAGGGTTTATGTCTCCTCCTGCTCGGTGTGCGCTAAGTGTAAGGCGCCTAGACACCTGCCCAGGGGGAAGTTACAACCCCTGCCCGTTCCACAACGGCCGTGGTCTCACCTCCCGGTGGACTTTGTCACGGACCTTCCCCCCTCTCAGGGGAATACCACTATTCTGGTCGTTGTGGATCGGTTCTCTAAGGCCTGTCGTCTCATTCCAATGCCGGGTCTCCCTACTGCCCTACAGACCGCTGAGGCTTTGTTCACCCACGTCTTCCGGCACTACGGGGTTCCCGAGGATATAGTGTCTGATCGGGGTCCCCAATTCACCTCTAGAGTCTGGAGGGCGTTCATGGAACGCTTGGGGGTCTCGGTTAGCCTTACCTCGGGTTACCACCCTGAGAGTAATGGGCAGGTGGAGAGAGTGAACCAGGATGTGGGTAGGTTTCTGAGATCCTATTGCCAGGGCCGGCCGGAGGAGTGGTCGGGGTATATCCCCTGGGAAGAGATGGCTCAGAACTCTCTCCGCCACTCCTCTACTAACCTGACCCCTTTTCAGTGCGTGTTAGGTTATCAGCCGGTTCTGGCACCATGGCATCAGAGCCAGATCGAGGCTCCTGCGGTGGATGAGTGGTTTCGGCGCTCGGAGGAGACGTGGAACGCTGCACACGTACATCTGCAGCGGGCCATCCGCAGGCAGAAGGCGAGCGCCGATCTCCACCGCAGTGAGGGTCCAGTCTACGCCCCTGGAGATCGAGTCTGGCTCTCGACTCGAAACCTGCCCCTTCGCCTGCCCTGCCGGAAGCTTGGCCGGCGGTTTGTGGGGCCATTTAAAGTCCTGAGGAGATTGAATGAGGTGTGTTACAAGTTGCAACTGCCTAATGACTATCACATTAACCCCTCGTTCCATGTGTCTCTCCTCAGGCCGGTGGTAGCTGGTCCACTCCAGGAGAGTGAGATAAGAGAGACCCCACTGGACATCGAGGGGGCTCCGGCGTACTCAGTCCGATCCATCGTGGATTCGAGACGTCGGATGGGGGGTCTACAATATCTCGTGGAGTGGGAGGGGTACGGTCCGGAGGAACGGTGCTGGGTGCCTAGGAGGGACATTTTAGATCCATCCCTCCTGACTGAGTTCCACCGTAGTCATCCTACGCGCCCTGCTCCACGTCCTCCTGGCTGTCCCCGAGGCCGGGGTCAGCACACGGCTGGAGCCGCGTGTCAAGGGGGGGGTACTGTCACGAATTCCGCCGAGACTGCTCCTCCTCCTTGTTCGGGCAGGCTTCGGCGTTCGTCGTCCCCGGAGTACTAGCTGCTACCGTTTGATGTTCTCTATGTTTGTTTGGTTTTGTCTGGTTGGTGCACCTGCTTCATATCATGTATTGATGATGTCACCTATAAGTTTCCTTTGGTTTTGTTTGTAGTTGTGTGTTGTTGTACGCCTGTCCGTTGGTGTAGGTTTATTGTTTTCTTGTTGTTCGTGCTTTTCGCACTTTACGCACTGTTTGCGTAATTGCTCGCCTCCTGTTTGTTGAGGCCCGTTGTTTTTGTATTATTGCCTCTGTGACTATTAAAGTCGGATCGACTAAGCTTCTGTGTCCTGCGCCTGACTCCAACACCGCATCCACATCAGCCCTTGACACCATCATTACTTTAAGACATGAAGGTCAGTCAATACGGAAAATTTCAAGAACTTTGAACGTTTCTTCAAGTGCAGTCGCAAAAACCATCAAGCGCTATGATGAAACTGGCTCTCATGAGTACCGCCACAGGAAAGGAAGACCCAGAGTTACCGCTGCTGCAGAGGATAAGTGACTGATTCCCACAGCCAGGCAGCCAGCCACCCAGACTGCCTGTTTACAAGTTCCTACATTCATCAACTTCGACATGTACGCTCTGCCCAAACTAGTTGCTGTGTGTGAAAAAAGCAGCACTCTCAACTATACTGCTGCTATACTGATATGATCTCTTTCTCTGAACTTCTCTTTCTCTGAACTTCCAACCCTTATAGAGTAAACCTCTAGGCCTGGGGTTCATGAGTTTCTTATTAAAGCCTCTACTAAAATAAGGAACATTATTGTTGTCCTCTGTAACTTTGTATAAATAGAGATAAATAGCACAAGTGGGTATTTTTGTGCTTGATACACTGTATCATACTCTCCTGAGCACCATCAATAGACCGTGAAAATGTAGATAAAAACGTTACAATGACAATGTCAAAATGGTTTATCCGCTTTGTCTGTATTTCATTTCACTCAGTATTTAATATGTGTATCGTATTAGAGGAAGATGGGACTAATAAAAGTGAATAATCTCTGTTTTAGTGATTTTAAAAAATGTAGCTACATTTGGCCATTCTCTCAGCTCTCCCACACACTGGAATCTCCCCCACTCCCACACACATAACCTTTGATTGACCTGTTTCAGACAAGGGTCTCACCTGTATCTTTACGTTTTATTCCCTTATCTAACAAGGTGCCATAGGATCCTCTATCATCAAGTCATCTCTGAGGAAATGACACTGGCCCTGGGGGATCATCAGAAGGGAGGCCAGCCAGTGTTCAGGTCTGAGGGGTCGGGGAGAGAAAGGAGGGGCGGACGGGCCTGCTACAGCCAGCTGTGCTGCACAGAGAGTAGTGGAAACTCCCAATCACAGGCACAAGAAGGTTGGGGCTAGGGCTGGGGCAGACCCCTGGGATATACAGCAGGCTGGGGGGAGCCCTCCTCAGTCCTCACCCCGTAGATTGGGCTGAGGAAAACGCAGACTCCTCCACAGAGATGAGCTCAATGTTTTGACAGGGGAGAGATGGGGGGACAAGGGATGACACATATCCCAGCTTCCCAGGTGTGATCGTCATTGTGAGGTAATCCAAATAAACCCTCATCAGTCAGGTAACAGGTTATGGTGTGACTGAGTGATTAGGAGAGATAGAGTGGTGGTGATGCATTAGTCAACCCCTACAGCAGCAGAACCAACTTGACTCACTGTATCAGGGCTACGTCCCCAGATTGAAGAACCTGACAGACTCTATTCATAGATTTTTCTGTTGAATCGCTGTTCTACATGCTAGTGCTTTCATCAGAGTCGACATGCAAATGTCCTTCACTACTGTGCACCAGAGCATGTGAGCGGAGTGGAGTGGGAGCGAGCGTGGAGCGGGAGCGAGCGTGGAGCGCGAGCGGGCGGATTTTGGACAGAGCACAGTGCGGCATTTTAAAAAGGACGGAGCGTCGCCCTATGTCCCGCTCCACTTGAGCAAAGCATGCTCAAGCCTGACCCAGAATCCATCTGTTTAATTTAATTTGTGTCGTCCATGAATTTGTATTTTATAGAGCGAGAGGAGCAGCAACAAGAGAAAAGGGTTGAGGAATTCAAAAGTTTCTTTACTGCACGCAAAGGCCCAACCATAACAAGGGAGAAAAAGAGAGCTGGATGTAGCATTTTTTAAAATGATTTACATGGACTATGAACCGCTGAGTAAAGGAGAACGTGAAGGGATGCAACACTTCGCCAGCGCAGCTCAACCGGGCTACACCCCCCCATGTTACAACACTGTACGGGACACGCTCATGCCACATGCCCTGGAAGAGATGGAAGCCAAACTGCAAGACCTACTGCAAAATGGTGATGGGCTCGTTCTGTCAGCGGACATTTGGACAAGTATAAGAGGGCACAGCTTCCTTGGCATCGTGGCCAGTTTCATTGATGGGACGTTCCGGGGGCACACGGTTTTGTTGGGCTGTGAGCACATACAGGGGCACCATACCGCAGATCGTATTTACCAAAAGTATGAAAGTGTACTGAAATATTGGAACGTGCAACGATGTGTGATTCGGGTCGTCACTGACAGTGCCAGCAACATGATCAAGGCGATTAACCTCCTCCCTGGCACTGAAGAGGAGGCAGAGGGTGAAGTGAACGCGGATGCCAGCAGCAGCGCAGAACATGAAGAGGAGGATGAGGGACCACCTGCGCCCTCGCAAGTCCAAGTGGAAGTGATAACCTCTAATGTAGAAACTATGATAAATCAGTACTTTACTGTATCAAATTTACATCTGAGATGCCCCATTCACATGCTTCAGCTGGCGATCAAAGACGCCATTAACGAGCACGACAACATTAATAGGCTGTTAGTGAAAGTTGGGCACCTGGTGAAAAGTGTCCGCAAGAGCACCCTGAACACAGAGGAAACCGACCAATTCGGTGTCCGCCCCACAAATGCCTGCGCCACTCGATGGAGCAGCCAGCTGCGGATGATTCAGTCGTTCATCCGGTTGTTCCAAAAACACCCGTTATGGCAAAACAAACTCAAGTCTAATGTTGCTAACATCACCCTGAATCAAGTACGGCAGCTGACGCACCTTGTCAGTGTGCTGACACCACTGGCAGACCTCACAGACAAAATGCAGAAGGAGCTGGTGAACCTGGGGATGATCCTCCCTGCTGTCACATAAATCAAATCCCTGCTCACCGATGACACTCACGCTGCACTTCCAATGGGCATTGCTGCTTTTGCAGAAACATTGGCAAACAACGTGTCAATTCGCTATGGAATATACTATACTGATTAACATCTCATTTTAGCATCAGTGTTAGATCCCCGTTTCAAGACAGAATGGATAATCCGAGATGAGTCTGTATGCAACAAACTCTGGGAGATAAGGTAAGGCTGTGGTTTAAGCTAAAAGTGAAATACATGCAGATTTTTTTCCTTTTTGGAGCGAGCGGGGGGTGATTTGAGTGGAGCGCGATGCAAACTGCGCTGAGCGCTGAGCGATAATGAGCGGACTGGCCTGATGTGGCTTTGAGCGGGGGGAGCGGAGGGGTGAACAGCTCCGTGAGCAAGGAGCTGAGATTCCCACCGCTCCACTCCGCTCATATGCTCTGCTGTGCACCCAACCAGAAGAATCCAGAAGACGGTTTCATTATTGCAGTGCGTGATGTAAGCAACTGGGTGGCAACACTGGCATCACTGGTAGGCTTTACATCATATTCCTGGCACAAGGCAATGCCAAGCACAACCACTGAAAACTGGCCAATGGATGGAAGAGTTGGCATGGATCTGAAGTGTAGCACAGGCAGCAGACAAGAACAGGAGAGCAAACTAACGGAAAGGAAAAACAGAATTACAGGATGACGTCATAAGCAATTTCAGTCATTGTGACACAAAGATCTTAAAACACCAGTCAAACAGAACAATTTAACTACAGTACCTTTCTGTGCTGTAGCACTTGGACAACTTCACTACGTCACAGTGCTTTAACAAGTGGAACAGCCAAGGCACACACTCCCTTACAGCAAGCAAGGGACCATGGTGGTGCCTTGAAACAGGAAATGTCAAACCTTCTGTCCAAGAAGGGTAGTAGTGTGCTTCAAGTTTCAGTAGAATGTGAAGTGCACTCTGAGTGATCTCCCTGTCAGTTATCATTAGTCATTCCTGGATCCACCTCCTCCCATAGGGCCAGGCAAGGCCAAGTCACAGAGCTGTTCCAAACGCACACCCTCATTTTTTGGAAACTCTGTTAGAGAGTGAGTTGGGCCCATGGTATGTGATGGAGGTGGTGGTGGGGACTGTTGGTTGAGACTGTCCAGATATTACTGTGTAGGACTCTGTGTGCTCTTCCACGCAGGGGAACAGTCTACTTGAGTTTACCGGCGTGATACACAATGAGGATCCGCAGTCCCTAGGGTAGGGTTCCCCAACTGGCTGCCCGCGGGCCAAATTAAGGCCGTGGGTGATTTTAATTGAACCCCCCCCCCCCAAGATTTCTGAGCAAAAAAATGTTTGGGGTAAAAAAACGTTTTTTTGTTGATGTTGGACATAAAAGACTGTAAAACACCAGCAAATCAGCTCCAAGTGATCTTCATTTTGGAAATCTGTTCCAAGGTATTCCCACGCACAATAGAGATATATACAGTGCCCTCCGTAATTATTGGGACAGTGAAGCATTTTTACTTATTTTGGCTCTGTACTCTAGCACTTTGGATTTGAAATGATACAATGACTATGAGGTTAAAGTGTAGACTGTCAGCTTTAATTTGAGGGTATTTCCACATATTATTTCATCCATATCAGGTGAACAGTTTAGAAATTAGAGCACTTTTTGTACATAGTCCCCCCATTTTAGGGGACCAAAAGTATTGGGACAAATTCACTTATATGTGTATTAAAGTAGTCAAAAGTGTAGTATTTGCTCTCATATTCCGAGCACGCAATGACTACATCAAGCTTGTGACTCTACAAACTTGTTGGAATGCGTTTGCTGTTTGTTTTGGTTGTTTTTCAGATTATTTTGTGCCCAATAGAAATTAATGGTAAATAATGTATTGTGTCATTTTGCAGTCACTTCTTTTGTAAATAAGTTCTACACAGTTTCTAAACAGTTCTACGTTGATGTGGATGCTACCATGATTATGGATAGTCCTGAATTAATTGTGAATAATGATGAGTGAGAAAGTTACAGATGCACAAATATCATACCCCTGCAAAAATGTTAACCTGTCTTAGGGATATGAAATGTCTGTGTCTGTAACTTTCTCACTCATCATTATTCACAATAGTGAAACTCATTGACATTGAATCATTTCAAACCCAAACTGCTGGAGTACAGAGCCAAAACAACACAAAATGTGTCACTGCCCAAATTATTACGGAGTTTACTGTATGTGATCATATACAAATGTAAGCAAGGTTTAAAAAATGATTCTGTCTTAGTCAAATGTTATATCTGTTTGGGCTTCTTGAGGTCAATTTGCAGTCTACAAATTATTTGTAATTATGTTCCGGCCCCCTGACCATCCGCTCAAGAAAAAATGGGCCCGTGGGTGAATCTAGTTGATGATCCCTGCACTAGGGTCTGACGGCTTGCTGGGCCAAAGATAGCGTCGGAGAAGGCAGGCAGCCCTATTTAAAAATGTGCTTTCAACTGTAACAGTCCTGGGATAGTAACTATAATTGTCCCTCTCCAATCCTTGTGTCCGTCTGGCCATTCAGTCTTTTAAAGAGATAGTGAGTCGTGGTCAAAAGTTTTGAGAATGACACAAATATTAATTTTCACAAAGTCTGCTGCCTCAGTTTTTATGATGGCAATTTGAATATACTCCAGAATGTTATGAAGAGTGATCAGATGAATTGCAATTAATTGCAAAGTCCCTCTTTGCCATGAAAATTAACTTAATCCCCAAAAAACATTTCCACTGCATTTCAGCCCTGCCACAAAAGGACCAGCTGACATCATGTCAGTGATTATCTCGTTAACACAGGTGAGAGTGTTGACGAGGACAAGGCTGGAGAGCACTCTGTCATGCTGATTGAGTTAGAATAACAGACTGGAAGCTTTAAAAGGAGGGTGGTGCTTGAAATCATTGTTCTTCCTCTGTTAACCATGGTTACCTGCAAGGAAACATGTGCCGTCATCATTGCTTTGCACAAAAAGGGCTTCACAGGCAAGGATATTGCTGCTAGTAAGATTGCACCTAAATCAACCATTTATCGGATCATCAAGAATTTCAAGGAGAGAGGTTCAATTGTTGTGAAGAAGGCTTCAGGGCGCCCAAGAAAGTCCAGCAAGCGCCAGGACCGTCTCCTAAAGTTGATTCAGCTGCGGGATCGGGGCACCACCAGTGCAGCGCTTGCTCAGGAATGGCAGCAGGCAGGTGTGAGTGCATCTGCACGCACAGAGAGGCAAATACTTTTGGAGGATGGCCTGGTGTCAAGAAGGGCAGCGAGGAAGCCACTTCTCTCCAGGAAAAAAATCAGGGACAGACTGATATTCTGCAAAAGGTACAGGGATTGGACTGCTGAGGACTGGGGTAAAGTCATTTTCTCTGATGAATCCCCTTTCCGACTGTTTGGGGCATCCGGAAAAAAGCTTGTCCGGAGAAGACAAGGCGAGCACTACCATCAGTCCTGTGTCGTGCCAACAGTAAAGCATCCTGAGACCATTCATGTGTGGGGTTGCTTCTCAGCCAAGGGAGTGGCCTCACTCAATGGTACCAACACATCCTCAGAGAGCAACTTCTCCCAACCATCCAAGAACAGTTTGATGATGAACAATGCCTTTTCCAGCATGATGGAGCACCTTGCCATAAGGCAAAAGTGATAACTAAGTGGCTCGGGGAACAAAACATCGTAATTTTGGGTCCATGGCCAGGAAACTCCCCAGACCTTAATCCCATTGAGAACTTGTGGTCAATCCTCAAGAGGCGGGTGGACAAACAAAAACCCACAAATTCTGACAAACTCCAAGCATTGATTATGCAAGAATGGGCTGCCATCAGTCAGGATGTGGCCCAGAAGTTAATTGACAGCATGCCAGGGCGGATTGCAGAGGTCTTGAAAAAGAAGGGTCAACACTGCAAATATTGACTCTTTGCATAAACTTAATGTAATTGTCAATAAAAGCCTTTGACACTTATGGAATGCTTGTAATTATACTTCAGTATACCATAGTAGCATCTGACAAAAATATCTAAAAACACTGAAGCAGTAAACTTTGTGAAGACCAATACTTGTGTCATTCTCAAAACTTTTGACCACGACTGTAGTAAGCTAACACTATGGACAGTCTGAGAGTAGAAACCTGTACTAATGGGCTCTAACTGAAAACTGAACAAAGATTTATCTTGAGGATTTTGCAATAATGGACTTTGTGGCTGTACATGAGAACGCTCATTTAGGAAAAACTGCTGAATGTGGCATATGTTATTTTTAGTCCTGGACTCAAGATTCCTGTCGAAAAGAACAAGACTGACAATAGTTCACTAACTGTACTTGACCACCATTAAACATCAAGCCTATATTTCATCTGTTTTGAGTGGCAGCATCTGAATTGGACATGAGATTCTGACTTATTGCGTAAACTCTGTGTTATGAGATATTACACAGGTTAGGACCTGCACTATACACATGCCAACAGATATGTAACAATAATTTTCTATGGACCCATTTTTGTTTTGTTTATTGGGTTATCTATGAAAAAGAAAAACACCCTCACAGTTACTGTCTACAGACACAAAGCCGTAAGATCAAAGTGCACAGAGCAGTTCCTCCTACTCTGAGTTCTAGTCTGCTGGGTGGGAACACCCACAACATTCTCACAATGACGTGTGCCACTGGGTTAACCAGTCTCAGACCAGATGCCACCCCATTGAGAACAACAACCAATGGAATCCATAAGAACCCCAGCAGCAAGGATCATGCCCTAAATTTGATCTCATTAGCCCCACCTAAAATCAGCTTAAAACAAATAATAACATAAAACAATCTATATTAATCCCTATATTCAGTTAAAGGAAGTTCACATTCTGCCCTGTATTTATAACAGGAAACATGGGTATTTGAGTTTCTTGGGATTCCTGACTGTGGATCCCAACATAGACCATGGCTGAGTCTTGATAGATGAGGTGCTAACATGGGGACTAAGAGAGAGGAGCAGGCAGAATGGCTTGCTGGCAGACAGAGCCTTGGAGACCAGAGGTAGACCTGAAATAGCATTACAGCATTACATCACATCTGACTAAGTTTGCAGACCTGTCTGTCAGTCGGGCCTCTGCAGAACAGGCCCTACATGCCACCTCCAAGATGTAATGGGAGGGTTACAGTTAGCTGCTTCACGGCTGCTTTCCTGGGACTCACATAATCAAGGCCTGAACACTGACAGGAAACTCACAGACCAAAGAAATGTTCAATTTATTCTTACACGGCCAAACTCAAGACACCCGAGGGAGGACGATTGTGAATACAAACAAATAGCCTCCATGACCAAGCCAACTCCTCACACGACACAAAATGGTGGGGGATTGGTTTTGATGAGGCTTTTTCATTGTGACTGTTTTTCACTAATGTGAAGGTTTGTGTATTTGCTTGCATGTATAGAAAGGCTTTCATGTCTGACATCATGAGGAAAACATTTTCCTGTTCACAAGTATTCCACATAAAGCGTAATCACCATGGCATATTCTCCACGGTTCATAGATTGGCAGATTGAGATGACAAGTCATTTCTGCAACGTCTGAAAAGTGTGGTCTGTTTTTGCTTATCAACCATTCCTGAAGCCTTGACACAATCTGACACAAACTCCAGACCGACTACAAGCACATCAAAGTTAAGGATGGTGGCAGCGGTTGAGCAAGCACCAATGGGGCCCAGATCAAATAGAGCGCATAGGCAGTTAGCTGCTCTTCTCTCACCATTAATCTTCAGTAAAACCATACCTGCCATGCTTGTAAAGCACCATCTATTTGTCTGCGGTAGTGGGAACACTCTTAACTGATCTGCTAAGCAAGAACACCACGCTTATTGTTACTAAAGCTGCTGACCAAGTTGGTTGACATGTTTAACTGCAAGACAAGCGATATTGTTTCTTTGCCCTATATTTTACAACTAGAAGCATGCTTCCACAAACAGAGGAATCCTCATTTGAGATATGGATACACATACATAATTTAGATAGCTGGGTGTGTGATTCATGTGAGAGTTCCATGTTAGGATTTAGCCCACACTACAATTAACCCGAAAGGGTAAAGCAGTTTATTCCAGATGCCTGTGGTTGAAAATGTATTCTCTTCAAAAATGTATATTACTTTGAATAATACTAACACTTTAATTACTAATAAGAGAGCAATAACACGCAGCTATTACATCATCACTATGGCATTATAGCCTGCCATAGCCATCACTACATGATTATAATCGCTGGGTCTCACATGATGTAGCAAGGACTTTTGATGCCATGGCAGGCAGCCTGGGGTGATTTAGAGAAGCATGTGCTCAGCACATACACACACACAAAGAGAGAACAAGAGAGACAGAGAGACAGAAAGAGAGAGAGAGAGAGAGAGAGAGAGAGAGAGAGAGAGAGAGAGAGAGAGAGAGAGAGAGAGAGAGATCTGTACAGAGACTAGGGTAAATAACTGAAAGCCATGGGAGAGAACGATGTAGTTTCATAACAAGACAGACTGTTGTCATAGAATAGACGTAACATAGTAAACGTTGAGTAGGATATGTTACATTTGGTATGGTTACATAAGAAATAAGTTACTTAAGGCAAAAATGAAAGGAAGGTGGTTGGTCGGCAGTGGATAGTTGGGCCCAAAGGTTGCGTGTTCGAATCTCATCACAAACAACTTTAGCATTTTAAGCAATTAGCAACTTTGCAACTACTTACTACTTTTTAGATACTTTGCAACTACTTAGCATGTTAGCTAACCCTTCCCCTAACCTTAACCCCTTTTAGCTAACCCTAACCCTTTAACCTAACTCCTAACCTTAACCCCTAACCCCTACAGCTAGCTAACGTTAGAGTTAGCCACCTATCTAACATTAGCCACAACAAATTGGAATTCGTAACATATAGTAAGTTTTGCAAATTCGTAAAATATTGTACGAAATGGATGGTGGACATCCACAAATTAATACATACCATACGAAACGTAACATATCATACTAAATAGAGTGTCTTGGATTTATGTACAGAATAATATGAAATGCTCTGAGACCACATTAAACAAGACAATCATTCCAGGAAATATGCAATTGTTTTTTTGTTTTTTTCGTACCAAGAGGCTGCATTATCTCATTGACTGGACAGAGCAGCAGAGGACCTGCTATGATGTCACGGATTCTGCCGAGGCTGCCCCTCCCTCTTGCTCGGGCAGGCTGCGGCGTTCGTCGTCACCGGAATACTAGCTACTGCCGATCTATGTTATATGTGTCTATGTTGCACCTGTTGTCTATGTCACACACCTGTTTCCCATTTGTGTAATCACGCCTACCCCATTTAACCCAGGTGCTCCCAATGTGTCTTGTGCGTGGTTGTTTTTTGTTCCGTGTATAGGCTTGTATTGTGTATAGCCTTGGACTTCACGTTACGTTGGTTTGTTGTTTTGTTTTGTGTTTAGTATTAAATAAACATGTTCGCATACCACGCTGCACCTTGGTCTGACCCGTCTCTCAACGACCGTGACAGAAGATCCCACCAAAAACGGACCAAGCAGCGTGGCTAGGAGCGGACATCCTGGACAAGGGAGGAGATCCTGGATGGAAAGGGATCTTGGACATGGGAGGAGATCCAGGCTGGGATGGATCGCCGTCCTTGGAAGGAGACAGAGGAGGCCCGGGTTAGAGAGGAGCAACGGCAACACAGAAGGTGCCGACCGAGGAGAAAGCCAGAGAGACAGCCCCAATAAAAATTTTTTTGGGGGGGGGCTAAAAGGGTGGTCGGGGATCGATAGAGAAGAGCTCCGACCACTGCACTCGTGGGGGCTCAAGGAGGAGTCCTCACTGGAGGAGGACTGGGCGCGGAGAGTAAAGGACTGGAACTCCAGCGCCGGTTCCCAGTCCGGTACGCCTCGTGCCTGCTCCTCGCACCAAGCCAGTGGTGCGTGTTCCCAGTCCGGTAAGGCCCGTGCCTGCTCCCCGCACCAAACCAGTGGTGCGTGTATCCAGTCCGGTATGGCCCATACCTGCTACTCGCACCAAACCGGTGCTGCGTGTCGCCAGCCCGGTATGCCCCGTACCTGCTCCCCGCACCAAGCCAGTGGTGTGTGTTCCCAGTCCGGTCTGGCCCGTCCCTGCTCCTCGCACCAAACCAGTGGTGCGTGTCGCCAGTCCGGCAGGCCCGTGCCTGCACCTCGCACCAAGCCAGTGGTGCATGTTCCCAGTCCGGCCCGGCCCGTGCCAGCTCCTCGCACCAATCCAGTGGTGCGTGTTCCCAGTCCGGCCCGGCCCGTTCCTGCTCCTCGCACCAGACCTGTGGTGCGTGTTCCCAGTCCGCCCGTGCCAGCTCCTCGCACCAAGCCAGTGGTGCGTGTTCCCAGTCCGGCATGGCCCGTGCCCGTTCCACCGGTGCCTGGTCCAGCACCGGTCAGCTGCTACACTCCGGAGCCAGAGCAGTCCGCTCCACCGGGGTCTAGTCCAGCTCCGGTCAGCTGCTCCACTCCGGAGCCAGAGTAGTCCGCTCCACCGGTTTCCAGTCCAGCTCCGGTCAGCGGCTCCACTCCGGAGCCAGAGGAATCCGCTCCACCGGTGCCCAATCCAGCCCCGGTCAGCGGATCCATTCCGGAGCCAGAGTAGTCCGCTCCACCGGTTTCCAGTCCAGCTCCGGTCAGCGGTTCCAGTCCAGACCCAGACGTCAGCCCCTCTCCAGGTTTGGGGTCTCCCACACCAGGGCCCAGACAGGGCTTGGTGCATCGCGGGAGGATTGCCGATCCAGGCCCAGACGTCAGCCCCTCTCCAGGTTCGGGGTCTCCCACGCCAGGGTCCAGACAGGGCTTGGTGCATCGTGGGAGGAAGGAGAGGGGAAGCATCGCGCCGAGGTCCAGACCAGCCCAGGGGTGCAACGGGGAGGCTGAGAGGAAGAGGTCGTCACGCCCGGAGCCGGATACGCCTCCGAGGCGGAATGCCCACCCGGACCCTACCCTGTTATGTCAGGTTTGTGCGGTCGGAGTCCGCACCTTTGTGGGGCCTTTCAAAGTCCTGAGGAGATTGAACGAAGTATGTAATAGGTTACAGCTTCCTCCTGAGTTTCGTATTAACCCCTCATTCCATGTGTCTCTCCTCAGGCCGGTGGTAGCTGGTCCACTCCAGGAGTCTGAGATACGGGAGGTCCCTCCGCCCCCACTGGACATCGAGGGGGCACCGGCGTACTCGGTCAGTTCCATCTTAGATTCGAGGCGTCGGGTGGGAGGCCTGCAGTATCTTGTGGAGTGGGAGGGGTACGGTCCGGAGGAGCGGTGCTGGGTCCCTAGGAGGGACATCCTCGATCCCTCCATGTTGAGGGATTTCCACCGTAGTCATCCGACTCGCCCGGCACCGCGTCCTCCTGGCCGTCCCCGAGGCCGGTGTCGACGCGAGCCGCGCGTTGGGGGGGGGGGGGGGGGGGGGGGGTACTGTCACGGATTCTGCCGAGGCTGCCCCTCCTCCTTGCTCGGGCAGGCTGCGGCATTCGTCGTCACCGGAATACTTGCTACTGCCGATCTATGTTATATGTGTCTATGTTGCACCTGTTGTCTATGTCACACACCTGTTTCCCATTTGTGTAATCACGCCTACCCCATTTAACCCAGGTGCTCCCAATGTGTCTTGTGCGTGGTTGTTTTTTGTTCCGTGTATAGGCTTGTATTGTGTATAGCCTTGGACTTCACGTTACGTTGGTTTGTTGTTTTGTTTTGTGTTTAGTATTAAATAAACATGTTTGCATCCCACGCTGCACCTTGGTCTGACCCGTTTCTCAATGACCGTGACACATGAGTGGATGACTAGTATCCACATCTGGATCTGAAGAGTGTAAGTCGCTCTGGATAAGAGCTTCTGCTAAATGACTAAAAATGTTCATGTAAGAGTGGTCAGCTTTTCAATGAATCATCATGAGGTGATTACAACAAACACCTACACAGAACACAACCTCATAGCTGCCTTAGAAAGCCTTAAATATAATAGAGATGCATTTATGCTACCATGCTAGTGTCCTTCCCCATAATAAAAAAAAACAAGACAGAAACAGGTCTGGCACAGTCTGGTGGGTTCAAAACAGGACTCCTGAGGGTGAGCCAGGTTCAACCCAGTAACCCAAGTGAACACAACACCACTTGGAGAGACAGTGAGTGAGTATTGCACACTTAGCCAGACTGACTGATAGATAGATAGACAGATACTGCACCATGACTCATGTGGGCATGACTACCTCAGCATCCCCCTGCTACACCCACATACCAACCAACCAACACAGGCCTGGCTAGCCTATTCCCACCTACTCCCTTCAATGCCAGCTCTAGAACCCCTTGGTTTTTCAAATAAATATTATCTCTCGATTGTAAGGCACACAAATGCCACACAGCATCTTCCACACATGCCTCACCCCCCCCCCCCCCCCTTTTCTCCAGTTGGAACAGTAAGATGATGAGCATGACCGTCACTATCACACATCATGGCCCTGCCTGCTGTATCTGTGTCATGACATCAGCCCTCATGATGATCCTCTGGATGAGATCATGTTTCAGCAGGCCATGTGCTGCCTGCCTGGCCTGCTGCTCTTCTCACTTTGCCAAAATAACTCAGCACATTTGAATACATCTCTCATTCCTGTTGCAGACAGGGGGCTGTAGTACAGTGTCCATTGATCAGGTAGCACAGTGGAGGCAGATGCCTATGCTATATTTTGGAGTCTAGACAGTGGCATTGCATTCATGACATGTATGAAAATGTTAACAAGCAATCAATTACCTAATAATAACTATCAATAGTAATATTGCCTTTTCATAACAGAATATTGATAATGGTCATCATGAACAATCGTTGGAGTAAAAGGTGAAAGAGTACAGCCATAAATAATTTTATTCCAATGATTTTGCTTAGAAAACACCTGAACCCACTTATTCCATGAGAAACATTATCAGAGGAGAACTGTTACATTCAACACCTGCCAAAATAGCTAAGGTGTAGCCTGCGTTATAGCACCCATATTCTATGTGCGCCTTTACAGACCGGGCGTGCTACTATGCTACAAATGAACATGCCTGACTGTCGTGAAGCCTATAGGCGCTCGCGGAATGACAAACATAGAATAGAAGCACTGGTATTGAGGTGATGACAAGCTGTCATTCACAATCACAAATATGCTAAACGAAAGAAAGGTCTTATATTGTATAGCAATAGACGTAGATCTTTGCAACCTACAGCACAAATGCTTGTGAACCAGGCAATTCAAAACAGGTTCCAAAATCAAATAGTATAATTCGTTCGATACATTCCCTTTGGATCGTGTGAGGAGACTATCGATCCCGGTTTAGGCTATCGATCATACAACCGTGCGCACACGCGACAGAAGGAGGGACATATTGCTTATTCCGGATCGTCTTCTTAACATTCTATTTCTGATGTATTAAATCCCATATAGCCTAGCACTCTAAACCCAGACTATTCATGCAGAATAAAAAGCAACTTACCCTTTTCAAAATCAAGTCCGATGTTTTCCGGTGTGGTGAAAAAATCTGGTTGTAAAGAATTCAGATCCCAGTTATTGAAATGTGTTGTGGTGTCACTTCATTCTGAGAAGGAAAAATAATAATTTATTTCGAGTCAAACAAGAGTCCTATTCTATATCCTGGAACTAGCCACAAAACGTTAAGACATTCCCAGATATGTCTATTGGGCTCCTATTTTCACAGGCAGTGTCCAGCGCATTCCCACACTCCAAGGCTCAACCAGGGTAAGTTTTCTTCTGCCGGTAATTCAGTTTCACCGACCGCGGACCCCGCCCTTGAGCATAGGACAAGACCGTCAAACCCACCAGCCAATCGGTTTACATGGGAAGCCACTGCCGCGCTCGGCGCTAACCCGCTGACGGGCGTGACTAAGCAAGAAGAGATCAGGTTTAAAAATATTAAAGAGACAGGATCATGACAAATAATGTACGCTCTCATTTTGCACTACCCAGACATTGGCCTATCCAGAGAAATCATATGACATGACGTCATAGGACATACCTGACCAGCCCTGATCAATAGTTTATCATGTTAACTGTAATTACATGGTTATTAGCCTACTAAGTTATCAAACCCCTGTTCATACCTTTGTTGGCTACTCATTTTGTAGTTAAAGTAAGGGAATGATAATTTCAACAGATCTGTTCAATATCTGTTCTTTATATCCCAGTCATAATAACTTTATTTGTAAAGCATGTTTCAAGCATTAAACAAACTGAAACAAAACAATGGTCCTAACATGTTTAAGAATAACAGATCAGGACAGAATGACACTGCATAGACATGCATGGTCCAGTGTCTCAAGGTACTCTGTTGTGAGAGCAGTCATGTGATATTGTTTCACATCACATCCTTTAAGATCACTGAACCTAGAAGCTGATGTAACTCAAAGCCCATCATGTCTGTTTGTTAAATTCCATGGACAAGTGGCTAGACACCTCTAAAAATAGATACATAAATAACTAGCTTAGGCAGCCTGTCCTATAAGAACCTACTGTAGCCTAATGAATTCTCAAGATAATTGTATAGATCAACATCTGTACTGTCTACTGTATAAGGTTATAAAGTATTCTATCAGTTGAATTTTAGTTAAGCATTGATGAGCATATGAGCAGGGTGTCTGCTGTGAGATAGGTTCCCATCACAGTCACAGACAGTTGAAATGAAGATAGATGAAATCAACTCCACTGCAGGAATTTGATAGCTAAGACAAAGATGTATGACATTTCATTATTCTCACCTCAGGTACCTGAGATTCCTCCCATATCTGTCCTCTGGGACTTTCCAGCCATGTCTTCATGATTAGTCACTCTACTCTCCAAGCCTCATCCTTTCCCAGCCCATGGACCCTGTTCCCATATGCCAGTCATTTCCTCCTGAGACAGACACATGAAAAGCAGAAAAACACACAGTGTGTTAGACAAAATCGGTCTTGTTTTTTATATTTTTACAGCCCTAAATCAAATCAAATCAAATGTTATTTGTTACATGCGCAGAATACAATGGGTGTAGACCTTAACGTGAAATGCTTACTTATAAGCCCTTAACCAAAAATGCAGTTTTAAGAAAAATAGGAGTTAAGAAAATATTTACTAAATAAACTAAAGTAAGAAAATAAAAGAGCAACAATAAAATAACAATAACAGGGGGTACCGGTACTGAGTCAATGTGCGGGGGGGGGTACAGTTTAGTCGAGGTAAGAGGTAATATGTACATGTAGGTAGGGGTAAAGTGACTATGCATAGATAATAAACAGTGAGTAGCAGCAGCGTATTAAAGGGGGGGGGGGGGCAATGCAAATAGTCAGGGTAGCCATTTGATTAGCTGTTCAGCAGTCTTATGGCTTGGGGGTAGAAGCAGTTAAGAAGCCTTTTGGACCTAGACTTGGCGCTCTGGTACCGCTTGCTGTGCGGTAGCAGAGAGAACAGTCTATGACTAGGGTGGCTGGAGTCTTTGGCAATATTTAGGGCCTTCCTCTGATACCGCCTGGTATAGAGGTCCTGGATAGCAGGAAGCTTGGCCCCAGTGATGTACTGGGCCGTACGCACTACCCTCTGTAGGGCATTGGGGTCGGAGGCCGAGCAGGACCCATGCCAAATCCTTTCAGTCTCCTGCCGTTGTCATGCCCTCTTAATGACTGTCTTGGTGTGTTTGGACCATGATAGTTTGTTGGTGATGTGGACACCAAGGAACTTGAAGCTCTCAACCTGCTCCACTACAGCCCCCTTGATGAGAATGGAGGCGTGCGCGGCCCTCCTTTTCCTATAGTCCACGATCATGTCCTTTGTCTTGATTACGTTGAGGGAGAGGTTGTTGTCCTAGCACCACACTGCCATGTCTTTGACCTCCTCCCTACAGGCTGTCTGTGTATTTGTTTATAGAGATACTTCCATTTTCCTCCAAGAGTGGCTGAAACTCTTACGTAGACCCAAACTCTTTTAAGCGGCCCTGTGTTTTCCCTGTTTCCAGGTCAGATTTGTTTTTCATTTCAGCTCCTTACATTCTGTAGCAGACGATCACCTACAAATACAGTGTGGCTCGAATTAACAATTTGATATTCAAAGTACTCTCTGTTCTTTAATTCAATCCACGGGAGGTTTTTGTCCAGGAATAGTTGTTTGGAGCGTCTAAGTGCTCCTCAGAGAAGAAAGTCTGTTGGTTCTAATGTAAAGACCATTCAATTCCACCATGTTCTCAGTGAAAGCTCATATCCACTCTGGGCCTTTAGAGTGGGGAGTCTGATACGGGGGCAGGATGTTCCAGAGGTGATGACAACCCTAGCGGGTTTCTCTAGATTGAGACTGCTGGGTACAGGAGCCCCAGGTTCCTCTCCTGGCAGGGGTTACCTCAGCCTGGGATCCCCTCCCTCATGGCTGTCTGGCTCCACTTCTCCATCCAAACACTCCCTCTTGACCAGCCCTGAGGCTGTCCCTGGCTGAAGTCGACACTTATTCATGAAAAGCAACAGGTTGCCTAGCAGTGTCTTCCCTCCCCTGTAAAACACTGACTCACTGCTCCCAGAACTGACCACAAGACACACATGGCTGGCGTCACGTCAGGAGCGTGGCAATGAAACCTTGCAACACCTCGAAAGTGGCACGACTATTGAAAATTACTGCAATTTTCCACCTATAAAGAAAAAATTTCAGTTCTGAACAAAATGTCAGAAACATTTGCAAACATACTGTATGCTTCTACTTACATTCTGCTTCTACTTACATTCTGTAGCAGACGATCACCTACAAATACAGTGTGGCTCGAATTAACAATTTGATATTCAAAGTACTCTCCATTAGCATTGAGGCGGCAGGTAGCCTAGCGGTTAAGAGAGTGTTGGACCAGTCACCGAAAGGTCGCTGGTTCGAATCCCAGAGCCGGCAAGGTGGAAACATTTGCCGTTCTGCCCTTCAGCAAGGCAGTTAACCCCCAACAACAACTACTCCCCGGGCGCCGTGGACGTCGATTAAGGCAGCCCCTCGCACCTCTCTGATTCAGAGGGACTGGGTTTAATGCGGAAGGCACATTTCAGTTGAATGCATTTAGTTGCGCAACTGACTAGGTATCCCATTTCCCACTGAATGATCAACCTTCTATGTATATGGTGTGATATACCTTTTAAGTAAGTAAAATACAAATACAAACAACAGACAACGCTCTTCAATACATACATTAAAGGCTTGTGAGGCAGCGTAGGGAGCCTCTGATTGATATACCATGAAGTAGCTGTGATTAACGGTGAACTCTCCCCGGGGTCGAGGAGAGGGGGAAGTGTGGAGGGGGTGAGGCCAGGCCAGGGCATAGGCAGCTAGCGATTATACAGCCGACGCCAGACCACTAAGAGCACCAGCTCCCCTGAAGCTCCATCAATCACACACAGATAAAAGGGTTGAGCTGCAAAGGCCATGTTTAACGAAAGGAACACCGTCAGATGGATAATACAACTATTTCCTCCTGTGTCAGCCAACCACAGAGGTGGCGGAAGGACCATCATTTCCGAGACTAAGCTAAAGCAGTGAGAGAGACAATCATTCCTGCATGGGTTAAAGCCATTCTCATTCAGGTGGGGAAAACAGATACATACAGCAGGCAGGAGGAGTGGAGGCATCAGAGAGACAGGCAGGCCGGCAGTCTTCAAAGCTACATTGACATATCATCCAGACAGCGGACTGGTAGTTCCATTAGGAATCTAAAGCTTAACAAATAGACTGAGGGAAAACAACAGAGAGTGAGACCATGTAATGCTTCAATGAATCTTGTGCATTAACATCAACAGACTGAATGCATAATCTTATAGTGTACAGTTGGTGCTTTGAGATAATGAAGCTTACTTTCTACAATTCTTTAGGGGTTTGGGTACTCACTGCAGTGCATTTTATACTCATTGTAAGGTTCACATAGTTTATTCCATAAGAGTGAAGGGATCTGGAAAGGGCATAATGTAAACTGACATATAAGAGGAGCTAGCATGAAAAGAGACTCCGGGTAGAACCTGACCGAATAGCTTATTGACAATCCTTGAGTAGCCTACTCTCAGTGGCTATGATGTTCAATGTAAAGCCACAGCGTCTGCTCCATCAAGACTCAAAGTCAGCTCACTTGCCTTATTTTTCAGCCTCCATACACCAGCTGCCACTGAGACATCGCAACAACTACCCTATACAGTGATACTCTGCAAAGTTGACTTTTGTATATATACTGTAGATTGAATTCCAACCCAATGAAATCGCACATTCTTACAGTTTATAACACATGAATAATAGACATGAATAATAAAAAACGAAGCAGCCGCAGGTAGCACTCAGATCAAACAACAAAACAAGGAGAAAACCATCCATCCCATTCTCACATTGAGCAGCTGGATAAGCAGAGCAGGAGGCCTCCAAAACAGTCACAAGGGTAAAATAATGAACAAACAAAAAACAGTTTTGGCTGCAGGCACACAGAATGTGATTGTTGAGTAGACCTCTAACTCCCTAGCTGTGATCAGAGCAGCAGCCGCAGACTGTGGGTTGCAGACGGCCTTGCTTCCCACACCTGCTTGCCTGGCCTAATGGCTGTTGATTAACAGGAGGGCTGCAGGTGTGACTGGAGACAAGAACGCTGTTATCAGGCTACACCAATAAACTCAATAGTCAGGGGGAGAGGCCTCTTTGTGTGAAAACATTATCCTTCTAAAACTATGGCCTCGCTCGCTCAATCAATGAAACATACAATTGCTATTATCTGTGAGCAACAGATGCTTGAGTTTTGCTTATAATATTGTTTGAGAAGCTTTCGAGGGGATGTTCATATTTCGTCGTTATTGAGCACGGTAGGCCAATAAACCTGATTTAAGCCATATCTGCACATACAGTTAACTTGTAAAACCACATGCAGACAGTTAAACAGTGACTAAGGATATGTGTTTTGCAGCTACAATGACAGCATAGGGTCTTTAGTCATTTCATTTGTCTTTTATTCCTCTTTCATTAGAGCTCTTTCAACTCCTTTCAGAATTCTCTTTCAACCTCTCGATTCCCACTCAGCCTCTTGACCAACTGAAACTACCTCCCACATTCCAGTTTCTGTATCTCTAGTTTGATCAGAATAGGCTGCTTTCTTGAGAACCACACAAAGTTGAGTGACTAAATGTGAGCAGGTTGGACAGATGTTTCTGATCAAGTGTTTCTCTGAAAGTTAGGAGGAGCCAGCCAGGGGCCTCTCAGAGCCTCTTGGAGCCCAATTTCAGCGGATGTGGAGCAGTAATCCTGGCTCTCCCTCCCACCGAGGATCCGCGCCCACCTGCGGGGCACCTGACACCTCTGTTGCGCCACACAAGAAAGGAGTTGCGTGAAACATTCATGATCATCTATTAAATATTAATCCCATCAAACAGAGAGGAGGCAGATGAAGATTAGGCTCTGCCGTCATCCAAAGGCCTCGCATATGGCTTCTTCTCATCAAATAGTAACAAGAGACCTCAGTGACTGTTTTTCATTAACAGGTGAAAGATCAACTCAAGACTGGATTGCTGAATAAGGTGATTGAGAGCTGTAGAGAACACCTGGGCTGGAATCCATGGAATGTTCTGAAGAGGAAGTCTGATGCCAACAAACAGGTAGCTGTAGATAAGAGTCTGTGTCAATATCACTTGGTTAGCCACAACTGTTTCTGTATTTGATGAATAACCGTATGGAGAACCACTTCAAACGCAGAATACAGACTATGATCCTAAGCAAACATTATTTGTGAAAGACATCCAAAGTTTTTTGGCAGCATGTCAACTACAGTTTAATTCAGTAAAACATGACACCGCCCTTTCAATGTAGAATCCATTTACCTATTTAATGGAGAGAAACCTAAATACATTACTCCTCAAGTGCTTGAGCAGAGGGAAGAGAATATTGAAGAATTCAATTAAATGTTTCTAGCATTTCTCTCTGCGAAGCACTGATTCACTCAGCTGTAGTTCCAATGCCCTTTTGTCATCTGAAAAATGCAAGCCTATCCAACCAAGAAGAAGCAGCAAGCATGCTATTGACCTGCCACTGTAGCAAAATAAACATTTTAAGCCACTACTAACTTAATGGAACTACCAATACTCTGTGATTTACAATATTCAAAGAGAGAGAGAGAGTGAGAGAGAGAGTGAGAAGGGAAAAGTAGAGTACAGTAGTGCAGGACTATGGAGCCTCTGATTAGTAACGCTTGGATCTGCTTGTCAGCTGACAGAGATATCAGGTTAAATTTAGCAAAAGTTCAGTGAGGCGAACAGAGGAGGCAGAAAACACTGTGTTCTAAAGTTGTGACTACTTGCCTTAAAACTTCATGTTAGGGTTTAGTTATGATTTATTTACATTGTGTGGTACTGCAGCAGCTATTTTCTTCATAGTTCCTTTGAGTCTAATGGTGGCTTCAGGTCTGTGTACTGTTAGTTGTCTGCTCTCAGCTCTTCTAAATGGGTTATGACAGTGCTTAATTAATGTTGTTTGTCCTTAAAGAGTAACGTGAGTGATGATGGGGCTGCTGTGGAGAGAGTTAATACACTAAACAAAAATATAAAATATTTTACTGAGTTACAGTTCATATAAGGAAGTAAGTACATTTAAATAAATAAATTAGGCCCTAATCTATGGATTTCACATGACTGGGAATACAGATACGCATCTATTGGTCACAGATACCTTTAAAAAACAAGTAGGGGAGTGGATCAGAAAACCACCATTTGCCTCATGCAACGCGACACATCTCCTTCGCATAGAGTTGATCAGGCTATTGATTGTGGCCTGTGGAATGTTGTAACACTCCTCTTCAACGGCTGTGCGAAGTTGCTGGATATTGGTGGGAACTGGAAAACACTGTCGTACACGTCAACCCAGAGCATCCCAAACATGCTCAATGGGTGACATCTCTGGCGAGTATGCAGGCCATGGACGAACTGGGAGATTTTCAGCTTCCAGGAATTGTGTACAGATCCTTGTGACATGGGGCCGTGCATTATCATGCTGAAACATGAGGTGATGGCAGCGGTTGAATGGCACGACAATGGGTCTCAGGAGCTCGTCACGGTATCTCTGTGCATTCAAATTGCCATCAATAAAATGCAATTGTGTTCATTGTCCGTAGCTTATGCCTGCTTGCCCATACCATAACCCCACCGCCACCATTTGGCACTCTGTTTACAACGTTGACATCAGCAAACCATTCACCCACATGACACCATACACATCTGCCATCTGCCTAGTACAGTTGAAACCAGGATACATCTGTGAAGAGCACACTTCTCCAATGTGCCAGCGACCATCGAAGGTGAGCATTTGCCCACTGAAGTCGGTTACGACGCCAAACTGTTGTCACGTCAAGGCCCTGGTGAGGATGACGAGCACACAGATGAGCTTCCCTGAGACGGTTTCTGTAAGTTTGTGCAGCAATTCTTCAGTTGTACAACCCCACAGTTTTATCACCTGTCTGGGTGGCTGGTCTCAGAAGATCCCGCAGGTGAAGAAGCCGGATGTGGAGGTCCTGGGCTGGCGTGGTTACACGTGGTCTGCGGTTGTGAGGCCGGTTAGACGTACTGCCAAATTCTCTAAATTGACGTTGGAGGCAGCTTATGGTCTGGCAACAGCTCAGATGGACATTCCTGCAGTAAGCATGCAAATTGCACGCTCCCTCAAAACTTGAGACAACTGTGGCATTGTGTTGTATGACAAAACTGCACATTTTAGAGTGGCCTTTTATTGTCCCTCAGCACAAGGTGCACCTGTGTAATTATCATGTTGTTTAATCAGCTTCTTGATATGCCACACCTGTCAGGTGGATGGATTATCTTGGCAAAGGAGAAATTCTCACTAACAGGGATGTAAACACATTTGTGCACAACATTTGAGATAAATAAGCTTTTTGTGCGTATGGAAAATGTCTGGGATCTATTATTTCAGCTCATGAAACATGGGACGAAAACTTTACATGTTGCATTTATATTTTGGTTCAGTGTAGTTTGAAGATAATATACATTTGGCATGAGGGGAAGCATAATGAAAAGCATGCATGATTTAATACTCCCAAACAGTATGGCTTTGCTCCCTCTCCTTTGTGTGGTACACTGAGCACAGTAAGCCAAGCAGGTGCACCACTGAAACATGAGAGGGTTGCCATCTGTCTGTTTAAACATTTAATAGGTAAATCATTACATATCACACCATGTAAAAGCACAGTTAATATGCTTGCATTGACAGCTTCAGGGGTTTTCCCTGAGAGCAATACATCTTCCAAACACCTTTTACAAACAAGCAAATTATTTCCTAAATGCTGTGTAAGGAGTCACTGGTGGGTCAGAGTGAATTCCTCCTGGGTCATGTTCAGTAGGGCACACTGTAGCAAAACCTATTCAATGGAAAACAAAAATGTATTTGTATTCTGTAATCTCAATGGACTAGTTCAGTCCATTTCAAAATGTTTTCCACCTACTGAATACAACCCTCGTTTTATGGCTTTATGATTGGTTAGTGGCTTCAAATATTATTGAGTAAATCCAAAGTATACTGAACAAAAATATATAACTAAACATGTAAAGTGTTGGTCCCATGTTTCATGAGCTGAAATAAAAGATCCCAGAAATGTTCCAGACGCACAAAAAGCTTATTTCTCTCAAATGTTGTGCACAAATGTGTTTACATCCCTGTTAGTGAGCATTTCTCCTTTGCCAAAATAATCCATCCACATGACAGGTGTGGCATATCAGAAGCTGATTAAACAGCATGATCATTACATAGGTTCACCTTGTGCTGGGGACAATAAAAGGCTACTTTAAAATGTGCAGTTTTGTCACACAACACAATGCCACAGATGTCTCAAGTTTTGAGGGAGCGTGCAATTGGCATGCTGACTGCATGAATGTCCACCAGAGCTGTTGCCAGATAATTGAATGTTACTTTCTCTACCATAAACTGCCTCCAACGTCGTTTTAGAGAATTTGGCAGTACGTCCAACAAGCCTCACAACCGCAGACCATGTGTAACCATGCCAGCCCAGGACCTCCACATCCAGCTTCTTCATCTGTGAAATCGTCTGAGGAGGGGTGGGGTGCTGATGAGTATTTCTGTCTGTAATAAAGCCCATTTGTGTGAAAAAACTAATTCTGATTGGCTGGGCCTGGCTGCCAAGTGGGTGGGCCTATGCCCTCCCAGGTCCACCCATGGCTGCACCCCTGCCCAGTCATGTGAAATCCATAGATTAGGGCCTAATGCATTTATTTCAATTGACTGATTTCCTTATATGAACTGTAACTCAGTAAAATCTTTGAAATTGTTGCATGTTGCATTTATATTTTTGTTCAGTATAAATCTGAAAGGCCTTATGTGGGTCAGAGTACTATGTTTGGGAATCAAACAAAGGGACTTTGTTAATCTCTCAAAAAAGCCTAGACACAAATATTCAGGTTTGACAACAAAATTCTCTGGAGCAAGTTTCCACCAGTAGCAGATCAAAGTGGCACTATGCTATACTGAACAAAAATACAAACGCAACATGCAACAATTTCAAAGATTGTACTGAGTTACAGTTCATATAAGGAAATCGGTCAATTGAAACAAAATTCATTAGGCCCTAATCTAGGATTTCACAAAGTAGGGGTGTGGATCAGAAAACCAGTCAGTATCTGGTGTGACCACCGTTTGCCTCAAGCTGCCATTACAAAACTCCTTCGCATAGAGTTGATCAGGCTGTTGATTGTGGCCTGTGGAATGTTGTCCCACTCCTCTTCAATGGCTGTGCGAAGTTGATGGATATTGGCGGGAACTGGAACATGCTGTCGTACACGTCGATCAAGAGCATCCCAAACATGCTCAATGGGTGACATGTCTGGTGATTATGCAGGCCATAGAAGAACTGGGACATTTTCAGCTTCCAGGAATTGTGTACAGATCCTTGCGACATGGGGCCATGCATTATCATGCTAAAACGTGAGGTGATGGCGGCGGATGAATGGCACGACAATGGGCCTCAGGATCTCGTCATGGTATATCTGTGCATTCATATTGCCATCTATAAAATGCAATTGTGTTCGTTGTCCGTAGCTTATGCCTGCCCATACCATAACCCCTCCACCACCATGGGGCACTCTGTTCACAATGTTGACATCTGCAAACTGCTTGCCCACAC
Organism: Coregonus lavaretus; assembly: GCF_964263955.1. NCBI lineage: Eukaryota > Metazoa > Chordata > Actinopteri > Salmoniformes > Salmonidae > Coregonus > Coregonus lavaretus. Next base: position 42,667,850 of record NC_139989.1, read on the forward strand.
GATGCCATACAAGTGGTCTGCGGTCCTGAGGCCGGTTGGAAGTACTGCCAAATCCTCTAAAACGACGTTGGAGGAGGCTTATGGTAGAGAAATTAACATTTAGTTATCTGGCAACAGCTCTGGTGGACATTCCTATAGTCAACATGCCAATTGCACGCTCCCTCAAAACTTGAGACATCTGTGGCATTGTGTTGTGTGACAAAACTGCACATTTTAGAGTGTCCTTTAATTGTCCCCAGCACAAGGTGCACCTGTGTAATGATCATGCTGTTTAATCAGCTTCTTGATATGCCACACATCTCAGAGAAACGCTCACTAACAGGGATGTTAACAAATTTGTGCGCAACATTTGAGAGAAATAAGGTTTTTGTGCATATGGAACATTTCTGGGATCTTTTATTTCAGCTAATGAAACATGGGACCAATACTTTACATGTTGCATTTATATTTTTGTTCAGTGTAATTAGGGGGCTATGAGTCACAGTGCTATAAGATATTTAGACAGTCTGTGCTGCCTAGCGCTGACTGATGCATTCTGGTTGCTGTACCGAGACCATCCATCTGTGCATCACAGACAGGTCCTTGGTGTCCCTGCAAAGAAGCATCGTCATAGCTGTGTTCACCTCAGAGATGAAAGGGGACCATAATGCAAAAGGACAGCCAAGCTCTGCCCACCACTACCCACCCAGCCCATTTAACTCATCAGTGGCACTGCCAAGCTGCCAGGCCCAGCCCAGAGCCCATCCACACTGCTGACAGTCACAGGAAATTCAGCTAACCGAGCCAACAGATAGAGCCAGAGCATGGGAATGATGGCCTCAGCCAGACCATCAGATCAGATATATGGCAGAGTCATCCAACCATCCCTGGCCTCTACTACCAGAGCTGCTCTTGGGGTTTGTGTCTGGCTCCCCCCTCGGCTCACCATCAGTCAGTCACAGACCTGTCGCCAATAGGAATTAAAGGACACCTGGTTTCCACAGTGGCCACACATTACATTTTTTTTTTTTTTTTACATTTTAGTCATATAGCAGACGCTCTTATGCAGAGCGACTTACAGGAGCAATTAGGGTTAAGTGCCTTGCTCAAGGGCACATCGACAGATTTTTCACCTAGTCGGCTCGGGGATTAGAACCAGCGACCTTTCGGTTACTGGCACAACGCTCTTATCATCCAATAACTTCAACATGCTGCTCTCAAAGAATAGAAGTATTTGATTTGCACTGAATTGATGTACTCAATGTACTCAAGTAAGGCAAGGAATTGATGTACTCAAAAATGGTTGAGCTCTCTGTTAATTTTGGATAATGGCAAGCTACCCTTTTCTCGATCGCCACATAAAAAGTAGGGCATTTTCATCATAAAAATTAGGAATAAGCAAAGGCTTTGATTTCTGGTCAAACAGATGGAAAAGGGTCTTAGGAAACATCTAGCAAAAAAGCCTTAAAAGGTATTAGAAATACATCAAAACACAATAATGTTGACGTAAAGACCCCTGCCAACTAATATCAACATTTATATTTATTTTTGCAGAAATTATTTGCCTTCTGTAAGTTTAAGAAATATGACCTACTGTCTTGTCACTGTTACCAAAAACCCACATATCTTTAAGATATTTTCTAATTTCTCTCTCTCATGAGGAGGGAGGATAATGAAAGTTCACAGAAGTAACAAGTAAAGGTAGACCTACCAATTAGATGTTTATGATTTATTAAGTGATTAAAACGAGTCATTCTGTCACCCAATCGGTACCAGAATGACAAAAAATCTGTAACAGAATGACTGCAATTGAATTGGCTACAATGGGTATTCACAAACCACAGTTGGGTCACCTGCTAATGTCCTCCCATCCACTGGCATACTGTTATGTTCAGCTCATAACTGTTTTCTTCTTTCTGTCTCGTGGTGGTTAAAGCAAGAGTGTGAAAACTGTCTGAACAACCCCTCCCTCTCTCTCTCTCTCTCTCTCCAGTTAATGTCAGCTCTCCTGGCTCTTACTGACACCTATCCATGAGCCCCCTCTATTTCCATTTAATGTAACCAGCCCTCTCACCCACTGACCATCGACCGACACCGAACGTCCATGGATGTTGAAAAGTAGTTGAAATTTGGTCAGTCCAAATCTGAACCAATCATAGATGTCTGTTTCACAAGTTTGAACAGCACAGTACAGTACACTAGAGTAGAGTGCAGTATGATTTACTGTGTTGCACTGTACTTTACTGTACTGAACTATAGTGTACCGTACCGAACTCTAGTCTACTGTACTGTGCTCTACCGTGCTGTACTTTGATGTCCAAACTTGTGAAACATAGACGTCTATGATTGGTACAGATTTGGTCCATTCCGGACCAACTAAATTTGGTCTTGTTTGTGGGCGGAGCTCATTAAAATAATAGCCAGTGTGTAGAATAATACCCAAACATGCAAATGAGGTCATTCAACTTTTCTACCGTTGTGTACTTATTCAGGATAGATCACCATAAAGAGAATGACATTCGTAATTAAGCCTTTCTGTATAGCTCAGATCAAGGACCCATGATGTCATTCTGTTACCCGATGTTGATCCACTTCACTTACTGTAGTTCAATAACCAAAATAGATTTTTTCAAACTCAAGGTGTCATATCATAGCTGATACCCTATTCTTTCTGCAGACATCTTTGAATCTTAATTCAGATTAGACATTTAACAGAGAGTTTGGAAAACGTTGTCACATAAACTGAGGGAGATTTTACCGTCATTCTGTTACCAAACTTTACATCTGCACTGTTTGAGTAAGTGTGTTTTTGGTATTGTCGGCTATTATTCATTCTAATCAGACAGGTTTTTTACAAGGAAGATACATTGGAGATAATATAAGGCAAGTATTGGAAACAATAGAACATTATGGAAAATCGGAGAAACCAGGCCTGCTATTCATAGCAGACTTCGAAAAGGCATTTGATAAAGTACGACTGGGGTTTATATATAAATGCCTGGAGCATTTCAATTTTGGTGAATCTCTTATAAAATGGGTCAAAATCATGTATAGTAACCCAAGGTGTAAAATAGTAAATAATGGCTATTTCTCAGAAAGTTTTAACCTGTCAAGAGGAGTGAAACAAGGTTGTCCACTATCGACCTAGCTATTTATTGTGGCCATCGAGATGTTAGCTATTAAAATCAGATCCAACAATAATATCAGGGGATTAGAAATCCAGGGCTTAAAAACAAAGGTGTCATTGTACGCTGATGATTAATGTTTTCTTTTAAATCCACAACTAGAATCACTCCACAGCCTCATAGAGGATCTAGTTACATTTTCTAACCTCTCTGGATTACAACCAAATTATGACAAATGCATTATATTACGTATTGGATCAATAAAAAATACAATTTTTACATTGCAATGTAGTTTACCAATAAAATGGTCTGATGGTGATGTGGATATACTCGGAATACATATCCCAAAGGAATAAATTATACTTCAATAAATTATAATAGAAAGTTAGCAAAAATAGATAAGATCTTGCTACCATGGAAAGGTGGGTGCCTGTCAATTTGTGGAAAAATCACCCTGATTAACTCTTTAGTATTATCCCAGTTTACCTATTTGCTTATGGTCTTGCCTACGCCTAGCGAACAGTTTTTTAAATTATATGAGAAAAAAATATTCAATTTTATTTGGAATGGCAAGCCAGACAAAATTAAACGGCCCTATTTATATAATGGATATGAATTCGGAGGACAGAAATTATTAAATATTAAAGCATTAGACCTATCACTAAAAGCTTCAGTCATACAAAAGTTATACTTAAATCCGAACTGGTTCTCTAGCAAATTAGTAAGATTGTCTCACCCAATGTTCAAGAATGTCCTTTTTCCCTTTATTCAGATTACATCCACTCACTTTCAGTTATTTGAAAAGGAAATCATCTCCCAGATATCACTATTTCTAAAACAAGCCATAGAAAGTTGGATGCAATTTCAATTTATTCCTCCAGAAACGACAGAACAAATAATGCAACAAATATTGTGGTTAAACTCAAATATACTAACTGACAAAAAACCTTTTTTTTGACAAAATGTTTAAAAAAGGTATAAACTTTGTAAATGATATCATCGGAAGGACTGGTGGAGTTATGCAGCTAACAAAAACATATGGAAATGTCTGCTCTACCCAAAATTACAACCAAATAATTGCAGCCTAAGGAACTTGTCTGTCGGCCTTGCATTAAAGAACATAATTGGTTAACGAAAACTGTGATAAATAAAAAGGTATATCAGTTTCATTTAAGGACCAAAGGATTGACAGCCGTCCCATATAGATTGCAAAATAGTTGGGAAGAGATTTTTGACGTACCGATCCCATGGCATAGTGTTTATGAACTGATACGCAAAACGACACCGGATTCAAAGCTTAGAATCTTTCAATTTAAATTATTATATAAAATTCTTGCTACCAATAGAATGTAATTTATATGGGGGATACAATCTTCCCAGCTCTGCAGATTTTGCTGCGAAGAGACAGAATCATTAGATCATTTGTTTTGGTACTGTCCATTTGTAGCTTGTTTTTGGACACAGGTCCAGGAATGGCTAAAGGATTGCAATATTTACCTGGAGCTAACCCTGCAGATAGCACTACTGGGTGATCTGAAAAGTCATAGTAAATCGATCAATAACATACAGTGGGGAAAAAAAGTATTTAGTCAGCCACCAATTGTGCAAGTTCTCCCACTTAAAAAGTTGAGAGAGTCCTGTAATTTTCATTATAGGTACACGTCAACTTTGACAGACAAATTGAGAAAAAAAAATCCAGAAAATCACATTGTAGGATTTTTTATGAATTTATTTGCAAATTATGGTGGAAAATAAGTATTTGGTCACCTACAAACAAGGAAGATTTCTGGCTCTCACAGACCTGTAACTTCTTCTTTAAGAGGCTCCTCTGTCCTCCACTCATTACCTGTATTAATGGCACCTGTTTGAACTTGTTATCAGTATAAAAGACACCTGTCCACCACCTCAAACAGTCACACTCCAAACTCCACTATGGCCAAGACCAAAGAGCTGTCAAAGGACACCAGAAACAAAATTGTAGACCTGCACCAGGCTGGGAAGACTGAATCTGCAATAGGTAAGCAGCTTGGTTTGAAGAAATCAACTGTGGGAGCAATTATTAGGAAATGGAAGACATACAAGACCACTGATAATCTCCCTCGATCTGGGGCTCCACGCAAGATCTCACCCCGTGGGGTCAAAATGATCACAAGAACGGTGAGCAAAAATCCCAGAACCACACGGGGGGACCTAGTGAATGACCTGCAGAGAGCTGGGACCAAAGTAACAAAGCCTACCATCAGTAACACACTACGCCGCCAGGGACTCAAATCCTGCAGTGCCAGACGTGTCCCCCTGCTTAAGCCAGTACATGTCCAGGCCCGTCTGAAGTTTGCTAGAGTGCATTTGGATGATCCAGAAGAGGATTGGGAGAATGTCATATGGTCAGATGAAACCAAAATAGAACTTTTTGGTAAAAACTCAACTTGTCGTGTTGGGAGGACAAATAATGCTGAGTTGCATCTAAAGAACACCATACCTACTGTGAAGCATGGGGGTGGAAACATCATGCTTTGGGGCTGTTTTTCTGCAAAGGGACCAGGACGACTGATCCGTGTAAAGGAAAGAATGAATGGGGCCATGTATCGTGAGATTTTGAGTGAAAACCTCCTTCCATCAGCAAGGGCATTGAAGATGAAACGTGGCTGGGTCTTTCAGCATGACAATGATCCCAAACACACCGCCCGGGCAACGAAGGAGTGGCTTCGTAAGAAGCATTTCAAGGTCCTGGAGTGGCCTAGCCAGTCTCCAGATCTCAACCCCATAGAAAATCTTTGGAGGGAGTTGAAAGTCCGTGTTGCCCAGCGACAGCCCCAAAACATCACTGCTCTAGAGGAGATCTGCATGGAGGAATGGGCCAAAATACCAGCAACAGTGTGTGAAAACCTTGTGAAGACTTACAGAAAACGTTTGACCATGGGCGGTGTGTTCAATAGGGCGATATGGGCGACGCACTGCCAAACGGGAAAAGGAAGGGATTTTTTTTCTAATCAATTATATCATGGCAACAGTAGTTCAGTGTTCACGTCTGATCTGCCAGCCACTAAATGTCCAATCAGGCTAAAGTCGTGCTTCAAATGTCCCCGCCCGTTTTGGGGCGATTTCAGTCAGGTTGAAAATCGCCCAGAAGTCTCTCATAGCCTCTAATGTAAAAATTTTTTTTTTCAAATTTCGGAGCTTTCAATACATTCTCTATGGGTGTCTGAGGGCTTGCACTTACGCGCTTTCGTCATACGTAACGTAACGTAACCATTAACGGCAGACAGCAACGCTTGGACAGCGACTGGTGTAACCGACATGCACCATCTTTCAGAAAAGATTAAGAAAAATGAGCTGTCAAAGACCCACATTGATAGCTGTTTGAGATTGTCTGCTTTGGTGAGAGTGAATATTACCACTCAACTGGATGAGGGATACAGGCTAGCTGTCCGCCGCCACAACGATGAGGTTAGCAACAGCAGAGTCGTGAACACTGTCTACGAGAATCGAGACGACCTCATAGAATGTTTTGAAGCCATCCGGACGGGTTCATTGGGTTCATTTGACCAGCCCACCGTACCAGAAGCTACAGAATAAGGACATCGATGCTGTCTTTATCAAACGTGCCCTCGACAGCTTCGCAAGCAGTGTGCAGGCCATAAGGTAAGATAAAGATTAAACAATATCATTCGATTTTTCTCAAAGCAGAGCTTTATTTGAAAATGTATGCATGAAAGGAGACTGCATTTGTGTTTGAAATTACATTATTGTCATTATATATGGCCAGTGGTGTAATCTATCTTATTTTATATACTATGTGTACTGTACAGTGGTGCTCATAAGTGTATGAACACATTCTAAAGCTGACTAAAAAGAGGAATAAAAAAATAAAAAAATCATCTTTTGGAAATTGATCTTAATGACTTAATTAAAAAAGTTGGAAAATCCAACCTTTAAGGACACCAATTTTCTTTTCTTTTTTATTCCTCTTTTTAGTCAACTTTAGCATGGGATCATAAGCTTATGAGCACCACTGTATACTGTGCTGAACATCCAGGCTATGTGAGACACAAAGGCTAACTTAAACACTAAAGACTTTATGCATCCCTGCCCATTTTAAGTGGAACTGAAGTATTTGTACTATACATGGATACATTGCATATACCTGTGCATCACATAGACAACAATACTGTACAAAGCCAACAAACACATTGGTCTGTTTGCCTTCAGGGACTCCTCTCAACAGCAGCTGCAAGAAGCAACAGGAGCCAAAAGACCCAGAACAGCTTTGAGAGAAGAGGAGAAGCAGAGGCTGTCTGAAGAGGTCTGCAACACCATCCTGGATCACACCAAAGAAAGGTTATCTTTCTCTGGCCACCTTGTGAGTGCTACCTTACTGCAAGCAGACATGTTTGAAAGGTACTGCCATTCAAAAAAATAAAAAATCTGTTCATGTTCATTTTTACAAATCTATACAATTGGCCAGAATATGGTTGTTCATATTTACAAATCTATACAATTGGCCAGAATATGGTTGTTCATTTTTACAAAGCCATACATATTGTTTATGCAGTGTTGAGGAATGTGAAAGAACACCCTTGATTATTTTTACTGTGATAACTTATTTTGCTTTTGTAAGCCAACACTTTTGAGATCAGTCAATAAATGCTTCTGGTATTGACTTATATGCTGCCCCTGTCTTCATGTTGTTGCTGGACATATCTTTTTAAAAATGTGTGTAGGTCACCTAAATCATCAGAAAAATTGCCCCTCCTGAGAATTTTTTCAGGAGCCGCCACTGCGTTTGACCTGTGTCATTGCCAACAAAGGGTATATAACAAAGTATTGAGAAACTTTTGTTATTGACCAAATACTTATTTTCCACCATAATTTGCAAATAAATTCATTAAAAATCCTACAATGTGATTTTCTGGAGAAAAAAAATCTCATTTTGTCTGTCATAGTTGACGTGTACCTATGATGAAAATTACAGGCCTCTCTCATCTTTTTAAGTGGGAGAACTTGCACAATTGGTGGCTGACTAAATACTTTTTTTCCCCACTGTAATAATACTATTAGCAAAAATGTTTATTTTCAATTCACAATCTGTAGAAACAATGAGAATAGAAAGGTTCAGAACTTTTGTAAGACATCACAGTACAGTTGAAATATATATGGCAAATAGAAATCCTATATGGATGGTGTTAAAAGATAGATGGGAGGTGTTGAATGGAATTGAAGGATGGGACTAATAACAACTAACAACAAACAATTACAAGATAACTAATAATGTAGGCACGCAGTGTCCATAATAAGTGTATGGGTTGTAGGTTGGGAGCTTTTGTAAAGGAGCACAGTTAGAAAGATATGGCAAATTGGATGGACATCATGAAAATGATCAGAGAGGTTGAGAGTAGAAGAAGTTCAGGAGAAAGAACAAACAAAATGTAATTACTGTAAAATTGACTGTGTCCATAAAATGTAGATAGTGGGTATGGGCTGGAAGTAGAGGCCTAGGCGTTGTTGTTCACTAGTTTACTCCAAGTGGGGAAAGGGTGGCGGGGTTGGAAAGTAATAAAGGGGAATATATATATATTTTTTAAAGGATATGTATGTGTATGTATGCATGTGTGTATATGTGTATGTATGTGTATGTGTATGTATGTATATACAGTGCCCTCCACAATTATTGGCACCCCTGTTTAAGATGTGGTCGAGGACTTCCAAAAATTCTCCTTTTTTTTTTAAACAACATAGAACCCAAATGCAAAAAAAAGAGAAAAATCCAACCTTTTATTGAAGTACATTACTTTGGTGTAAAAAAAAAAATCACACACTTAAAAAAAAAAAACTTGAAATCATGTGTCCCACAATTATTGGCACCCCTGCTGTTAATACTTTGTACAACCCCCTTTTTCCAACAAGACAGCACTTAATCTCCTCCTATAACATTTCACAAGATTGGAGAACACAGAGAGAGGGATCTTTGACCATTCTTCTTTGCACAATCTTTCTAGATCATCCAGTGCCATGGGTCCTCTCTTATGCACTCTCCTCTTTAGCTCACCCCACAGGTTTTCGATTGGGTTGAGGTCTGGGGACTGAGATGGCCATGGGAGGACCTTGAGTTTGTGACTGCTGAACCATTTTTGTGTAGATTTTGCCACATGTTTTGGATCATTATCCTGCTGAAAGACCCAATGACGACCAATCTTCAGCTTTCTGGCAGAGGCCATCAGGTTTTTATTTAAAATGTCCTGGTAGTTCAAAGCGTTCATAATGCCATGCACCCTAACAAGGTTCCCAGGGCCTTTGGAAGAGAAACAGGCCCACAGCATCACAGATCCTCCACCATACTTCACGGTGGGCATGAGGTGCTTTTCGGCATACTCATCTTTTGTTTTACGCCAGACCCACTTAGAGTGTTTGTTGCCAAAAAGCTCAATCTTAGTCTCATCTGACCAAAGCACACAATCCCAGTTGAAGTCCCAGTGCCGCTTAGCAAACTCCAGACGTTTACGTTTGTTAGTGTTAGTGAGAAAAGGCTTTTTCCTTGCATGCCTCCCAAACAGCTTGTTGGCATGTAGAGAGCGTCTGATGGTTGTTTTGGAGACTTTGTGACCCCAAGATGCCACTCTTTGATGCAATTCTGTGACAGTGAGCTTAGGACTTTTTTTTACTTCTCTTACCATCCTCCTCACTGTGCGTTGTGGCAAGATAAACTTGGGACCTCTTCCAGCCTTGTTTGTCACTGTTCCAGTTGTTTTAAACTTCTTAATGATTCCTCTGACTGTAGATACGGGCAAGTTAAGGCGAGTGGCTATTTTCTTGTAGCCATTGCCTGACTTATGAAGGTCGACACAAATCTGCCTTACTTGAATTGTGTGTTCTCCTGTCTTTGCCATGTTGACAAATGGGTAAGAGAATTAGGCCTCTGTGTCACGTCATATTTATACCCCAGGGAAACAGGAAGTCATGAATTACTAATTAAAAGTTCCTAGATACCCTGACCAACTTTAGCAACTACAGAAAAATATATTTTTTAAAAAATCAATTAAAATTTTCAGCGGAATTGTTAGGGGTGCCAATAATTGTGGGACACATGATTTCAAGTTTATTTATTTTTTAATGTGTGATTTTTTTTTTACCACCAAAGTAATGTACTTAAATAAAAGGTTGGATTTTTCTCCTTTTTTGCATTTGGGTTCTATGTTGTTTAAAAAAAAAGGAGAATTTTTGGAAGTCCTCGACCACATCTTAAACAGGGGTGCCAATAATAGTGGAGGGCACTGTATATATATATATATATATATATATATATATATATATATATATATATATATATATATATATATATATATATATATATGTATATGTGTGTATGTATGTATGTATATATGTGTATATATATATATGTATATGCAGGGGCGGTGTGTTCAATAGGGCGATATGGGCGACGCACTGCCAAACGGGAAAAGGAAGGGATTTTTTTTCTAATCAATTATATCACGGCAACAGTAGTTATCAGTGTTGTAATCTAGATGTCTGATCTGCCACAGTGCCACTAAATGTCCAATCAGGCTAAAGTCGTGCTTCAAATGCCCCCCCCCCCCCTTTTGGGGCGATTTCAGTCAGGTTGAAAATCGCCCAGAAGTCTGTCATAGACTCCCATGTAAAATCTATTTTTTTCAAATATCAGAGCTTTCAATACAATCTCTATGGGTTTCTGAGGGCTTGCACTTACGCGCTTTCGTCATACGTAACATAACCATGAACGTAACTAAGAAAAGAGCGGGTAGCCTCATCAATCAATTCACGTACTACTATCAAGATGGCTATAGCGTTCAGTGCAACTCGATTGTCTCTTTGAAATAAGTTACTTTTTGTCGGCGAACAAATGAAGATAAATTGGCAACGAAACAATTAGGACCTCCCAGACCAAATTTAATAATTCAACAGGTTTCTACTAAAGGGGGGAAGTCCTACACCCGAGGATTTTCCAAAAATTGGTACAACGAAAAACCTGGCTAGCAGGCTGCGATGTAGCTAATGCAGTCTTCTGCTACCCCCTGCTTACTCTTTCACCCTGAAGGCGGCACGGCAGACAGCACCGCTTGGACAGCGACTGGTGTGTAACGGACATGCACCATCTTTCAGGAAAGATTAAGAAACATGAGCTGTCAAAGACCCACATGGATAGCTGTTTGAGATGGTCTGCTTTGGGGAGAGTGAACATTCCCACTCAACTGGATGAGGGATACAGGCTAGCTGTCCGCCGCCACAACGATGAGGTTAGTGTTGATAATCACAAGTTTACTGGAGAACTGAAACTGACAAGGCTGACAAGATAGGACCCTTTTGTCCATTGTTATTGGATAGGAACAGAACTTATAACCAGCTCCTGACCTAAATAGATCTTAGCACAACATTTTACTCAACATATCATATTCCATATTCACTATAACAAATATATTTACTACGACATTAGCAAGAACCGCCACATCCTCAGCCGGCTAATCCAGTGTGTGAAGTTTTGCGGAGTGTTTGAGTTAGCTTTGCGAGGCAAAGATGAAACTGAGGGCTCCACCAACCCTGGTAAGCCAACACTTTTGAGATCAGTCAATAAATGCTTCTGGTATTGACTTATATGCTGCCCCTGTCTTCATGTTGTTGCTGGACATATCTTTTTTAAAATGTGTGTAGGTCACCTAAATCATCAGAAAAATTGCCCCCCCTGAGAATTTTTTCAGGAGCCGCCACTGTGTATGTGTATATATATATATATATATATATAAAATAAAAAATAAATTTAAAAAAGTGTGTTTTTGTAAAATTTTCTGTGTAAATTGTTCAAAGTAGTCCTTTTGCATAGAGTTGTATGGTTTGTTTAACTTTGCAATCAATGGTTTTTGTTTGAGATACATTATAATGTGACAAATCTGAGTCTCATTCTGCTATTCCAATACCGTATAATTGCCTAGTATACATTCCCAAATTACTGAGAGGTAATCAAATCAAAGTTCTTAATAACAATGATATCTTCAATAAAATCAATCCGATCTTCTAACTCTGGAGCATTAGATCACTTGGTCACACAAGAGCAAGTGATAAAAGTACTACGGGACAGCTGCCATGACATCATAAAAACGAGCCATGCAAATATTAGATCTAGGAATGTTTATGCCATCCTTAAGTTACTGATATCAACTTACCCCCACTGGCAACTTCCTGCGTGCCCTTCACCTATTTCTGCCATGCTTACACATAAGACCACCACTCCACAAGCACACTGCTGTCTCTGGCAGGCCTCCAAACATTGACTGACTGACTGATCCACACAGGGAGGCACTGCTGGGGTGCAGAGATCAGCAGTTAGTACATCACCACCCAGCCATGCATTGCATTTCCCCGATTGAAATATACAGTATCATCTTTTCTCAGGAGTGGCAACAGACCAAAACTAGAGAGAAAGGCCAGTATTAATATAAGAAAATATGTAATAAAGAACATACACTGCTAGTCCAAGATCACTTATCACCCATAATTTGATCAGCTACGATATGGGCTAGCATAAATAAACCAAGTCCTTAAGGCCACACATCTCCCAGTCTATCAGCCTCACAACAGATGATAGGCCTGACAGTTGACTGACAGCTGGTTTAAATGGACTTGTTCTCTAGGAGGTGCAATAACCGCTTCAGCTCTGGGTCTTCTCTCCCTCTTCTCCAGCTTGATCCTAGCAGCCTGTTGCTTGGTAACAGACTGCGACCACTTCAAAGTCCCTCTCCCTTAAGTGCAAGAGGCCTGCCTTGGAAAGGCTTCAGAGGGGCTTGTCACTGGACCATGGGACAGGGGCTCCACCATGTTCCCCTCTACTCCTGTGTTCCTGTGCTGGTTCAGAGCAGCTGAGCAGGCTGTCTTTGGGGAGCAGGAGGAGAAGGCGGTCGACCAGGCGGCTGGGAGCACGTCTGGCTGGTGCTGATGACAGAACCGTACAGCAGGGAGAGGCAAGTGGGACCAAGCTAGAAACCACAAAGTCTGTCAATCCCATCAGAGCTACTAACCATCACACAGTGTTAGGCAAACCTGGCCAACATGGGGCCCACTCTCATCCTGCAAAGTTAAGTTCTAGAAGAATGTGAAAGCCAAAACGGGAGTGGAAAGTGACCCTGCCTCATAATACTAAAGCACAACATCTTTCTCAATGCATCTGCTGTTTCTATTTTCTAGAATTGTTGTTATTGCAGGCAGTTTCAGTGAGTAATACTGAAAGTGGGAGGTAGGGTGAAAGTATAATTTATTTATTCCCTGTACGGGAACTCATACACGTGCACCAAAACATTTGATGGGCTAATCATAGAATTACACTTGCAACAGGAAAGAGATAACTGTTACACAAAACACCAAGAAGTGTAATGACATTTTGGCGATTGTCATTAGCCCAGAATTTATGCGTCCACTCAGGAGGCCAACATTTTGTTTTAATTATTGTGATAGGCTCATGTTTTAGCGGTATAGCGTACCTCCACTATTTATTTTGCTGGGACGCCATACCGGACCGTACCGCCTTACTTTCACGCCTATGGCTGACCTGGAGAGACTATGAAACACCATGGCACATTCAAAAATAATAGCTCATTTCATATCACTACCTCTGAAAGGCCTCCTAAACTATTGTGTCACAAAAACCTTTAAAACACAAGGATATTGGACAGACTGCTGTACTGTACTGTACTTTATTCCCAGTGTGCCATGCTGTGTGCACGCTCGTGTCACATTCTGTTATAGACGGCCAGACTGGCACATCGGTCAACACAGCCTGGAGCCAAGCTGCCTGGTGCAGACAGCCCTCTTCCTGGGCACGGGCGGGCGGGCAGGCACGAGGACATCAGAACTATCTATAACCACTTATTAGACCAGCACTGTTTTCCTAATGAAGCTGTGTCAAATGATAAGGCAGAAAGAGGAAAGAGTGGACCCAGGTCTACCACATGCAGTACAAAATGCCCCTTGGAGATTGTATATTTATTCCAACTTAGCCCTTGATATTGATGGATGAATGCCAGAGGAGCAAAGTGATTATTAAAAGTTAAAAAAAATTGAGATGGCCCAGTTGAGTGAATTGTGCCATTGTTTGCAGCCAAGCATGTAAATGTATAAATCTAATTTAGAGTATACACTGATTTTTCAAAACATTAAGGACACCTGCTTTTTCCATAAGATAAACTGACCAGGTGAATCGAGATGAAAGCTATCATCCCTTATTGATGTCACTTGTTAAATCCACTTCAATCAGTATAGATGAAGGGGAGGAGACAGGTTAAAGAAGGATTTGTAAGCCTTGAGACAATTGAAACATGGATTGTGTATGTGTGCCATTCAGAGGGTGAATGGACAAGACAAAATATTTAAGTGCCTTTGAACGGGTATGGTAGTAGGTGCCACCGGTTTGTGTCAAGAACTGAACATGGGCCAACATCCTTGTGGAACACTTTCGACACCTTGTAGAGTCCATGCCCCGACAAATTGAGTCTGTTCTGGGGGGGGGGGAACAACTCAATATTGGGAAGGTTTTCTTAATGTTTTGTAATGTTTACATTGAGATAATACAAAACAAACTCAAACTGAGCATAGCAAAGTGAAATGCCATCTCTAGGGAACCATCCAGATGCTCTAAACGTGTACAATGTGAAGTGATATCCATGGAATGTTATGAACGTAACCACACAAAGGCCATTGCCTTATCAGGATCAGCTAACAGACATATTCTCATTCAGACATGGCCAAGACAAAATATTCATAAAATAACAGGAAGCTGACACAATCTGATGTCACTGTGAATCCATCCCCCCAGTCACCTGCTTTGAGTCTCACTGGCAGTCCAAGCAACACATCTGGAAAGTATTCACTGTGAACAAAGAGAAATTGTGGAGGGAAACTCAACAATCATCCTAGGTTTACACGAAGGTCAAGTCACTAATTTGAAACATCCCCTGTAGGTCCCCTGTAAGTAACTATGATCTGCTTGCCTGTAAGCATATATTTACAATGTGTAATTGCACAACCACTTGTTAAATGTAGCTAGGTAGCCTAAATAGTGATTTTCTTTTGTGAGTTGCAGTAAGAAAAAAGAAAAATAAAAAAAAGAAGTAGAATGAGAAAAATAAGTGGAAATTAGAACATATCTTCCCCCACCATTCAATCATATGATTTACTTGACATAAATTAAATTCTCTATATAAGAGAGTACATTTTATAATACTAAATTTTGGGATTGAATTTGTTCATCTGAGGTGTGTGGTCCCTTTAAGAGGAGTCAAAAGAGAATACTGCGTTCCTAACCAAGTGGGCAGGTGGTATTTCCTACATATGACTGGGAAATCTAGTTGAACGCAGCATTACCAACTGGTAATTACTAGTGGTAAAGTCGTCTACAATCTCTGAGCTCCAATTTCTCACACATGCTGAACTCTGACGTCACATGTTAAGGAAACGATCTCACTAACAGTATTTTCGGCTGTAAAATGCAACAACAAAACATTATTTATTAAAAGCAATCTTTGAATGTGGTTTTTTAACAATTTAATTTGTTTGCGAGCATAATAGCTGTAATTTTTGTCGATGGTTGACGCAGCTTGTTTGGCATTAGCCAATCAACAAGTTCAAAGCACGTGAATGCACCGAACTCGTATTTACGACTTCATAATTGATAATTACCCCCTTCCCACTTAGTTATGAACGCAGCAGAAGTCCCAGCATCCCAAGCGAGATAGCTAGCTAACTAGTAATCCAAGCCGGCTATTTGACAAATATTTCTTATATCAAATAATTTGTGGGTGCAAAACCAATTTCAGATTAATGCATAGGAAACGGACATTGTTGATGTTGCGTACTGAATACGCCTATATGTTCTGGCTAGCAGAAATGTACCTCAACAACCCTAGTTCATCGTTGCAACAAAACAAAAACACTAGCTAGCTAGCTAATGATTTTAGCCTTAGTATAGGCAAAAAAAATCATGTCTAACTAACAAGCTAGGTCATAGATGAAAGAGTTAGTTATACGTATCTCTGACTAGGTAGCTGTGTTTACTAGATTACAAACTCGTGTACATCAAGCAATGTAGCATGTCAGGGCGAAAGAGGAAGCAAATATCAGTACCTGAGTCCGAGGACCAAGTAAAAAGGGGCGTGTCACTGAGAGAGGTGAAGTCTACCGTCCATGACCATGGGAGCAGGGATGTTGATGATGTCAAACCAGAGACAGTACTTTTCCAAGGAGGGGGACCCCCAAAGGCTTGGAGAAGAGTTCTTCAACCAGCCCTGTATCAGTTTGGCTAAATCATTCCTGGGCAAGGTGCGTTCCCTAGAATCAAACATAATTGTAACCCAAACCGCCGTTGAATAACCCTTGATCAGATACATATTATATGTAACACAGTAGATAGGCCTATGACTAGGGCAGCCCTCATGATGTGAAGGGGGGCTCTTTGTAGACTACCCTCTACCTCTGATATAGCTACAGATTGTTACACCAGATAATGTGATTTAACCAACTAATGTGTCCAGATAATGTGATTTAACTTTTTAGGCTCCCTGAAGTAATCCAACAATGTGTACGCCGCCATCTTGTCTATTTCAAGTCTTCTGTCATTGATCGAGACTGGTGGGTGTCCACCCCAAGGTGCAGCATGTCATGATGACAGACACCTGTCTCGATCAATGAGAGAAGACTTGAAATAGACAAATAATAATAATAATATAATATGCCATTTAGCAGACGCTTTTATCCAAAGCGACTTACAGTCATGCGTGCATAAATTTTTGTGTATGGGTGGTCCCGGGGATCGAACCCACTACCTTGGCGTTACAAGCGCCGTGCTCTACCAGCTGAGCTACAGAGGACCACGATGGTAGCATACATATTTTTGGATTACTTAATGACACAAAAAAATGATTATCTGGCGTAACAATCTGTAGTTACCTCTAAGGATTATCGTTGTAACAAAGAGTTCGAAAGGTTATCTATTTAAATCCTGAACAGAAGCACTGTGCTTGCATTCAAACGACCAGCAAATGTCAAAGCCAGGAAGCACTTGTGTATGCAGAGTGACTATTAATAATCTTAGCCATGTCTTTTTAAGCCCTCCAGTGCCTGAGTATGTTTGTGTTTAATGAAGCTATGTCTGGACCAGTTTACAGCAAGACTGTAATAAAAAGTATGAAAGCCATTATCATGTGGCAAGGCTTCCGGGCTGGTTGTTAATTGTCAGAGAAGCTTGGTTCCCCCCGTGTGATCATGCATTCCACCAGCCTTCCAGCACACACTGCCTCAGAACACTGTGTGGTTTGTGAACAGTCCTTTGCTCAATGCGGAAATAATTGCTCTCCTCAATGGTGACTTCTTTCATCGGCACTGAAAGAAACCCTCCGACTCTCTGAGTAGTTGGTGCTGACTGAGATCCAAACAACTAATGGGAGTGGACTTATCTTGTAGAGAAATATTTTTTTCCTTCTCACTTTAACCTAATTTTCTTCTAGTTTGTTCCCCCCAGCTCCATCTATACTAAATGCCTTCTCAGTGGAGTCTCATGGCCTCTGCTGATGGGTTGAATGATCTAGCTAAACATGATGGGAAAATGTGTATTGTCTGTGTATTCCTGTATCAACATTGAATGGAGTCCAGCTAGCGGTTGCACAGCCGTTGGCACACATACACCATCTACAGTGCTTATTGTGACCACACACATGTAGTCTAGTTCTCTTCAGAGATAACAATAGATCAAGTTCCTTCTGAAGACTTACCCACTGAGGACACACATGAAAGAAAGTCTTTATTTAGGCTACTCCTTGTTTTCCCTGCAAGGTGTTGGTGCGTCGGAGCGCAAATGGCACTGAGCTGAGAGGGACGAGGGGACAAAGCCTCTCACTCTGCTGGGGGAAAATGCACTGAGAGGAACACAGCGATGTTTATGAAACCTGGCACCATCTATGTATACCCAATCTATGGCATCTACCTCTGTATGAATGTTTCCAGTCAAGGTAAGACCATACAACAGAACAGTACATCAGCCACGCTTACCCAGAAGGCAGTGGAACTAACCACCATTAATAAACCAAACTACCATTAAAACCACACGCAGTAAAGTTCACATTTTGTGTTGGCCTTATCTGTAGGAAAATCACCTCATTAGAGACTAAATAGTGTAGTACCTCCCAGGCTCCCCCATGTTACTTTCATTAGGCGATAGTTATCTTTGGCCACAGGTGCTGATATTTGTTTTGCCGTGTGCAGCCTGTGAAATGTTTTGATGTTTTTTTTTCTCTCCAACTGTTTCTCATTATTGAATACGTTAAATATGTTGCACCATGTTATTATCCATTCATTCACACTGGAGAAAGGGCAAAGGAAGGAGACAGAGTGGAGCCTTACTATCATGCCTTGTGTGTGTTCTCTCTAGGGGAGGGTGCTGCCGTGGGCTCTGGAGCCCCTACAGGGCCTGCCTCTAATGAGGCAGTTGCGGGGAGCCAGGCGAAGGGAGGGGGCTCGGCCCCTGAAGGAAAAGGAGCTATGCAACGGCCCCTCAAAGCTGTGCCAGGCCCTGGACATACCACGCTGCTTTGATCAGAGAGACCTAGCCTCTGACCCAGATGTGTGGCTGGACAGGGACCCCCAGATAGGACCACAGGAGTCAGACCTCAAGGAGGTGGTCTCAGCAGCCCGGATCGGCATTGACTCTCATGGGGAATGGGCCACCAAACCCCTGTCCTTCTATCTGCGTGGTCACCACTGTGTGAGTGTAGTGGACAAACAGGCAGAGACAGACTCACTCAATGGCCAACACTGTTATATCAGACGTTGCGTCCTCCTCAGTGGACTTACAGTGGGGGAAAAAAGTATTTAGTCAGCCACCAATTGTGCAAGTTCTCCCACTTAAAAAGATGAGAGGCCTGTAATTTCCATCATAGGTACACGTCAACTATGACAGACAAAATGAGGAAAAGAAATCCAGAAAATCACATTGTAGGATTTTTAATGAATTTATTTGCAAATGATGGTGGAAAATAAGTATTTGGTCAATAACAAAAGTTTCTCAATACTTTGTTATATACCCTTTGTTGGCAATGACACAGGTCAAACGTTTTCTGTAAGTCTTCACAAGATTTTCACACACTGTTGCTGGTATTTTGGCCCATTCCTCCATGCAGATCTCCTCTAGAGCAGTGATGTTTTGGGGCTGTCGCTGGGCAACACGGACTTTCAACTCCCTCCAAAGATTTTCTATGGGGTTGAGATCTGGAGACTGGCTAGGCCACTCCAGGACCTTGAAATGCTTCTTACGAAGCCACTCCTTCGTTGCCCGGGCGGTGTGTTTGGGATCATTGTCATGCTGAAAGACCCAGCCACGTTTCATCTTCAATGCCCTTGCTGATGGAAGGAGGTTTTCACTCAAAATCTCACGATACATGGCCCCATTCATTCTTTCCTTTACACGGATCAGTCGTCCTGGTCCCTTTGCAGAAAAACAGCCCCAAAGCATGATGTTTCCACCCCTATGCTTCACAGTAGGTATGGTGTTCTTTGGATGCAACTCAGCATTCTTTGTCCTCCAAACACGACGAGTTGAGCTTTTACCAAAAAGTTATATTTTGGTTTCATCTGACCATATGACATTCTCCCAATCCTCTTCTGGATCATCCAAATGCACTCTAGCAAACTTCAGACGGGCCTGGACATGTACTGGCTTAAGCACGGCGCTTGTAACGCCAAGGTAGTGGGTTCGATCCCCGGGACCACCCATACACAAAAATGTATGCACGCATTACTGTAAGTCGCTTTGGATAAAAGCGTCTGCTAAATGGCATATTATTATTATTATTATAAGCAGGGGGACACGTCTGGCACTGCAGGATTTGAGTCCCTGGCGGCGTAGTGTGTTACTGATGGTAGGCTTTGTTACTTTGGTCCCAGCTCTCTGCAGGTCATTCACTAGGTCCCCCCGTGTGGTTCTGGGATTTTTGCTCACCGTTCTTGTGATCATTTTGACCCCACGGGGTGAGATCTTGCGTGGAGCCCCAGATCGAGGGAGATTATCAGTGGTCTTGTATGTCTTCCATTTCCTAATAATTGCTCCCACAGTTGATTTCTTCAAACCAAGCTGCTTACCTATTGCAGATTCAGTCTTCCCAGCCTGGTGCAGGTCTACAATTTTGTTTCTGGTGTCCTTTGACAGCTCTTTGGTCTTGGCCATAGTGGAGTTTGGAGTGTGACTGTTTGAGGTTGTGGACAGGTGTCTTTTATACTGATAACAAGTTCAAAGAGGTGTCATTAATACAGGTAACGAGTGGAGGACAGAGGAGCCTCTTAAAGAAGAAGTTACAGGTCTGTGAGAGCCAGAAATATTGCTTGTTTGTAGGTGACCAAATACTTATTTTCCACCATAATTCGCAAATAAATTAATTAAAAATCCTACAATGTGATTTTCTGGATCTTTTTTTTCTCATTTTGTCTGTCATAGTTGACGCGTACCTATGATGAAAATTACAGGCCTCTCTCATCTTTTTAAGTGGGAGAACTTGCACAATTGGTGGCTGACTAAATACTTTTTTTCCCCACTGTATGTGATGGTGACACAGGACAGAGTTGAAACTGGGAATATTTTGGAATTGTATTAAACCATGATGAGCACATACTTAATTGATGTTTTTTCTTAACTAGTGAAAATATTTCAGCTATGAGCTATATCAGTAATTTGGTCTAGCTATGGGGAAATCATTGCAAAAGACCCAAAGCCAAAATGTTTGCACTCTGAAGGGAATCCAGACTCAATATATCATTATTTCAACTGAGATCCACATTGTTGCACAAACACAAATCCCACAGATAAGGAATATGCCATACTTGTATGCTACAAATGATTATACTGCATTCCAAACATCTGTAAAATATTTTATCTAGCCCTACCCTCCCTGCTATCAAACCAACTAGAATTTCCATTACAGTCATTCTCAATCTTCCACCTGTTTTTTAATAAATGTCCTTGCTTGAGAAGTTCTCTTGGAATCATTGATTTCACAGATGTTTGGAACGTTGTGCTACCTCCTCTCAAAGCAAAAACAGCATGTCTGATGTTTGGCATCTTTTAATTCTCTCCCTCCCACTTGACTCCTGGGGGGAGGCAGCCTTGCCTTCAGCCTGGAATTAGCATTAGGGTTGTTTTCCTACATTGTGTTTGTTTGAGATGATTTATCGCCTTTGGGAATCACCCAAATCCTCTAATTGGAAAGGCTCAAGTCGAGTACAGTGTTTAAACTGGCCAATTTCTAGGTATCACTAAAGCTCTTCACGCACTATGTTTATTCAATAATGTATTATTGAAAACAAGGCATTGAACGTAAAACATCTAAGAGATAAAGGGACAAATTAAATCATCTAAAAGCTATATACATTCATACCAGTCCCCCAAGCGGAGCAGACAGTTATTCTTTTTTAAATGTTTTTTTGGTGCATTGATAGATGGGTACAGTATATATTAGTTATCTCAAATTGCAATATTCTCCAGTTGGCTGAAAGCAGCAAACACCATAATAAGGCCATTGTACAATGTACAGCAGTAGTCCGTGTTATTCTGTCCATCTGGTATTTCAGAAAGGGTCCTACGTCTCATGACAGACCCCTCTACTCTCTCTACTCCAGAGGAGACTGGAAGAGGGAGATGACAGGGTCCTCATGGTTGATGACAACCAGAACACTTCTGAATTTGTCAAAGAGGGTCTTCAGCTGAGAGCGCCTCATGTTTTCGTTATACATGATCTCCTCCAGGTGATGGTGCCCTCGGAAGTAGTGCAGCAGTCTGAACAGAGGGAAGGAACATCACACAACATTTACATTTTAGTCAACACAACAGGCATATAAATTAGACTAAAGCAAATTCTCCACCAAATCATTAGCTGGATAAATCTAGCATGAAGCAGCACTTCTTAGAGCCAGTAATCACATTAGTGCATCCTGCACATATGCAGTCACACTATTGATTCACTGCTTAGGGCTTTGGCACTTTCCTTCAAGCTTTCTCTCACTTCTACACCTCAACTATATCTTAATTGTTACACAACCGAAAATACCATTCTCTTTCCCATATATTCTTACATGAAGACAGGATGAGAAAAATATATTTTCTTAAAGCATTGGAACAAAAACCCTTTAATTTCCCACAAGACCAAGCTGACAGATGTATGTTTGTTCTGAAGATATACGAGTCACAAGAGCCTCCAGCCAGGTCCTTCAAAACAACCCAGCCCACCTGTCATACTGACTTCTACACAATAGAGGGCGCCATTACGCCACTGTCCAAAGCCACTGAAATACAGTAGGCCACCTTGGTGCCAACAAGTAAAGGGGACATACTGTACCTGGCGAACATGCGCAGGTCTTCAGGGCTCTGTGCAGCTGGGATGTTGAGGATGACCTGGCGCTCGTGCTCTGTCAGGCAGGCCAGTAACGTCTCGGTCATCCTCTTGTTTAGTGGAGAGTCTCCACCAGGAAGTAGCTCTGCACTGGAGTTTTCCATACTGGGACTGGTCAGGGTCATGTCATCACTGCTGGCTACAGGGAGAGAGAGAGGTAGAGACAGACTGATTGAGGAGGAGAAGGAATGAAGGACAGCGGTTGATGATTAGCTGCCTAGAGGCACAATTGTAGCAGGTAACCCTTTTGAACAGGTTACCAGGTACGGTAATACATAAAGACATCCTCTATCATAAGGATAGAGCGTACTTCATCAACACTTCACCCCCAGAGTGCAGATCCACATACTTGGGGATCCGAAGCTGAGTGCGCTGGGCGTGCTGAGGCTGCGACCCCCCACCCGGGTCACCAGGGGGAGCTCCTCGTCCCGCAGCAGACCTGGCTCCTCCTCACTGGGGGGCACCAGCAGACACGCGTAGGTATGGAGCTGGATCAGCAGGCGCCGCTGGAGCATCCACACCACCATCTGGATCAGCTGGGCCTGGCCAGAGGAGAGGAGGAGGGAGGTGGAGGGGAGAGGGAAGGAGAAGGGACAAACTGGGTCAGAGACACCACTCAAAGAAAAAGGCAGAACAAGTAGAGCAGGAAGAAGCGTCACCCTGTAACTGGGCCCATCTGTTTCAGACAGACAGGTTTGATATGTTTCTAAACCTCCAGAGGGTTCCATCCTGGCCCAAAATAGAGCCAATAAATAGCTGCGTGTTCTGGTCCTGTTCTCATGAAAAATGGACGTTGAGAAGGACGGAGTAGATGTGATGTCTTTTATAATTTATCATCTTCACTTAGAGAGCTCGGCCAAACCAGGATGGGTCTGGGAGAGAGCCCAGACATTCTTTCTGTTTCAGACATCAGCATTTCTGAGGTATCAATTATATGCTGAGTAGCTTTCGGGAAGCGTGTATTTCCTATTAGACCTACCTCCTGCACAGAAGCATCCAGTGGGTTCCTGAACTCAGACAGTGAGAGGGGCAGGGAGAAATTGGCCAGCATGGAAGGCAGGTCATGACCTGGGAACTGCTGGCCAAACCCTTCAGCCAATGGAGAGTACCTATGCAAGAGGAAGGAGATGGTGATTTCTTACTTATTCATATTCATATTGTACCCGCTACAAATGTTCACGCAGGAGAGAATCCTTTCAGTATACAGTGAGTGGCCCAAAGAAAATCAATCTAATTCAGTCCAAAAAATAATGTGCTCTTTTTTGCTGCCAAATAAATAATGGGTTAACATAATGACATCACTAACAACACATTTTGTTATAGTCTGTCAATCCATTTAATACCACCCAATCATTAGGTCATAATTTAACATTAGCACCATGATGCTCATGAAGACAGCTTATTATGTTGGTATTAAATGGATGGACAGACTACAGTGTTTGGTTCATTAGTTTAACCACCTCTCAGCACACACCCTGGTAATGAGGCATGGCAGGAAGGAGAGAAAGGAAGCAGGAGGCTGTTCAAACACACACACACACTGATACTCACAGGCTGATGTTGGCGTGTGGGGACAGCATGTAGACATTGTTCTCACATAGAGGGTACACTATGATGGCTTTGCCCCAGTACACCAAGTGAGCAGCAATCTGGAAGATCTGCACACACAACGAACAGAAACAAAAATCTAACTGTGAAATTGCATTATTGGGCCTGGACAGAACCTGTCTGTATAGAAATGAAATAGTACTGAAGAGAAAGAAGATTCCTAATTTACTCCACTAGATGGCAGTATGAGACCAGCATTATTTTGACACCAGTGCTATGGTGTGACATTGAGGACAGTTTGTAATGACTTGCAATACTTTATATTGCCAAGTCTTTCTATTGCAGCATGTTAGTGTTCAGCAACGTACAATAAATGTTGTTGAAAAGTGGGGCGATGTCAACCAAACCTGGCTTCAACTACTATTTAGGGTATTTCAATTACTTTCAAAGACAAGTATATAGATTTTATTTTTAAAGACTAGTAGTTGAATATTGGAACATATTTGAAAATACTCAAATACACTGACTCAAATAAACTCCCATGCATTTGACCCAGGCATTTGAAAATAGTATTTGAAATTAGTATTTGAAAATGCTTTCAAATAGTAGGCTATTTATAGGACATTATTTGAAAATACATTTAAATACTTCCAATAGAAGTATTTGATTCGGGCCACATTATTTGAAAATACTAAAATAAACAGAATATAAGTATTAAAACAACAAACAATCAAATACACATGTATTTGAACCCAGGTCTGGTGATCTTAAGTGTGTACTGTGTACTGATGCAAGGTGCTCCTACCAACCTGTAGCAGGTTCAGGTCTGCATCCTGTGCCAGCTGCTGCAGGTTCTTGACTGCAGAGCAGGTCTTGATGAGGCGCACCAGAGCAGGAGAGCAGTCCAGAGGCAGCTGGGCCAGCAGAGCCTTCTCACTGTCCAGCAGCAGCAGGGCATGATACGGCCTGGGGGACAACAACACATACATTTAACACACAGCTCATGTTAATGACTAATTAGCATATTTTACATATATAGTCCATGAAGTGTATATAAATGCACTTGGTGCTTCTTGCTTCTTTATTGCTAGAAATGTACTCATTCTCTCTTGGAAAAGACAAATAATATATTGCTATCATTATGTCTTATATTTAAGTTTCAATGCATGTTTTACTAAGGGCAAGATTGTAGTTATAGTAGTGTTTTGAGATGAGGATGCTGTAACATTGGTCTGACTAAACATAAGCACGTGAAAGGCAGAAGTAAATAAATAACTCCAGTAGGTGGCGCTGTGGCCTACAGAACATTCTTGGTGGAGCTGCTCACCAGATGCAGTTAATAGTTTCACATAAAGAAGCAGGCCACAAGAGCTAACTGTTACCACAAAGAATTCTCTCTCACAGCCCCGGTATATTATTACTGTCAATAAAACTTTCCATAATATAGATCTGATCAACCAAATGTCCACATACAACGAAAGCCTACAAAGTTCTGGTGTCAGTTACAACTTGTAACCCACACTTCACATACAGTGTTCAGTAACTCACAAAGGACAAACTCACACACATACACACCTTATGGCCTTGAGGCTGCGCTCCAGGGCCTCTGGATGTACGTGGTTGCCCCCTACCCGGTGGATCTTGTGAGGCAAACAGAAGCTCACCTCCAGCCAGTTGTTGATATGGAGCCTCACCACCCCTGTTGTACACAGGCTAGAAACACAACACAGACTCTATTAATACACCTGCATTGTAAGAACAAAGAAACTAACCACAAATACATGATTTTGTAGGGTGTTTTTACAAACCTGTCATATGCCTCCTTCAAGTCCCTGGCAAGCTTGCATTTAGGAAGGATTTGTCTGAACGGTGACTGAGGGCTGCCATCAGCTTAGAACGAAAACACAGAAAACCAAGTCACATACAGCCATTGACCTCTCCATGACATCCATGTCATGTGAAGACTTTAACAAAGACACCTCTGATCCCCATCTTATTTGGGACAATATGAAGAGGAAAATATCTGCATTGTTCTGTAAAATGCTATCAGAGTAAAGTGGGTACTTCATGGTTCTTAATGGTGGGTACTTCATGGTACTAGACTCAAGCACTGAGTGGTGTGTTTTGGGTAATGTAGTATGTGACTCACTCTCGGTCATGGTGGTGACCTCGTCCTGCACTGCCAGCATCAGCTTGGCCTCTCTGGTGAGGTACTGGCAGCGGCGCTCCTCATGCTGCAGGGCGATAGCGATGCGCCGGGACAGGTTGTGCATGCAGCTGATGACTGACGGGTCGGCATTGGCCTGTAGGGGGCGCCAGGACAGAGAGAAGGCATAATGAGACACTTGGCTCAATAACCAGCCATGGTGCAAAGCAACTGGAACACTGATCACATTTCAACGCTTTGTTAAAGGGATACTTCGAGATTGTGGCAATTAAGGCCCTTTATCCATTTGCCCAGACCAAAATCGCGAAATATCCCTTTAATTTTTTACTGCTAAAAAATATTTCTAAATTGCTTATACACGGTTTATTAATAGTTTATTATTAGTTTATAGATGATTATGAATCTGTAATAGTTATAACACATTGGTTGAAATTGTGAGCATCTACTAAATTATTACATTGTAATTGTAACAAGAAGTGAATCTATGGTCCGGTGACTCAGTAACCCAAGATATCGGTTTGTTTACGTCACTAGATCTGAGTATTAGCAGCATTGCTGACTGCAAAACATGTTGACTTCCAAATATCGTAACCTATAAGTAACTTCAAACCAGCAATATTAGAAACATAATCCATTTAGAAGTTCAATAATAACTTTATTAAAAATATATTTTCTTGAGTGGTAAAAGGGGCCCTAGTCCCAAACTGCTAATTTAAAACATTTGCATACTATACAAAACTAATATCAGATATTTTATCAATACATGCATGTCAAATTTTATTTTTGCAGTTAAATAATTTTGGGTGAACCGACATTGAGTGACATTACAGGCACTCAATTTCAAAAAATATGAATCAATAGTGTATGTAAACAAATTACTCATATTTCAAAATAAAAACCAAACAAGTCAAAAGGGCAGGACAGAATTTTTTGCATGGTCATGTTAGGCACAGTGCCATGGAAAATGCCAGTGAGTGACAGGCTGGGTGGGTTGCTGGGCAGATATGAGGTTAGAACATGGTCCTCTGTAGCTCAGCTGGTAGAGCACGGCGCTTGTAACGCCAAGGTAGTGGGTTCGATCCCCGGGACCACCCATACACAAAAATGTATGCACGTATGACTGTAAGTCGCTTTGGATAAAAGCGTCTGCTAAATGGCATATTATATTATATTATATTATATATATATAACATGACTGTGCACATTCCGCCCAGCCTCCAGTGACTCAGCAGTCTGCCAGGCTGAGTCATGCCCAGGGGAGGGTAGTGCCATGCTGGGTAGAGTGATTAAACAGAGCCCACTGCCCCCGCCCAGCTCTCACCCTCCTTTCGACCACAGATAGACCCCATGCTGGAAAGTTATCACCCCAAGAGACCCCTCCCTTTCTGGGAAAGCAGGCTCCCTGACCTGGCCTCACCCACCCAAATTACCAGCTGATTTATTTCATTTAATTAGAGAAAATGTATTTATAACCAATGAATGTGTTGTTTGTAAAATAAGCACATAATGTGGAAAACATTTAGATAATCCAAACCTGAGTATTAGCACTTATTCATCAAATTAAGAAGAATATTATTGACATGACAATAATTATATTCATGAGGAAAGAGGCTATTAGAAAGCTATTTATGGAAAATAAAATAAAAAAATACTTTCTTACCCTCAGAGCAAACACGACACTGAACAGGATCATGGTGGGCATCTCCCTCTTAGGTGAGGGGTCTATCTTGGACACCTGGACAGAAAGAAATAAGATAATAAATATAATAGATATAAGATGTTCTAAATCATTCTGACTATGATCAATGGCTTTGTATCCCGTTATTTAAATCATAATACTTGCTATTGTATGTATTGAAATGTATAAACAACACAGTGAAAACAATGTTTGTCCTGTGACAAAGCTCTCTAGACAGAAATAAACAGCTGTAAATGATTCATTTTATTAATGCCTTTTATACTGGCATTTCCAACATCTTATTTTCAAAAATACATAAATATGTAACTGCACTTTTTAAAGCTTGGTTTATTACACTAGGTATTCAATTAAGCTTTGAAATAACATTCTATGAGAGCCATAGCTCATGAATTGTTGGTATAATTTCTGAAAAGGGCCATTTTGTAAGGATTCTAACGTACAGTTCAGGCTCTGTTGTTAGGGGATCACACTTTGATGAGAAATTGCCATTTGGATACAATCAACAGTTTACGAATCACATGGATTCAATACATGTATTTTTGGTAAGCAAATGATTCACTGCACCAGTTGAGTAATTTGTTATCAGGTTAATCAGGACACTAATTTCAACCCTCCAATAGGCTAAATCTAGTCCAGTGAATGTAATAGTACCTATCATTAACCTACTTAGGTTAGATACGTTTTATTTACATTACAAATCATTTCAATATTTGTCTAGAATTTTCACTGGAAATGATTTACCCCCCCCCCCCCCTTATGTTCAACCATTCTATCTTACTTCTGTGAATTGTTAAATAATTATTGTGAACCACTGAGATGTAAGGCACTTCTTCCACTAGATGGAGCAAGGGACCTGAATTCAGAGTCTCAGAGGGGAACTAGAAGTCAAAGGAGAATTGCTCTTTCAGATCCAGGGGAGAAAAACTGTCCCCTCTCATTGAAGCCACGAAGTTCAAGGCCGACTGCAGTACTGCAGGCATTGTTAGCAGAAAATAGGATCCCCCATTATAGTGATTGGGAAAATGTCGATCTTTGTGGTCAATCTTTGTGTAAATAAATTAAAATATTCTAAAACAAACAAGGTACCAATAATTGCTTCTATTACACCAGATGTATGTCCTTTAACTGATTATTTTAAAATCGCACACAGAGAACAAGTTATAAGGATCAGCGGTTAAGAGCGTTGGGCCAGTAACCAAAAGGTTGTTGGTTCCAATCCCCGAGCCGACTAGGTGAAAAATCTGTCGATGTGCCTTTAGGCACTTAACCCTAATTGCTCCTGTAAGTCGCTCTGGATAAGAGCATCTGCTAAATGACTAATGAAAGCCTGCAGTACCCCGGTTGGCCTTCAACTTGATATATTCAATGAGAGGGTGCAGCACTGAGCTACCCTGCAACGTCACTTTCTGAAGTAGCTTAAACTGGGCATGTTATATATCCATGAGACGCCATATTAACCAACTTCCTTGGCTTCAAATGTGCTATTGAGTCTTCACAAAGGGATGAATTGTGTCACGTGATCGATGGCTTTGTCCATCCATTCATATACAGTCATTGTTCAGATCTCATGGTACTGCTGGACTGACTGACAGAGAATCTTTGCAGTAAATGGGTATTTATGCTCAGGCCATCACAAATTCATCCCCAAAAAAGTATCTTACCTGAATGGTGTGAGGATGCTGGAGGAGGGTGGGGTGCCCAACAAAACGCACATTGTCTATCTTCAGCTCAAACTTCTTCCCACACATATCAGACTTGGTGGCCAAGATAGTGGCAAGGATGATGTCAGAGAACCTTGTAGGAGAGAGAGGAGAAACAGACCTAATTAAACCAGCCAAGAGTAGAGAAGAGAGGGAAAGGAAGGGAGGAGGAGAGCAACAAGACATCTGAGAAAGTGCCAATTATATCTCATTTGGTTTCATTGTCTCTGTTTTATTATTTAGTCCATCAACCTATAATGGTAGCCATAGTGTGTCTATGGATAGGAGGGTTAGGTTAATCACATGGATCAGCCTGCAACCTGATTGACGGATCACAGTTTGAAAGGAGCTGGTGTAAATAGTACTGTGAGAGGAGAGACAGTGAATAAGCCCCCTCTGGCAGAGAAGGGGAGGGCTTTGTAAAGGGGAGGTGACAGACTCATGCTGGTTTACATAGCTCATGCTGCAGGCTGGACCTATCATCAAATAAAAATTGTATCACCATCATCAGGTGGTATTATTCCACCAGAAAACTGAAAAGGGCCAGATTCTAATCCAATCTTAATCATGACTATGTTTTTGTTCTGAGAAATAAGTGAGGATATTATTATGGCTATACTTGGCTTAGCCATGTAGAAGAAGTATTTGATCCCCTGCTGATTTTGTACGTTTGCCCTCTGACAAAGAAATTATCAGTCTATAATTTTAATGGTAGATTTATTTGAACAGTGAGAGACAGAACAACAACAACAAAATCCAGAAAAACGCATGTCAAAAATGTTATAAATTGATTTGCATTTTAATGAGGGAAATAAGTATTTGACCCCCTCTCAATCAGAAAGTTTTCTGGCTCCCAGGTGTCTTTTATACAGGTAACGAGCTGAGATTAGGAGCACACTCTTAAAGGGAGTGCTCCTAATCTCAGTTTGTTACCTGTATAAAAGACACCTGTCCACAGAAGCAATCAATCAATCAGATTCCAAACTCTCCACCATGGCCAAGACCAAAGTGCTCTCCAAGGATGTCAGGGACAAGATTGTAGACCTACACAAGGTTGGAATGGGCTACAAGACCATTGCCAAGCAGCTTGGTGAAAAGGTGACAACAGTTGGTGCGATTATTCACAAATGAAAGAAACACAAAAGTACTGTCAATCTCCCTCGGCCTGGGGCTCCATGCAAGATCTCACCTCGTGGAGTTGCAATGATCATGAGAACGGTGAGGAATCAGCCCAGAACTACACGGGAGGATCTTGTCAATGATCTCAAGGCAGCTGGGACCATAGTCACCAAGAAAACAATTGGTAACACACTACGCCGTGAAGGACTGAAATCCTGCAGCGCCTGCAAGGTCCTCCTGCTCAAGAAAGCACATATACAGGGCCGTCTGAAGTTTGCCAATGAACATCTGAATGATTCAGAGGAGAACTGGGTGAAAGTGTTGTGGTCAGATGAGACCAAAATCGAGCTCTTTGGCATCAACTCAACTCGCCGTGTTTGGAGGAGGAGGAATGCTGCCTATGACCCCAAGAACACCATCCCCACCGTCAAACATGGAGGTGGAAACATTATGCTTTGGGGGTGTTTTTCTGCTAAGGGGACAGGACAACTTCACCGCATCAAAGGGACGATGGACGGCGCCATGTACCGTCAAATCTTGGGTGAGAACCTCCTTCCCTCAGCCAGGGCATTGAAAATGGATCGTGGATGGGTATTCCAGCATGACAATGACCCAAAACACACGACCAAGGCAACAAAGGAGTGGCTCAAGAAGAAGCACATTAAGGTCCTGGAGTGGCCTAGCCAGTCTCCAGACCTTAATCCCATAGAAAATCTGTGGAGGGAGCTGAAGGTTCGAGTTGCTAAACGTCAGGCTCGAAACCTTAATGACTTGGAGAAGATCTGCAAAGAGGAGTGGGACAAAATCCCTCCTGAGATGTGTGCAAACCTGGTGGCCAACTACAAGAAACGTCTGACCTCTGTGATTGCCAACAAGGGTTTTGCCACCAAGTACTAAGTCATGTTTTGCAGAGGGGTCAAATACTTATTTCCCTCATTAAAATGCAAATCAATTTATAACATTTTTGACATGTGTTTTCTGGATTTTTTTGTTGTTATTCTGTCTCTCACTGCTCAAATAAACCTACCATTAAAATTATAGACTGATCATGTCTTTGTCAGTGGGCAAACGTACAAAATCAGTAGCGGATCAAATACTTTTTCCCCTCACTGTACCTACTCATAATTGATTTCCCAACAATCAAATATCATCAGATGAAGTGTATTCCAATGCTAAATGAACTGAAGACTCTACGTTGCTGGTTTTGTAGCAAGCATTTAACAATGCTTAATTGAAATGCAGGATTTACCCAGATAGACCAGTGAATCATTCGATCTGCAATAGTTCAACAGGAATTTCAGAGATTAAGGTTGGCGTAGGCATATATATGTACACACACACAGGAAACATATGCAAGACACAAAACAGGAAGGAAGGAGTGAATAAAGACAAGTGTGTTCTAAACAAAGGAAAGGTGGTTTTAGAATGATTTGGTCTTACCCTGCTACCAACTGTTCATCAGTTAGTGGAGTTTGTTCTCTGAAATGGGAATAGGGCCATAAAAAAGAAAAAGAAAACAAAAGAAAAAATGCAGCAGACAATTGGACAGAATGCATAACAGAAGGACATCACAAACAAAGCTAAACAAGACTACCACTTGAGAGTGACTTCAAAGCAATTTCATCTCATTTTTTATACCAAAGACTTGATTACAGAAAATGTAACACTTCACAATACATTGCTCTTGTACCGGAGTACAAATGCTATAATTAACCTAGTAACAATGTTATGAACATGTTGTTACAAAGTAATTTAGCATTTGCTTTGTAATTGCATAGTAGTCTAGATTAGTTTTTTTGTTAGTGGACTCAACTCCATTAAAATTAAACTACAAAGCAATAACAAGTTACTACAGTAATTACCATGTTAATAGCATAGATGGTTTGAAATAGGTAAAGAGTAGGCCTAATTTGATGTAAATAGGCCTGTCTCTTTTATTTGAGTAACTATCAATAGCAGGGCATGTGCATTTTTGTTAAATTCTTGCTTTTAAAATAAATTAGGCACACTGACATTTCCATAAAACTATTTTCAGTATCTTGTGGCCACCATTTTGCAGGCCAGCAATTTATTATCTGAATGTTCCTGATCAGATATTCAGTGTTTGACTATCTCACAAGTCACTCTGAAAATCAAATGAAAACATTTTAAAAGCCCACATGTTAAACAAAAGACACTTAAGTAACAAGGTTAAAAAGCACATGTAGCCTAGCCATTTATTTGACATACATATAGAGTGAGTTTCATAATCACATATTTCATTTTAGTCCTAACTTTATAGCCACTAAAGAGAACATGCAGTAATGAAATCCTGCAAAGATCAATAAAAAAAACTTTAGATTGTAAGACAATGTCCACAAATGTAATCTGGGTCCTGAAATCTGTATTGCCATGAACCCATGCTGTAATATCACAGACATTTGCAAGAGGGCACAAATACAACCCTAGCCCTCTTAGGTGAATCAGAGCCAATAGCACCCTAGCCAACACACATGCCACCATTGTTTTAATCACATTTTGACTAATTTAGTTCTTATATGAACATATCCAAAACTTGACTGGTTAACAAAATGTATGATGAATATGATGAAGCCAGTCACACTGGTGCAAAGTGTAACACAGTCCCCTACCCCATTAATAAACGCTAACTACTTTAGCACCTATTGATGATAGTATTTTCTGACTGGGGGAGTTTTGTTGAGAGCCCCGACGCTTGCTCTAAGGACTCATAAGGACGGATCTTTCATATCAGAGAGAAATCTTTTTTTTAATGAAAGGAAAATTACTACACACCTTTATAGGGTTAGTGTTCCCACACGGCCACATCTCCACTTTACAGCACTCGTTTATGGAAGACATAGGCCGCCACCTGTGCAATTTGGCTATCTAGCGTGCTCTGAACACCCGTGTGTAAGCTAACTGGGGAGGAAGTGTAGTTCCAGTGTATGGATCTGTACAAAACTGCTACAGTACGTGTATCTTTTTTATTTGAAAGATTATTTATCGATGCCATGAAAGATAAGGGGCATATCAGCATATGTTTCGAAAACCGTTTCGGAAGTGATGATTATTGACGTTTTTCAACGTTAAAACACAGCATCGGAATTGCAGTTTACACAGAGCCAAATGTGGGCGAATGTAATGACTGAAACCCCTACATAAGGAGAAGAGTTTAAGAAAGCTAACAGTCCCCATTCAAATGGATGTTCTTCATTTCCCCATCGTGATGTAGTCCTAAACTGTGGTTACAGCAAGATGGAAACATTATGTAGGTGACATAATAAGATGACCAATACCTTGAATCTCCATCTGGGTCTTCAAGAACATCTCCTGTAGTGTTCAATGCATATGGACTTCGCTGTTTTTCTTTTGGGCAAAAACATCAGATTAGAAGATTGTTGACCAAATCTGACATATCACACCACATAGCAAGCTAACGTCATACACAAGGACTACTTACTCGTGAGTGATGATGTGCAATCTGCAACCCGTTGAAATGGGTACCTAAAGAGCAATTTGTTCCCTCGGCTACCCGAAGTAACCAAAATTACACTGATAGGGCTTGTCTTTTCACCACTTTTGTAGGAGCTATTTTCAGACTGTTTATACATAGATTTTCGCTCCCCTTGTAACTCAAATGAAGAGGAACTAATATACATATTGTAACGTCGCATTGGCAAATTGTTTGTTAATTAATATTTAATATTAGCTAGTTAAATGCTTATAAGAAACCTAGCTACCACTTGCCAGACTTTCCAACAATTGTTAAATATAGCTAGCTTGCAAGCTAGCTCCGAGCTAGTTAGCTAATGTTAGCTAGCTTGTGCTAGCTAAGAAATGTTGAGGGTTAACGTTAGCTATCGCAGCACCATTAGGTAAGTATATTGATGAGCTACTTAACAACACTCGGTAACAATATATTTTAATACTTATATAATTCTTATATAATATATAAGAATATTATTATATAATTATCTGCTAGATTTGTTGTTGTTTCTCTACTCCAGCTCAGCGCTGCCTGCTTCCTCATCAGTGGCTGCCTGCCAATGTTGTGTGTTACACTGATATGTGATGTAGACAGTAAAAATAGTTCCGCTAGTGGGGTGGAAGATGACCGATTCTGAACCAAATACCCTGTTGTAAAACTCGCATTTTACCAATTAATATCATCATTGTTATGTTTCACATTCAATAGCAATGCAACTGTAGAGCCAGCATGATCTCGTGAGGCTAATAAAACTGGAAAGCATAGAGCAGGGGTTCTTAAACGTTATCACTTCGAGACCCAAACAAGACATTGACCGCCCTCCCTTGACCCAAATGGTCCTCCAACTACCCAAAATAAGAAGAAATAGTGCGCATTGTAGACGTATTATCATAACTCATATGTTGTCAAATCCGATCAAAAGTCGAACGAGCACTAGATGGCGCGCGCGAGCAAGATGAAACATAATTGCGCGAGTAAACGCTTGAGTCGAGAGAGAATAAATGTTGTCGAGGGAGCAGACGGGTTCCGCGAGCGCAGGCCAGCATGGTGCGCGCAAATTTCACTTGAGAGTTTATTAGTGTCACTTTGAGCTAGCAGTACTGCATTACGGCACGCAGTAAATTAATTAGAGAGCGGAGATTTTTGTTCGGCTGAAGAAATACTTACTACATGTCAAGACTCAGAATTACTACACTCTCACAAATACACAGCTTCCCTACACGGGTGTATTTTCTCCTGCCCACACCAATTCTCCAGTTCGCTCTCCAAAATCAATTTTGCTCTCGCAACTGTTTACTGTAAGTTTATAACGGGGAAGTTCTAGCCAATGCTCTCTAACTGGATTTTTGACCATGGAATGGAAGGTGAACGATGGCTGTCAAAAATAAAAAGGTAAATTCGATAGTTTTTCAGTGGAGAAACTAGTTAACCAACTAGCTAGCTAATCAACTATGATTTTAATATTTAAATTGAAGTAGGCAGTTATTTGGTATTCTGATATTAAAACAGGCTATTGATGAGGCAAGCTAGGTGAACGTCAGCTAGCTAGGAAGCTAACTAATGTTAGCTAGCTAACTATTGTTTAGCAATGTGGTTTAACCAAAGTTGCTGTCTATTATTGGTTAGAAAGATGGTTCTATACTGAATGTATGTGATAGTCATTGCTAAACAATATGAGTAGTGTAGGTAAGGGATGAAGTTAACCTATAGGAGGATAGCTCTCCACGAGGTTGGTTGGGCATGACCTAACGCGACATACTGTTCAATACTGAGCCATGCTTTCTGTCAAGTGGCGTGTATTGGGACAAGGAAATTCCGATGTAAGGGGGTGATGCTGAACTTTAAAATGTATGTCAAACAAACCAATGATAACAAATTGTTAAAAGTAGTCCTTGTACATAGAGTTGTATGGTTTGTTTGATACAGCAGTCTTAAAATGGACTGCTACCCGATTAAGATGTTAAAACATTTAAACTCCAATTGAACTTTCCTGGCATCTTATTTTCCTCTCTCTCTCAATCCAGTTCTCAGGAGACAGGTCAATGTGTGTAGAGAGAACACATTTGATCAGGTGGAGTCAGGCGTCTACTTCATCGCCCTGGACCACTACACCAATGAGGCAGAGGTCCTCAAGTTTGAACCAAATTTCTGCCCTACCAGAGCTGCCCCGGTCAACTGTAAGTGTTGTTATTGTGAAGTGGAAACGTCTAGGAGCAACAAAGGCTCACAAGCACACAGAACGGGACCGCCGAGTGCTGAAGCGTGTATCGCGTAAAAATTGTTTGTCCTCGGTTGCAATACTCACTCCGAGTTCCAAACTGCCTCTGGAAGCAACGTCAGCACAAGAACTGTTCGTCAGGAGCTTCATGAAATGGGTTTCCATGGCTGAGCAGCTGCACACAAGCCTAAGATCACCATGCGCAATGCCAAGCGTCGGCTGGAGTGGTGTAAAGCTCGCCGCCATTGGACTCTGGAGCAGTGGAAACGCGTTTTCTGGACGAATCTGGGTTTGACGGATGCCAGGAGAACGCCAGCTGCCCCAATGCATGGTGCCAACTGTAAAGTTTGGTGGTGGGGGAACAATGGTCTGGGGCTGTTTTTCATGGTTCGGGCTAGGCCCCTTAGTTCCAGTGAAGGAAAATCTTAATGCTACTGCATACAATTACAGTCTAGACGATTCTGTGCTTCTAAAGTTTAGGGAAGGCCCTTTCCTGTTTCAGCATGACAGTGCCCCCGTGCACAAAGCGAGGTCCATACAGAAATTGTTTGTCGAGATTGTTGTTGAAGAACTTGACTGGCCTGCACAGAGCCCTGACCTCAACCCCATCAAACACCTTTGGGATGAATTGGAACGCCAACTGCGAGCCAGGCCTAATTGCCCAACACCAGTGCCCGACCTCACTAATGCTCTTGTAGCTGAATGGAAGCAAGTCCCCGCAGCGATGTTGCAACATCTAGTGGAAAGACTTCCCAGAAGAGCGGAGGCTGTTATAGCAGCAAGGGGGGGGGGGGACCAACTCCATTAATACCCATGATTTTGGAATGAGATGTTCGACGAGCAGGTGTCCACATACTTTTGGTAATGTTGTGTATGTATCGCTCCACCTTCCTCAAACTCCAGTGCCATACTTTTGTTTACCATTTTACCAATGTCTATGGATTGTACAAGGATTTTAATTTGGGACTTCGACTCCATACTAAATCTAATCAGATCTCCTGTATTGTTCTGCCCTCTATAATTATGCTGATGCCCGACTGTAAAAACCTGGAGATCTTCACTGGTTCTGAGGGAGGTGATGTGGCCACAAACAGTGCCTGGGACACCTTCTAGTGCTACTGCTGTCTGGAGAACAGCCAGAGGGTGGTCAAGACATTTCCCGCAACTTCATCTTTAGTGTGTCAGCTCTGCTGCACCTGAGAGCTAAATTATGGCACCGCACTCCCAACAGTCATGTATGCTTAAACATACTTGTATGCTCATTTATGTGTTTCTGAAAGCAGTTGAAACAATAAAAAAAAATTACATTTACATTTTAGTCATTTAGCAGACGCTCTTATCCAGAGTGACTTACAGTTAGTGAGTGCATACATTTTTCATACTGGCCCCCCGTGGGAATCGAACCCACAACCCTGGCGTTGCAAGCGCCTTTTGTGGGGAAAAACTCATTCTGGCTGCCAAGTTGGTGGGCCTATGCCCTCCACCATTCACTCACTCACTCAGTAACAGCCTGATAGTCAGCAGCAGCAGGTCACAGTGAAATATATATAGTTTTTTAATTAAGAGAAATGCCATGGCCCAAAAACCCAAAGTAGCCCAATTTTTCTGGAAAACTGAAAACATGGCAACACTGTCTGCAGTGCATCACAAACAGAAGGTCCATAATAACCAATCACAACACTAGACTGGCCAATGGCAGGAATTTGTTAGTTCCTCCATCACTGCAGTAAACCCAAAGGTGCCAAAACTTGAGAGAGAGCAATTTGAGAAATTGAGAGCAAATGACAAGTGACTATTGCTGGTGCACAATTTAATGCGCTCAAAACCTTTTTTTTTTACACGTTTGAATCACGTTTCTTTGCTTACAGTTCTATATGTAGTGTTTAATACATTTTTCTTTTTGATCTCTCAAGTTTAATTTGCGCTCTTGACTGGCCTGTGCTCTCGCGGGACCCCTCTGCTCAACCATTTTCTTATCTCTCGACTCACAATGCAGAGGGCTCCGTATAGCTCCGCATTGACATGATTGGTTGACGGTAGGTGGGGGCGGGAGGTCCAGTATAAACACAAACTCACTTCCTTTATAACTTCCTTCACAGCAGCTCTGCTCCGCTTAGCCAAGAAGTATGAAAGCCCTGACGTCTGCGGAGGCTGCATGGCAGTAAATGCTGTACGGCCACTGTACAAATTGACCATGCAGAGCTTTTTACGCACTAATGCCAGATAGCCTAAAATAATGAAAGAAAAACCTTAATGTAGCCTATAGTTATAAATTGCTCAAGAATTATACATTTATGGATATTTTTTAAATGGATTGTTTTCTCTTTATTCAACCTGCCCGCCACCCACCCGCCCTTTATTCACACAATATTCCATGACCCCAAACCATCCTTTCCCCATCGGTCAATGCCCTTCTCTATATAGCCTAAATATTGATGTTATGGATTTTGTGGTGGAACTTTCCCCAAAAATTGCTAACCCCCCAATCCTAACCATCATTTTGTTTGAACAAATACAACAGCTTGTTTCGATGTCTTTATTTTCACTCAGGCAGGAATGTCAGAACACAATCACTTGTATTTAGAAATACCGACTGCCCATGGCTGCGACAACCACTTTCATGAACTTCTGCCAGGTTGCCTGGATTTCAGGAGTGAAAGAGGCTCCGAACTTGGCGGCAATGACAATTGTGAGGACGTCAGCCAACACCTGTGGACAATAAACAAAGAAGGAAGATGTTAAATAAGACTGCCGTTTTTGTTTTACATTTGGAATTAGACGTATTATTCTGAGTGTTACACGTGAATATCAGTGCCTAAAACATTGCGCAAGACAAAAGGCCTACCCTGAAATTGTCAGGGTCGACGAAGAGTTTGTTGGCATGGGTCTCGCTCAGTGACTTGTATGTGGCCAAGATGTTGCCCATGTTCTTCACAGCTTTATCCAGAGCTCCACACACGACCTTGCCGTGAGCAGCAACTTTGGGGTTGCCCATGATTGCAGCGGGAGTGGATATATCTCCGAAAGAGCCGAAATAACGCTGAGTCCAGGGGTAGACGATCAGAACTCTGTCATTGCAAGAACAC
This sequence comes from Coregonus lavaretus, assembly GCF_964263955.1. NCBI lineage: Eukaryota > Metazoa > Chordata > Actinopteri > Salmoniformes > Salmonidae > Coregonus > Coregonus lavaretus. Next base: position 42,707,423 of record NC_139989.1, read on the forward strand.
AGACATATGTGAATTATTATCAAATGCTATTGAAATACCTAATTAATACTCTAACATGCTCAATTCAAACTTAAAAATAGGCCAATCAACTATTATCAATATGAATAGTAGTGATAAGATAATAGAACACGTATAATAGTGTTATAATTACGCATAATCATCTTCACTATAAGATACATTTTACTATGTATTTGAATGAAGCTGAAGCCATGGCCTACCTTCCCAGAGCCAGTGGTCCGAGTTCATTGATATCTACTTTGCCCCACACAGCACTGATGGTGCTCTTCTCGGCGTCTGTCCAGTCAACCATGTCGGTGTTTGTTCTCCGGTTTTGCAACAAGATAAAACAAATTAATGTATTGTGTAGGGAGACACTTTGTATGCAACTTATATTTATGAGTGCTCTCCGCCCACTGGAGGCGGCACATGTGATTGGCTCTGGCAAAGATCAGTATTGGCCATGTGTTTAATAAGCGCTTCAGCTCTTGAACAAAATCCAATCAATCATGTATCTGTTAAAAACGACAGTAAATTATAATGTATTAGTTGTTACAGAATCAATTATGAAGGTTAGATCCTGAAATCATATGTAAATATCTAGATTACCAACGTTTCAAAATTCGTATGATCACAAGCTAAACAGTTTTCTTGATCCAGCTGATGCAAGAATAAAAGCAAGATTATTGCAAAACTATTCAAAATGTCTTCATTGCCGTGTACAAGGCTATTCAAAAAAATAAAAAAAATGTAAGGGATGCAGTCACTTTATTTAATTTTTTAATGAATTTGGTTTACAATTTGGCACCGTTTCTTATCTACTAGAATATTATGCCTTTCTTTTTTATCGGGGTATTCAGACCGGTCCCGCCCATTTTAAGTAATTGATTTCAAGACATTAAATATGATAAGCAGGAATGTCCTGTATTATTTGCAGATAGGTGTGTACCCATGTCCTCGCATGACCTCTGACCTTTTTTCCGATCATCATTCGAAGTCCAATCAACCTTTTAATTGGGGATCATATCAAACTTTAATTGAACAAATGTCAAGTATGTCACCTTGAATAAATATTTTCCAATTGACTGCAGGTCTTTGAAGGTGGAATTAATTTCTAGGTGAATCGTAATGTTAAATAGCAAATTAACTATCAATGAAATATTTTACTATTTTGGCAAAAGCAGCTGCAACTTCAGAATTAGCCTATTGGAAATATATGATCGATTATACAGAAATATTTCGTTCTATGCAACGAAATAAATAATAATTATTATTATGATGTATTATTATTATCTTTATCAATCAAACAAATTGTAAAATTGTTGACATCTCTGGTACAATTTATTTCCATACATTGTTTCACAGTACTGTCATAGGACGAAAACATAAGCTAAAACGTTAATGATGTATATTACTACAAACATAGCCCTCTGACATCTTATGGAAGAGCCTAATATAGAACTTCTAACTTAAAATTTGATAAAGGCCAAGATAACGTTGGATTTTTACCAAGATGGTTGCAGTGGAGGGGGAGTGTACCCTAGTAGCTGGGCGTGTCTGCCGCTCTACGGTAATATAAAGGCACCTAGTTGTATAGGCAGTCATCTTCTTAAGTTCATTTGTTGTAGATTTAATACAGGTAAATCAAAAAGGAGCAAAATGAGTCTGACAGCCAAGGACAAAACTCTGGTCAAGGCCTTCTGGGGCAAGGTTAGTGGAAAGGCAGATGTCGTCGGCGCTGAGGCTTTGGGAAGGTAAGCCTTCTTCAAAAAAGAATTATGAGAATGGTTGTGTTTAAACTATTGACAGCGGTATATTGCCTGCCCTGACCAAGCATTTTAACATACAATAAGTCAACTAATTTGATTACGTTGTAGACAGACGACGTGAGGAGTAAGATACGCGTAATGCTTAAAAGTTAATGCATCTAAATACGCCTAAAATGGTATACAAACTATTTTGCAGGATGCTAACCGCCTACCCCCAGACTAAGACCTACTTCTCCCACTGGGCAGACCTGAGCCCCGGCTCTGCCCCAGTCAAGAAGCATGGAAGCACCATCATGGGTGCAATTGGTAATGCTGTTGGAATGATCGACGACCTCGTCGGTGGACTGAGTGCTCTCAGCGATTTGCACGCATTCAAGATGCGCGTTGACCCTGGCAATTTCAAGGTTTGCACCCAGATAACTTATTATCTTTATATTGATCACACTCGACTTCAACTCTAAGTCTGTTGCTGCCTTAATCCGTCAATATTAACTTTTAAAATCTACCTTTCAGATTCTGTCCCACAACATACTTGTGACCCTGGCTGTTCACTTCCCTGCGGATTTCACTCCCGAAGTGCACATTGCTGTGGATAAATTCCTTGCAGCCTTGTCCGCTGCCCTGGCTGACAAATACAGATAAGACCATCATGAAAGTCCAACATTGGAGTTCAGTTCCTGGTCTGTTGTTATCACAATAAAATAAACGGGCAATTAATTAAGTTATGTTCTGTGTTTGTGTCCTTATTCCACCACATTTCACCATCAATGTCATATTTGAATGTCAGCACTACAACAGGCTAAATACATTAGATTCCCACATTATAAAAAATTGAATGACAAAGGAACGAATGCCTTATAAAAATAGAGTGCTTTAGGCCCACCATGTTGTTTCCCATAACTGTGGATAGCCTATCTAATACGTGTAACATTTATTTTGATGAATGTGGAGTAGTTGCTGAATGGGCTATACTACTAGAGACAGTATAGGCACAATAAAAACTTGGAGATGGATACTATTTATTTCACATGAATTTTAAATATTTAAATTATGATACTTTTGAGTATCCTAATTTGGGTTGTTTTTAACCGAGCATTTTTTAGAGCGTGCCTTGACTTTCTTTCAAACCACTTTGAGCCTCACTGGCAACTCTGATTACGTCAAGCTCATGGTAAGATATCTCATTTCTGACACCAACGCAGCAAATTTGGAGTATTAGAGGGCCACAAAGCTTTGCAGACTTACACTATGAACTGTGCCAATTGTCTGGTCTATTGGTACTGTTTATAGCGTGTTAACTAAGGGTCACTGGTTGCTTAATAGCCTAACTAATTTTAGTTTACAAATGTATTTTCTGTTTTTCGATTAACTAAATACAATTTGAGTAATTAAATGTATTTTTGACACTGGCATTTTGTAGTTTATCTTTGATACATGGTATTTAGGGTATTTTTTATTCAAATACAACAGGTGTAGACCTTACAGTGAAATGCTTACTTACAAGCCCTTAACCAACAATGCAGTTTTAAGAAAGAATACTTAAAAAAATAAGAAATAAAAGTAACAAATAATTAAAGCGCAGCAGTAAAATAACAATAGCGAGGCTATATACACTCTAAAAATTAGGGGTTCAACAAGGGTTCTTTTAAGATCCTCAAAGTTCTTAGAAGAACTTTAAGGTTCTTGGCACTGAAAATTGCCCCCAAAAGGTTATTCCAAGAACCCCATAGGAGGTGGGGTTCATCGAGGAACCTCATTAGTTGGTGGGGGTTCTTGCAGGAACCTAACTGCCCAACTGAAATATTTGGATTTGAAGGACAGCAGGTTCAGGCAGGTAACGAAACATTTTAAGATCTCCTAAATTTTAGGTAAGGGCTGTCCCTTGTATGATGTAAATTGATATTGTTTTATGATGATACCATCTATCTTTTCATATTTGTGCAAATCTTTCCAAAACAGAAAATGGACCCAATTCAATGGATATCAATCAACAAAGCGATGAGAATATGTATGCTATAAGATTATGTTGAAGGCTAGCTGTATTGGGTGCAGATTAATGAACTGCTCACTTTTGTGTCTGTGTCTGCAGGTATACAGACGTATGTCAATTGGTATTAGTATGTTATGCAGATCACATGTACCATCCTCCTCCCTTACCTCTTCAATGAAAATCCCATAGGCCTCTACATTATGGACAAGGTATGTGTATGAAAACCATTATCAAAACGGTTTTTTTTTTCATTCACATTTACCACAAAATCCAAGGTATGAATACTGTTGTGTGCATGTTTTGTTAAACATCTGTATAATTACAATTTTTTGGATTCACAGACTTCACCCTCCCTACACCTCTGATTAATATAACAGGAAAGCTGTTCGATCACCATGCACTGCAAAATCATTATTGGCTATGTATACGGAGAACATCAATACATTAACATCAACATGCCAGAGGATATACCCATTGGACTTGGGGCTCTGTTGGGAGTTTACCTCATGTTTGGATTATTTTATTCTGCTTTCCCACTAAAATCATAATGAACACTGACAACTAAAATATTGTGTTATTGTTGTTATTGTTATGCGTATTATTATTATTAATAATAATAATAATAGGGGAGGGGGGGTAGTTCAAACATTTACCCCAAAAGGTTCTTCAAATGGTTATTTGAGGATCCATTGAAAGGGGTTCTTCGAATAACTTATAGGGGTTCCCCCACAGTTTCAATTTGAAGAACCCCTAAAGGATCCTCCTGGAGTCTGGGTAGCCATTTGATTAGATGTTCAGGAGTCTTATGGCTTGGGGGTAGAAGCTATTTAGAAGCCTCTTGGACCTAGACTTGGCACTCCGGTACCGCTTGCCGTGCAGTAGCAGAGAGAATAGTCTATGACTAGGGTGGCTGGAATCTTTGCCAATTTTTAGGGCCTTCCTCTGACACCGCCTGGTATAGAGGTCCTGGATGGCAGGAAGCTTGGCCCCAGTGATGTACTGGGCCGTATGCACTACCCTCTGTAGTGCCTTGCGGTCGGAGGCCGAGCAGTTGCCATACCAGGCAGTGATGCAACCAGTCAGGACGCTCTCGATGGTGCAGCTGTAGAACCTTTTGAGGATCTGAGGACCCATGCCAAATCTTTTCAGTCTCCTTAGGGGGAATAGGTTTTGTCGTGCCCTCTTTACGACTGTCTTGGTGTGCTTGGACCATGTTGGTTTGTTGGTGATGTGGACACCAAGGAACTTGAAGCTCTCAACCTGCTACACTTCAGCCCCGTCGATGAGAATCACTGTTCTGAAGTCCAGAAGCTCTTATCGGTCATAAGAGACGGTAGCAGCAACATTATGTACAAAATAAGTTACAAACAATGCGAAAAAACAAACAAAATAGCGCAGTTGGTTAAGAGCCCATAAAACAGAAGCCATCCCCTCCAGCGCCATTGTAATATACATTTTATTAAAGTATCTTTGCCCATCTCTGCAGATATATGTCTGTAAGTTAAAAGGTTTTATTATTTCCTACAAATGTGTATTGTTTTCACTTTATGTGAAGTGAAATTTGGTGAGATGTAGGCTTGTACATTTAGATTTACATTTAAGTCATTTAGCAGACGCTCTTATCCAGAGCGACTTACAAATCGGTGCATTCAATTTAGGATAGCCAGTGGGACAACCACCCCCTTTTTTTTTTATAGTGGGGGGGTAGAAGGATTACTGTTATACTATCCCAGGTATTCCTTAAAGAGGTAGGGTTTCAAGTGTCTCCGGAAGGTGGTCAGTGACTCCGCTGTCCTGGCGTCGTGGGGGAGCTTGTTCCACCATTGGGGTGCCAGAACAGCGAATAGCTTTGACTGGGCTGAGCGGGAACTGTGCTTCCGTAGAGGTAGGGGGGCTAGCAGGCCAGAGGTGGATGAACGTAGTGCCCTTGTTTGGGTGTAGGATCAGAGCCTTAAGGTAAGGAGGTGCCGTTCCCCTCACAGCTCCGTAGGCAAGCACCATGGTTTTGAAGTAGATGCGAGCTTCAACTGGAAGCCAGTGGAGTGTGCGGAGGAGCGGGGTGACATGAGAGAACATGGGAAGGTTGAACACCAGACGGGCTGCAGCGTTCTGGATAAGTTGTAGGGGTTTAATGGCACAGGCAGCTCAGCCAACAGCGAGTTGCAGTAATCCAGACGGGAGATGACAAGTGCCTGGATTAGGACCTGTGCCGCTTTCTGTGTCAGGTAGGGTCGTACTCTGCAAATGTTGTAGAGCATGAACCTGCAGGATCGGGTCACCGCTTTGATGTTAGCAGAGAACGACAGGGTGTTGTCCAGGGTCACGCCAAGGTTCTTTCCACTCTGGGAGGAGGACACAATGGAGTTGTCAACCGTGATGGCGAGATCATGGAGCGGGCAGTCCTTCCCCGGGAGGAAGAGCAGCTCCGTCTTGCCGAGGTTCAGTTTGAGGTGGTAATCCGACATCCACACTGATATGTCTACCAGACATGCAGAGATGCGATTCACCACCTGGTTATCAGAAGGGTGAAAGGAGAAAATTAGTACTAGTGGGATGGTCTCTCGGGCTTTTCTTGTGCGGCTTGTTCCTGATTGGTTTTACGCACAGGCTTGGTTTTACGCGCAGATTTACGCACGCATGCATAACTTGAGAGACAAAAGATTTATCATGAGAGTTTCAATCCATATGCAGTTTTGCACAGGTTTGATGGGATTACCTGAATTTATGCAATAAATCTTTTTTTATTTTAAAAACGTTTTACCCCTTTATTCTCCCCAATTCCGTGATATCCAGCTGGTAGTTACAGTCTTGTCCCATCGCTGCAACTCCAGTACGGACTCGAGAGAGGCGAAGGTCGAGAGCCATGCGTCCCCAGAAACATCGAACCATGATCTGTAGTGACGCCTCTAGCACTGCGATGCAGTGCCTTAGACCGCTGCGCCACTACGGAGGCAGCAATAATTCTTGCAGCACTATTTTGTATTTTACTCACCGTCACCGGATTTGTTTGAATAAATCCATGCATCAGTTGCCCTCATTTTGCAAGATGGCGTGGTCTGTCACATTGCTGTGGATAACTCCGGTGACGTGAGGGCAACGCTCCCAAATCATATTTTAAATGGATTGTGTTAGGCTACTCAATGTGTTTCAAATAATTTTACATGATTGGGGTATGACATTTAAAATGTTGCTAAAAAGATTGACTTAAATGGGTTTTTAGGTCCAACATTTTTTAAAGCATTTGTTGTCAGTGGATTGCAGTCATTCTAAGGAAATACATATTTACATATCTAAAACAAAGAAAATAAATATCTAAATATACTGTAGCAAACAATAAGCAAACATTATGTGATGGTCGGCAGGTAGCCTAGGGGTTAAGAGTGTTGGCCCAGTAACCGAAAGGTCATGTGTGCCCTTGAGCAAGGCACTTAACTTTAATTGCTCCTGTACGTCGCTCTGGATAAGAGCGTCTGCTAAATGTAAAAAATGTGATCATCTGTCCACGCTTTGGAAATAATTTATTTTTCAAATTTGAAGATGTGTAGGCTAGGCCTATACATGTGCATCGCTTATTCGAACCCAATGAAGGCCTAACTAGAAACCAATTGCCATCAGTAAAATTACAGGAGAGAGTTTTCCATAAAAAAACAACACTTCAAAAACATAAATGCTTTTAAATTGATTTTATTATTTCAATATGTGTAGCTATGGCACAGCTTACAGCCTAACAGACTGGAGTTGGAGTGTCATCTCTCTTCCATATTGATGCTGTCGAGTGATGCTCTAGTGGTACTGTCTGCCGAGAGCGGACACAACTACAGCCAGGAACTTCTGGAAGGCTTCCTGAGTATCAGCAGTGAAACCGGCGGGACCGAGCTTGGCGGCCACGCACACGGTGATGCAGTCGGCGAGGAGCTGTGGAGAGGGGACCGTACAACAACCACATGGAGAATGAAATATTGGAATAAGCTTTACATCGGCTCATTACGCTATTTAATGAAAAAATACTATTTATTTTTGTATTTTGTTTTAGTTTGCTAAAGTTTAATACTCACCCTGAAGTTGTCGGGATCCACGTGCAGTTTCTCCGAGTGCATCACACTCAGTGCAGTATAGGTGTTTTTGATGTCATCCAGGTTCTGCACAGCTCTGTCCAGTCCGTGCATCACGGTCTTACCGTGCTTGGCCACGGCGGGGTTACCCATGATGGCAGCGGGTGTGGACAGGTTGCCGAAGGTGCTGAAGTGCCTCTGAGTCCATGGAGACACGATCAGAAGTCTAAAAAGAAATAAAACAGGCTGTAATTACAATTTACATTTACATTTACATTTACATTTACATTTACATTTACATTTACATTTACATTTCTCCCGAGTGGCGCAGTGGTATAAGGCACTGCATCGCAGTGCTAGCTGTGACACTAGAGATCCTGGTTCGAATACAGGCTCTGTCGTAGCCGACCGGGAGACCCATGGGGCGGCGCACAATTCGTCCAGGGTAGGGGAGGGAATGGCCGGCAGGGATGTAGCTCAGTTGGTAGAGCATGGCGTTTGCAACGCCAGGGTTGTGGGTTCGTTTCCCATGGGGGGGGGGTATAAAAAAATAATGTATGCACTCACTAACTGTAAGCAGACGCTCTTATCCAGAGTGACTTACCCAATTAGGGTTTAGTGCCTTGCTCAAGGGCACATCGTCAGATTTTTCACCTAGTCAGCTCGGGATTAGAACCAGCGACCTTTCGGTTACTGGCACAACGCTCTTAACCACTTAGCTACCTGCCGCCCAATCGCACCAAAGGTGAACACCGCGATTTCCTACTACGCAATTAGTGCTAAATAGCCTAGGTAGTGTTATTATTTAATGATATCCACATAAATATTACAAGAATGTACCTGGCCAGGGCCTGGGGTCCGATCTCATCCACGCTGATCTTTCCCCACAGGCCTACGATGGCACTGCGCTCAGCATCTGTCCAGTCGACCATATTGACGTTGTTTGTTGATTTCCGTTGGTACTTGCAAAATGTTCCAAGGGATCCCTGAGCTTTTTGTCTCCGGGGACGTCCAATTTATTGATGTTCAGCATCTCCGCCCTGAACAAAACACAGAAAATGATTGGATGAATGTCTTGAGGGGGCAAGGTCCTCCGGTGAGGCACAAATCGGCATTGTGCCAACTTCATCCCACCTTTAAAGAATTTGCTTGGTCATTTAGGCGTTGCCAAATTCAAATGATTACGGATGAAATAAACAAGTCATGATTAGCCTTCATAAACACATTGAGAGCTTGGGACTATAAGATTCTATCGGCATTTTTGTCAAAAGTTATTGAGTTATTGACGTAGCCTTGTTCTGTTCAATGTTCTCTACATACTGTATATAGTACTTAATACCCCAATTCATATAGTTAAGTTCAAAAGAATACAAGATAATAAATTGGTGACACCATTCAAACCAATGAGGGTTCGGAACTTTAATGCCAATTATCTCAGGATAGAACCTTATTTAGCCCTAAATTCTCTTTTAATATATTGTTGTAATATTCACATTGAATTGCAATATTATCTTTATAAAATGCTAATTATTGATGGAAGTGTTTATGTAGGGTCTCATAAAAAATAAATAAAAAATAACTAAATTGGGAGTAAACTATTAAAGAAAGAGCATGACTCAAAATGTGTTTTATCTTCATATTCAGACGGCCCCACCCATTTGATAGTTGCATATTTCTGTTTTTTTTTAAATGATTCATCGAAATGTCAGATGGGGAAAAGTCGTTTTTATAGGCCTTCATCAGGGGAATTACATGATAAGTTCTAACTGGACACTATTCAATTAGGATATTAGCCTATTTAATTAAATGAAACTACAGCTTTTTGTTTAATTCCTCTGAAATACAATGCACGTAGCCTATATATTGTTACAACGATTTGTGATAGGCCCAGGCTACGCTTTGCAACCAGAACAAAACCTTTCCGATTATCAGGCCTATAATTTGTCTTAGTATTTATGTGTTAACTGTGAATATTGACTATATAGGCCAAATTGGACACTTCTTCATTTGATTGCTAGTTGCCAATCCGATCATGTTGCAAATATTTGTCAGTGTTGGGGAAACTACTCTGAAAATATCGTTTACCAAGCTAGCAATTACTTCACACTGGAAGAAATTAAGCTACAATAAAGCTACCCTTAAGAAAAATAGAAAGTTACTTTGGCAAAGTAGCTCACTATCCAAACTACTTCGTGAAAAATGATCATATGTAAATCTGAAATGCCATTGAGTAAAAATTGCAAGTCAGATCACTTTGGGGTAATATGTTGACAGTGTGTATTTTAGCCTATTAACACAAAAACGATGTTTCAAGTCAGAATTAGGAAGGTATAATGCCAAAAAAAGGAAATGATTGCCTACTTCATCCATATTTTATTTTATTTTGCAAAAAAAGCAGTGTGTAGTTCCAGTAGTTAGCTGCTACATGACAAAAAAAAGTAGTTAACTACCAAGCTACTGCAAAATGTATTTTAATTACTAGTTGAAGTACATGCAGTCCACGACTCCCCAACACTGTCTTTTGTACAGAATCACATAGCCTATACTCACCAGTGAGTGCTGCAATATTGGACCTTACGACTAAACCTTAATTGTAAAGAAAATATTGAGGTATTAAGTGTTTCAGAAACACTTTGTTATTCAATCTATATGAAATAAATACATGCAATGTTATGACAGTATTTTTAAAAACGAAATTATTATGTGCAAATGTCATATTTTGGGCACTACACGAATTGGCTCAGTTCCATAAAGTATAAAAAAACATGAATCATGTCTTGGGAAAATGCCCAATCAGAGGAGGAGCGGAGATTATATCGGGGTGTGCCTTCTCTCATGCCTCAATAAAAACAGCCTCTGAGAAGTATACCCTCACACGCTTCTTTTCTTAGCATCCTCATTTAAGTGGATAAACGGACAAGACAGCTATGAGTCTCTCAGCCAAGGACAAAGCCAACGTGAAGGCCATCTGGGGCAAGATCCTCCCTAAATCCGATGAGATTGGAGAACAGGCTCTTTCCAGGTAATTACATAACGATGTATGATAAATTATATAAGGACATGTTTATTCAAATTATTAACACATAACTCCTCAGTCAATTCTATGGAAGCTATGAATGCGTAGCCTATCTCAGCAAAAATATGGACGGGATCCCCGACCGTGTGAATTATTATTTAAGATGAATTTTGGCTCACCTGATTTCTAATGTCCACGACAGGATGCTCGTCGTCTACCCCCAGACCAAGGCTTACTTCTCCCACTGGGCTTCCGTGGCCCCCGGTTCCGCTCCAGTGAAGAAGCACGGCATCACCATCATGAATCAGATCGATGAATGTGTTAACAACATGGACAATCTCTTTGGTTTCTTGTCCAAGCTCAGTGAACTGCACGCCACCAAGCTGAGGGTGGACCCCACCAACTTCAAGGTAAGAGAATAAGACTGGAAAGAACACACACAAAAAATCGGAGTTTTTACCTGTGTGAAGGTGAAATAATCTATTCCCTTTTCATTTGCAGATCCTGGCTCACAACCTGATTGTGGTCGTTGCCGCCTACTTCCCCGCCGAATTCACCCCCGAGATCCATTTGTCCGCGGACAAGTTCCTGCAGCAACTGGCTCTGGCCCTGGCCGAGAAGTACCGCTAAACGGGAGTTCAGCTGTTAAACTGTCATCCGAGCTACAAGCTCTCAGTCTCACGTCAGAATTAGACGTTCATCCATGTTTCTCAAATGTAATGTCCTTCTGTAATTGACACTGACAATAAACCTAATTGAAACTCATACCGAGGTGTTTGTTTGTCATTTTCGTTGTCTCACATTCAGAGGGGTCATACCCATAGGGGGCCCCTCAGATTTGTCCTCTTAAAAAAAATAATAATGATAAGAATAATAATATTTTTTTCTCTGTAATACTACTAGCCACTTAGCAATTGTATGAAGTTGGCTTTAGCTAGCTCAGACGGGTTCCCAATCTCCCAAACTCATTATCTACCAATAAGTCATTTCAGGCTATCAATCAAGTTAGAGAAGCATGCTTGTCTAACTATCTTAGCTGGCATGCCTGCTGGCAAGGTTGGTAGACTTTAGAAAAGCAAGCAATAACTACATGTACTGAATAAGAATAACATTCCTTTCAATCTTTTACCCAGATTTTAGCAGAGATGCAGAGAATAATATTTCATTTCTTTAAAAAAGAACAGGAGGATACAGACAGCTCAAGATGTATGTTTAGATATGCAGAAAAATTGACATATGTTTTGCATAGAATTAAGCAGGAAACATCTGTTTCAGGTGTTTGAAAAATGCAAAATCCTCAAATTTAGGGACCACCCCCCAGCCATCCTCACTTACTTTGTGCCCCCTCAGATATTTGGCGGGCATGAAGCCCCTGCTCACATTGTTTTGTGATTTACAGTGCATTTGGAAGGTATACAGACCCCTTGACTTTTTCCACATTTTGTTATGTTACAGTCTTATTTTAAAATGGATTAAATTAAATTGTCTTTTCCCCCCTCATCAATCTACATACAATACCCCATAATGACAAAGCAAAAACAGGTTTTTAGAAATGTTTGCAAATTTATTTTAAAACCCCCCCGGAAATATCACATTTACATAAATATTCAGTAATTTGTTGAAGCACCTTAGGCAGCGATTAAAGCCTAAAGACTTCTTGAGTATGACGCTACAAGCTAGGTACACCTGTATTTAGGGAGTTTCTCCCATTCTTCTCTGTATATCCTCTCAAGCTCTGTCAGGTTGGATAGGCCACTTTTCAGGTCTCTCCAGAGATGTTCGATCGGGTTCAACTCCGAGCTCTGGCTGGGCCACTCAAGGACATTCAGAGACTTGTCCCGAAGCCACTCCTGCGTTGTCTTGGCTGTGTGCTTAGGGTCGTTGTCCTGTTGGAAGGTGAACCTTCGTCCCCAGTCTGAGGTCCTGTGCGCTCTGGAGCAGGTTTTCATCAAGGATCTCTCTGTACTTTGCTCCGTTCATCTTTCCCTCGATCCTGACTAGTCTCCCAGTCCCTGCCGCTGAAAAACATCCCCACAGCATGATGCTACCACCACCATGCTTCACCGTAGGGATGGTGCCAGGTTTCCTTCAGACGTGACGCTTTGCATTCAGGCCAAAGAGTTCAATCTTGGTTTCATCAGACCAGAGAATCTTGTTTCTCATGGTCTGAGAGTCCTTTAGGTGCCTTTTTGCAACTCCAAGCTGGCTGTCATGTGCCTTTTGTTGAGGAGTGGCTTCCGTCTGGCCACTCTACCATAAAGACATCATTGGTGGAGTGCTGCAGAGATGGTTGTCCTTCTGGAAGGTTCTCCCATCTCCACAGAGGAACTCTGGAGCTCTGTCAGAGTGACGATCAGGTTCTTGGTCACCTCCCTGACCAAGGCCCGTCACCCCCGATTGCTCAGTTTGGCCGGGCGGCCAGCTCTAGGAAGAGTCTTGCTGGTTCCAAACTTCTTCCATTTAAGAATGATGGAGGCCACTGTGTTCTTGGGGACCTTCAATGCTGCAGAAATGTTTTGGTACCCTTCCCAAGATCTGTGCCTCGACACAATGCTGTCTCTGAGCTCTACGGACAATTCCTTCGACCTCATGGCTTGGTTTTTGCTCTGACATGCACTGTCAACTGTGGGATCTTATATAGACAGGTGTGTGCCTTTCCAAATCATGTCCAATCAATTGAATTTACCACAGGTGGACTCCAATCAAGTTGTAGAAACATCTCAAGGATGATCAGTGGAAACAGGATGCACCTGAGCTCAATTTTGAGTCTTATTGCAAAGGGTCTGAATGATTATGTAAATAAGGTATTTCCGTTTAATTTTTAATAAAATTGTTTTCAATTTGTCATTATGGGGTATTGTGTGTAGATTGATGAGGGGGAAAAAAACAATTTCATCCATTTTAGAATAAGGCTGTAAAGTAACAAAATGTGGAAAAAGTCAAGGGGTTTGAATACTTTCCGAATTAACTGTATGTTGTGGCCAGACATTACTCTGGATTGTCATATAGCCTACACTCAGGATAGCGTGATTGATTTCCCTGCTGTAACTGCCCACAAAACCATTTATGGAACTACACTCTAAAATGTAGGGGTTCAACAAGGGTTCTTCTAAGATCCTCAAAGTTCTTTGAAGAACCTTTAGGGTTATTGGCACTGAAAATTACCCGCAAAGGGTTCTTCCAAGAACCCCATAGGAGGTGGGGTTAACCGAGGAACCTCCTTAGTTGCAGGAACCTAACTGCCCAGCTGAAACATTTGGATTTGAATTTGAAAGGACAGTAGGTGCAGGCACTTAACTGAAACATTTAAAGATCTCCTCAATTTAAGGAAAGGGTTGTCCCTTGTATGATCTAAATTGATATGTTTTATGATGATACCATCTATCTTTTCATATTTGTGCAAATCTTTCTAAAACAGAAAATGGACAGAATTCAATGGATATCAATCAACAAAGAGGTAAGAATTTGTCTGCTATAAGATGGTGAAGGCTAGCTGTATTGGGTGCAGATTACTGAACTTTTGTGTCTGCAGGTGAGGAGGCATACAAAGGTATGTCAATTGGTATTGGTATGTTATTTTACATTTTAGTAATTTAGCAGAAACATTTATCCATTAACTTACAGTTAGTGAGTGCATACATTTTTGTTTTTCATACTGGCCCCCGTGGGAATCGAACCCACAAACCTGGCGTTGCAAGTGCCATGCTCTACCAACTGAGCACCACGGGCTATATATTATGCGTATCACATGTACCATCCTCCTTCCTTACCTCTTCAATGAAAATCCCATAGGCCTCAACATTATGGACAAGGTATGTGTATGAAAACCATTATCAAAACAGTTTTTTTCATTCACATTTACCACGAAAACTAAGGTATGAATACTGTCGTCTGCATAAAACATTAACATCAACATGCCAGAGGATATACCCATTGGACTTGGGGCTCTACTGGGAGTTTACCTTATATTTGAATTTTTTTATTCTGCTTTGCTGCTAAAATCATTTAAAAAATGACAACTAAAATATGGTGTTATTGTTGTTATTGTTATGGTTATTATTATTATTATTATTATTAAATATTATTATTATTATTATTATTATTCATAATAGGGGAGGGGGGAGTAGTTCAAAAATTAATCCCAAAAAGTTATTCAAAGGGTTCTTTGAGGATCCATTGAAAGGGGTTATTTGAAGAACTTGTAGGATTTCCCCCATAGTTTCAGTTTGAAGAACCCCTAAAGGATCCTCCAGAAACTTTTTAGAGTGTATGTGGTAGCGGCCTATAAAACCAATGTAGTTTCTAGACCAGGGGTGTCAAACGTCCGGCCCGCGGGCCGGATCAGGCCCGCAAACGGGTTTAATCCGGCCCGCGAGATGATTTTGTAAAGTATAAAAATGAGCTGCAATTTTTCAATAAAAGAAACTGCTGTTCCAATTGTGTCCACTGGATGGCGCAATGGCAATTGTGTTAAGCAAGCAAACTGTTTATACCGGGGCAGAGCAAATAGGTCAAGCAAGTGCAGCCAGTCCGGATGAGCTACTTTGTTTTGCCCGCGATATTTATTACGGCTTCTACTTTTAACATTATGTGCTTTGGCACCCTCATTGCCCCAATATGTCTCTGTCAAAAAAGAGAAAAGTGGACGCAGAGTGCAGAGTGTTCCAAGAAAAATTGTCATCCTTCTATTTATTCACGGAATTGAATGGGAAAGCTGTATGTTTGGTGTGTTCACAGCATGTTGCAGTGCTGAAAGAATATAACCTTCGTCGCCACTATGTGAGTCTTCATGCCAACAAATAAGACAACTTTCAAGGACAGCGGAGAAGAGAGAAGGTGAATGAACTGTTGGCGGGTCTGAAGAAACAGCAGTCTGTGTTTACTCACAGCCGAGACATCAGTGACGCTGCAGTGAAAGCTAGCTACCTCATTGCTAATGAAATCGCAGTGGCTTCAAAACCATTTAGTGAGGGTGAATTTGTAAAAACATGCATGATGAAGGCAGCAGAGATTGTGTGCCCTGAAAAGCACCAGGCTTTTGCAAATATCAGCCTGACAAGAAACACAGTTGCAGACAGGATTTCCGATCTTTCAGTGGATTTGGACAGCCAGTTGAAGCAAAAAGTAAAGTAATTAATTGCGTTTTCGGTTGCAATTGATGAAAGCACGGACATTACAGATGTTGCACAACTGGCCATTTTCATCCGCAGAGTTGATGACACATTGACCGTCACCAAGGAGTTCGTGGAGTTGGTGACTATGACAGACACAACGACAGCAGCTGATATTTTCACTGCACTCGTCAGCGCGCTGGACAGGGTCGGAGTGGACTGGTCCCGCGCTGTCAGCCTGGCTACAGATGGTGCGCCCTCAATGATCGGGAAAAAAGCAGGCGTTGTGACAAAGTTCAGAGAGAACGTGCAATCTGCAAATGGAGGACGTGATTTTTGGACTTTTCACTGTATTTTGCACCAGGAGGCTTTGTGTTGCAAGTCATTGAAGATGGATAACGTCATGAAGGTGGTTATTATTATTATTATATTATTATTATATTATTATATTATATTATTATTATATTATTATTATTATATTATCCAAACTGTTAATTTCATCCGATCCAGAAGCCTGAATCAACGTCAGTTTGACAGCCTTCTCAGAGAGAAAGACCACATCTATGGCCTGCCATACCACACTGAGGTAAGATGGTTAAGCCGAGGTGCTGTGCTGAGGCGTTTCTTTGATTTACGAGAAGAAATTGAACAGTTCATGGAAGAAAAGGGCAAACCAGTGTTAGAATTTCATTCCGCAGAATGGATGCAGGACCTTGCATTTATGGTGGATGTTACAGAGCACCTGAATAACTTGAACAAACAGCTGCAAGGGTGCAACAAAGTTGCCACGCAGTATTATGACAGCATACGTTCTTTCAAGTTGAAGCTGTCATTGTGGGAGACGTAACTCGCCGGTGGTGATGCAGCTCACTTCCCCTGTCTGAAAAATGTGTGCGCGACCCAACATGTGGCAGACATGAAGCGGTTCAAAGATAAAATAACGGGACTGTTAAGGGAGTTTGAGCAACGCTTTCAGATTTTTGGTGAACTGGAGAAAGACTTCAACGTTTTTTGTTCGCCATTAACCGTGAATCCCTCTGATCTGCCCGTCAGCATCCAACTTGAAATAATATACTTGCAATGTGACTCGGATTTGAAGGGCAAATTTGCCGCAGCTGGCTTGGACACATTTTATCAGAATCTCTTGCCAGGTTACCCCAACTTGACAGCCCTCGCTGCAAAACTGTTGTGCATGTTTGGAACCACATATCTTTGTGAGCAAGTTCTCTGTAATGAGCATAAATAAAACAAAGCTGCGCTCAAGGCTCACGCACAAGCACTTGAATCACATCCTGAAGTTGGCTGCCACTCAGGATGTGACGCCTGATATTGATGTGCTGGTGAAAGCTAAAAGATGCCAGGTATCAGGAGTCAAACTATGCAACCCCACTTAAAGTGCTGCATGAGACACCCTGATATAGTTCTGTGATCTGTGATATACTTCTATGAATCACTGAGGCATTGTGTGTTTGTGTGTTGTTTGTCCTCAGAATTTCAAATAACTTGAGGTGTTTTATGATTAATAGTGATGTTGTGCTTTTGGACACACTGTCCTCAGGCTCCAGCTTTATGTTTATATGTTTTTATGTTGATGTGCTATTGTTTTTAATTGATTTTATTTTATTTGTATATTTAACATATTCTTGACTCTGTGGTTCTTGCACTTGTTTGGGGAACAGGATTTCATTATTTGTATCAACATTTCTGCCTGAGAAATGACACCCTGATATAGTTCTGTGATCTGTGAAACAGTTCTGTGAATCACTGAGGCATTGTGTGTTTGTGTGTTCTTTTTCTTTAGAATTTTCAAATAAACTTGAGGTGTTTTATGATTAATAGTGATGTTGTGCTTGTACTATTTTGGACACACTGTCCTCAGGCTCCAGCTTTATGTTTTATGTTGATAGTATTAAAACAAAGAAAACAATCTGAAGTTGTTGTTTTTAAGTTATATATACCATGATTTTACCGGTCCGGCCCACTTGGGAATAGATTTTCCTCCATGTGGCCCCTGAGCTAAAATGAGTTTGACACCCCTATTCTAGACAATTTACAATTTTGCTGACGTTTGCAAATGGTGTCTTAGAGGATGTTGACTCAGCTTGAGGAAGCATCTGGAGAGCATTTCTATAGGGACACCCTAAAACAGAGGAAGTCTGTTATGTGGAGTCCTGGGATTGGTCTGTAGGGGAAAACACCCATATCAGGTTACATAGGATATATATACTATGGTTTGGGACAAAGGAGGGGAGAACAACATATTAAGAGATTGGGCCGTTGTTCTCCAGATGTCTGCAGAAGTCTGTAAATTGGCGCTGAGATCTTCAATGTAATAAATAATTATAATCGAGGACAGTGTCAGCGGATTTCTTGTTCTCACAGCATCTCAGCATAGTTCTCGACACTACACCAACAACAATGTTATTAACATATTGTTGCTTTAGTAAAGATCAGGTTTATTAATTATCAATCGACAATGATCAAGAGCTCATTTATGATTTTCAATTAATAGGATTTGACTGCTTATTTGACCAAATCACAGACTTGAGTACATATAGACCAAGGCTGTGTAGGCAATCACTTTGACTATGGCTGCAAATAGGCTATTGAGGCGGCTTATTATACTTTACGCAATAATAATGCACTAAATCACAGATTGAGCACATCATTGCGCACATGTTGTCACACATCATGAAACACATTGAGGCAAAAAGTACAGACCGTAGCCTAGTGGCAAAATATAACTCAATTGGTTGAATATGAAATTAATTTCAATATGATTGAAATAGCCTTTATATGCCCATGTATGTAGGCTACATATTAATACAGTCACCTCGTTTTTCATTTGAAGCATACTTTTATCCCTCACTTGTTTGTAACAATTGCAGATACTTCAATTGTATCTGTTTTTGTAGTCAACTTCGTTCTGACGTTACCGGCAGTCACAATCAGACAGATAGGCTAAACATCTTGATTCCATGTTTAGCGGATATCTTCTGTAAATGAATTGACGCGGAAGGGCAAAAAAACATCTAACCATGCACTTTGGTTGCTCTATGAGTGGTCTGGATCACTTGTAGACCTGCAAATGTTTTGAAGAGCGTTTTTAAGAGCCACGTTACTTACGAAGGCTCTGGGAAACGACTCGGCTACTAAAGACAAAAAGGTTCTACACTGTAAGGCTTTTCTGTAATTTTCAACAGTAAAACACTGTAGAATGCACAGTAAAATACCTTACATTTATTTTACAGCATTAATGCTGTAGATTGCACTGGATTATGGGTAAAATGCTGAAAAATACAGGTATTAACTGTAATTGTAAGCCCCCTGTAAAAATTACTCTAACTTACTGTATTTCTTTACAGTAGTACCCGAACGCTGCTGTAGTTGGCGACGCCAAACGGTCTGTGGTGTGTGTGTGTGTGTGAGAGAGAGGGAGAAAGAGAGCTGTATCGCATAGCAATGATCTTAAGGCTACGAAGGCTCTGGGAAACGAGGCCCTGCAACTTATATGTATGCTTTGTAAATATGACCTGTAAATAGTTTACTATTGTGTTCTGCATCGTACTAGCCGCACACTTGTTTTCTTTCTTCGATTACCTGCCATATAGGGGCCTAGCTCCACTTCCCTCATCTAAATAGGGTATAGCCTAAATATTGATGTTGAGGATTTGGTGGTGGAACTGTCCCCAAAATTGCTAAACGAATATAATCACTTGTCTGGGGTGCATTTAGAAATACCGACTGCCCATGGCTGCGACAACCACTTTCATGAACTTCTGCCAGGTTGCCTGGATTTCAGGAGTGAAAGCTGCTCCGAACTTGGCGGCAATGGCAATTGTGAGGACGTCAGCCAACACCTGTGGACAAAAAACAAAGAAGGAAGACGTTAAATAAGACTGCCGTTTTTGTTTTACCTTTGGAATTAGACGTATTGTTCTAAATGTTATACGTGTAGGCCTACCTCAGTATAGCCAAAAAAATAAGTATATCAAGACAGAAGGCATACCATGAAATTGTAAGGGTCAACGAAGAGTTTGTTAGCGTGGGTCTCGCTCAGTGACTTGTATGTGGCCAAGATGTTGCCCATGTTCTTCACAGCTTTATCCAGAGCTCCACACACGACCTTGCCGTGAGCAGCAACTTTGGGGTTGCCCATGATTGCTGCAGGATGGTGCTCTTCTCTGCATCTGTCCAGTCAACCATGTTGTCAGTGTTTGTTCTTCGGTTTTGCAACAAGATAAAACAAATTAATGTATTGTGTAGGGAGACGCTTTGCATGCCACTAATATTTATGAGTGCGCTCCGCCCACTGGAGGCGGCGCATGTGATTGGCTCTGGCAAAGATAAGTATTGGCCAAGTGAGCGCTTCAGCTCTCGAACATGATTACATAAATTCCAATCATTTATCTGATAAAAAGGACAATAAACGTTAATTTATTGGTGTTACATTATCAAGTCTGTAGGTTAGATCCTAAAATCTGAAATCATATGTAAATAGGCCTGTACAGTTTTATCTAGTTACCAACGTTTCAAAATTCGCATGATCACAGCTAAACAGTTTTAATTGATCTAACTAATGCAAGAATAAAAGCAAGGTTACGGCAAAACTCTTCCGAATATCATATTTCCTTCATTAATGTGTATAAGGCTATTCAAAGGAAAAAATAGAAAGAGATGCAATTTGATAATTCCAACCAATTCCGGCCTTTAAATTGGCACAGTTTCTTATCTCTGACAAAATTATGCCTTCCTTTTTTAAATTGGGTTATTCAGACCGGTCCTGCACATTTTAAGTTATTAATTTCAAGACATTAAATGTGATAAGCAGGAATGTCCAGTATTATTTGCGGATAGGTGTGTACCCATGTCCTCTCATGACCTCTCTGACTTTTCTTTCGATCATCATTCGAAGTCCAATCAACCTTTTAATTGGGAATCATATCCAACTTAAATTGAACACCAGAATAGGTATATCATAGATACATACAAATGTGAAATACGTCACCATGAATAAATATTTTCCAATTTAATGCAGGTCTTTGAAGGTGGATTTGATTTCTACAATTGAATTTACAGATGTAATATATATTATAGAACTCTACAAATCAAATATATAGCCTACCTTTAATTATTTAACATTATGTAGGATAGAACGACATTTGCGTCATAATCTAAGCCTATGCCATTTCAAATAGCCAATGAACTATCAATGAAATATTTGGCAAAATCAGCTGCATCTTTTGAATTAATTTATTGGAAATATATGCTTGTTTAGGCTACTCTGAAACATTTCGTTTTATGCAACGAAAAAAATAAATAATAATAAAATAATAATAATAATTTCTTAAAGAAAGAATTCTGAGAATTATTGTGTTTAACCTGCTGACAGCAGCCTATGTGCCTACCCGTACGAAGCATTTTAACATACAATAAGTAAACTACATTGATTACATTGTAGACACAGACGATGGGAGAAATGTGATACGCGTAATGCTTAGAAGTTGAAAATCGGATAAAAACGCCTATGGTACAAACTATTCTGTACCTTCCTTTGCAGGATGCTGACTGCTTACCCACAGACTAAGACCTACTTCTCCCACTGGGCTGACCTGAGCCCCGGCTCTGCCCCAGTCAAGAAGCATCATCACAGGTGCAATTGGTAATGCTGTCGGAAAGATGGACAACCTCGTCGGCGGACTGAGTGCTCTTAGCGATCTGCACGGTTTCAAGCTACGTGTTGACCCTGGAAACTTCAAGGTTCACTCCCAGATAACCTATTGTCTCTATATTGATCACTCTCGACATTACATTTACGTCATTTAGCAGACGCTCTTATCCAGAGCGACTTACAGGAGCAATTAGGGTTTAGTGCCTTGCTTAAGGGCACATCGACAGATTTTTTCACCTAGTCGGCTCAGGGATTAGAACCAGCGACCTTTCGGTTACTGGCACAACGCTCTTACCCACTAAACTACCTGCCGCCCACATCAACTCTAAGTCTGTTGCTATGGCTTAGTCCTTCAATATAAACTTTTAAAATATACTTTTTAGATTCTGTCCCACAACATCCTTGTGACCCAGGCTGTTCATTTCCCTGCGGATTTCACTCCCGAAGTGAACATTGCTGTGGATAAATTCCTTGCAGCCTTGTCCGCTTCCATGGCTGACAAATACAGATAAGACCGTCTTGAAAGTCCAAAATTGGACTTCAGTTCCTGGTCTGTTGTTATCACAATAAAATAAACAGGCAATTAATTAAGTTATGTACTCTGTTTGTGTCCTTATTCCACCACAGTTCACCATCACAAAGTCATATTTGAATTTCATCACTACCACATCTAGATTGAATACATTAAATGAAGAAAGGAGGGAATAAAGTATTAAATAGTGCTTTAGGCCCACCATGGACTAGCTCAGTATGTTGTTCTCCATAACTTTGGATAGCCTATCTAATACGTGTAACTAGAATTTTGCTGACCTCATTTAATATTTGATGAATGTGGAGTTGTTCCCGATAGGGGTTGGTAAACTGAATGGGCTATATAGAATGAACGCTGCTTGCACCCACCCGCCCGACTAAAATCACTACTCTCGGCGGGTCTGACTTAGAATTTGTGGACAACTACAAATACCTAGGTGTCTGGTTAGACCGTAAACTCTCCTTCCAGACTCACATTAAGCATCTCCAATTTTATTTTTTATTTTTTTATTTCACCTTTATTTAACCAGGTAAACCAGTTGAGAACAAGTTCTCATGTACAACTGCGACCTGGCCAAGATAAAGCAAAGCAGTGCGATAAAAACAACAACACAGAGTTACATATGGGGTAAAACAAAACAAAGTCAAAAATACGACAGAAATACATACAGTGTGTGCAAATGTAGCAAGTTATGGAGGTAAGGCAATAAATAGGCTATAGTGCAAAATAATTACAATTAATATTAACACTGGAATGATAGATGTGTAAGAGATGATGTGCAAATAGAGATACTGGGGTACAAATGAGCAAAATAAATAACAATATAGGGATGAGTGTCACGGTTTCGGCCGAGGCTGCCTCTCTCCCTTGTTCGGGCAGGCTTCGGCGTTCGTCGTCTCCGGAATTCTAGCTGC
Source organism: Coregonus lavaretus (assembly GCF_964263955.1). Classification (NCBI taxonomy): domain Eukaryota; kingdom Metazoa; phylum Chordata; class Actinopteri; order Salmoniformes; family Salmonidae; genus Coregonus; species Coregonus lavaretus. Next base: position 42,730,475 of record NC_139989.1, read on the forward strand.
CACCGTTCTATGTTCTGTGTTTCCTGTTTGATTAGTTTTGTCTGTTAGCCACACCTGTTTTGTGTTAGGTCTCATTATGCACCCTATTTAGTTCCCTGTTTGTGTGTATAGTGTTGTGTGTAATTGTCGCTTGTCAGATGGTTGCGTAGCTGTGTTATTTTTCCAGTACGCCAGGATTAGTAGTGTCCTCCTCTGTTTAGGAGAGTTTTGCGCACTGTGTTTTCGTGCGATCGTGTGTTGACGCCTGTGCGCGTCTGTTTGGCATCCTGCCGTTTGTGGATTATTTTGCATAGTAAAGTCTTGTTGGACTGTACCTCTGCTTCTGCGCCTGATTCCCCACCACACCATCACTACATCACTGACAGAATTACACACCTTAAACATGGAATCAGCGGGAGCCGAAGCAGCGCCGACGAGACTGGAGGTCCAGGTTCGGGAGCAACAGGAACAGATCCTCCAGATGGGAACCGCCCTGCAGGAGGTAATCACCACGCTCCGAGGCTGGGGCGCACCTCCAACACCTTCCTCACCGCCAGCCCAGCCAGCACCATCGGCCAGCCTGCCCATTCCAGCGCCAGAACACCGAGGGATCCGACTCGCTCTCCCGAGGGCCTACGACGGAACCGCGGCTGGGTGTCAGGGATTCCTCCTCCAGGTGGAGTGTACCTGGCCACCGTACACCCGGCACCCTCGGGGCATGAGAGCGTGTCTGCCCTGATATCCTGCCTGTCCGGGAAGGCGTTGGAATGGGCCAACGCGGAGTGGAGGAAGATCGACGCCGCGAGTATCACCTACGACGAGTTCTCCCGCCGCTTTAGGGCGGTGTTCGACCATCCCCCGGAGGGGAAAGCGGCGGGGGAGCGTCTGGTCTTCCTCCGGCAGGGGAGGAGGAGTGCTCAGGAATTCGCGCTTGAATTCCGTACTCTAGCGGCTGATGCAGGGTGGAATGAGCGGGCCCTCGTCGATATATATCGATGTAGCCTAAGAGAGGACGTCCGTAGGGAGCTGGCCTGTAGGGACACCAGTCTCTCTTTCGACCAGCTGGTCGACATGTCAATCAGGTTAGATAACCTATTGGCCACCCGCGGACGTCCTGAGGGGGGTCCGTCCATTTCACCCTCCAGCGCATCCGAGCCGTGTCCTATGGAGCTCGGGGGCGCTGGCGCTAGAGATAGGAGGAGTCGGCAGGTGAGGGGGTCCATCCACTGCACCAACTGTGGTCGGGGAGGACACACCGCGGCTAGGTGCTGGGGATGGCCTCCTCGGGGAGATGACGACAGGTCCCGCACTGGGGATTCCCTCCAGGTGAGTAGGCGCCCCACTCACCCAGAGCTCACTGTTGCCCATTTTTGTATGCCTGTGCGTTTTCCGCAGGTGGCACCTCATTCCCAGTATAAGGCGCTGGTAGATTCAGGCGCGGCTGGGAATTTTATTGATAAGAAGTTTTGTTTAGAGTTAGGGTTTCCCCTTCTCCCTGTTGATGTTCCTTTTCCCGTTCACGCCCTAGATAGTCGTCCGTTGGGTACGGGCTTAATCAGGGAGGTCACGGCGCCACTTAGGATGTGTGCGCAGGGGAGTCATCAGGAGATAATTCAACTGTTTCTGATTGACTCTCCTGCGTATCCGGTGGTGCTGGGCATGCCCTGGTTAAGTACCCATAACCCCGTTATTTCGTGGCAGGAGAGGGCTCTGATGGAGTGGTCTGCTCAGTGTGTGGGTAGATGTTTGGGCGTTTCCATAGGGGCTACCTCGGTGGAGAGTCCAAACCAGGTGCCCGCATTGCACATTCCACCTGAGTATGGGGATTTGGCTATTGCGTTTAGTAAGGCGAGGGCGACGCGGTTGCCACCCCATAGGCAGGGGGATTGTGCGATAGACCTTCAGGCAGGAGCTGCGCTCCCACGGAGTCATGTGTATCCTCTGTCTCAGGAGGAGAAGAAAGCTATGGAGGTTTACATAGACGAATCACTGAGACAAGGATACATACGGCCGTCCACTTCCCCCGCGTCCTCGAGTTTCTTTTTCGTGAAGAAAAAGGATGGGGGTTTGCGTCCGTGCATCGATTACCGTGGTCTCAATCAGATTACGGTGAAGTATAGTTATCCACTCCCGCTGATTGCGACCATGACTGAGTCGTTGCATGGGGCGCGTTTCTTCACGAAATTAGATCTCAGGAGCGCGTACAACTTGGTGCGCATCAGGAAGGATGATGAATGGAAAACAGCCTTTAGTACCACCTCGGGCCATTACGAGTATCTAGTCATGCCATACGGGTTGATGAATGCTCCGTCAGTTTTCCAATCATTCGTGGATGAGATCTTCAGGGACATGCAGGGACAGGGAGTCGTGGTGTACATAGATGACATTCTCGTGTACTCACCTACCCGTGTCGAGCATGTGGCCCTGGTGCGCAGGGTGTTGCGGAGGCTGGTGGAGCACGACCTGTATGTGAAGGCAGAGAAGTGTCTGTTTTTCCAGGAGTCGATTTCCTTTTTGGGGTATCAGTTGTCTGCGTCAGGGGTGAAGATGGAGGTAGACCGAGTGTCAGCCGTGCGTAATTGGCAAACACCAACCACTGTGAAAGAGGTGCAGCAGTTTTTGGGGTTTGCGAATTACTACCGGAGGTTTATCCGGGGTTTTGGGCAAGTGGCAGCTCCCATCACGTCTCTCTTAAAGGGGGGCCCGGTGCGTCTGCAGTGGTCAGTCGAGGCGGACAGGGCGTTTGAGAAGCTGAAGGACCTGTTCACCTCGGCTCCGGTGCTGGCGCATCCGGATCCCTCTTTACCATTTCAGGTAGAGGTGGACGCGTCTGAGGCCGGTATTGGCGCCGTGCTTTCACAACGGTCAGGCGCGCCACCTAAACTCCGCCCCTGTGCCTTCTATTCCAAGAAGCTCAGCCCGGCGGAGCGAAATTATGACGTAGGGGACAGGGAGCTGTTAGCTGTGGTACAGGCCCTTAAGGTGTGGAGGCACTGGCTTGAGGGGGCTCAACACCCTTTCCTCATTTTGACGGACCACCGTAACCTGGAGTACATCCGGGCAGCGAGGAGGCTGAACCCTCGACAGGCTAGATGGAGTATGTTTTTGACCCGTTTCTCTTTTAAGATCACCTACATCCCTGGGTCACAAAACGGTAAGGCAGATGCGCTGTCTCGGCGGTATGACGGGGAGGAGAGGTCCGTGGAGCCCACTCCCATACTGCCGGAGTCGTGTCTAGTGGCACCGGTGGTGTGGGAGCTCGATTCTGAGCTCGAGCGGGCATTACGCACCGACCCTAGTCCACCACAATGCCCGGAGGGTCGGAAGTATGTTCCGCTCGAGTGTCGGGATCGATTGATCTATTGGGCTCACACGTCACCCTCCTCTGGACATCCGGGTATCGGCCGGACAGTGCACTGTCTTAGTGCCAAATATTGGTGGCCCACGTTGGCCAGGGATGTGAGGGTTTATGTTTCCTCCTGCTCGGTGTGCGCCCAGTGTAAGGCGCCTAGACATCTGCCTAGGGGTAAGTTACTGCCCCTGCCCGTTCCACAACGACCATGGTCCCACCTCTCGGTGGATTTTATAACTGACCTTCCCCTCTCTCAAGGGAATACTACACTCCTGGTCGTTGTGGACCGGTTCTCTAAGGCCTGTCGTTTGCTCCCCATGCCGGGTCTTCCTACTGCCCTACAGACCGCCGAAGCACTATTCACTCATGTGTTCCGGCACTACGGGGTGCCCGAGGACATTGTGGCTGACCGGGGTCCCCAATTCACCTCCAGAGTCTGGAGAGCTTTTATGGAGCGGTTGGGGGTCTCGGTGAGCCTCACCTCGGGTTACCACCCGGAGAGTAATGGGCAGGTGGAACGCGTAAACCAGGATGTGGGCAGGTTTCTCAGAACATACTGCCGGGACCGGCCGGAGGAGTGGGCGAGATATGTGCCCTGGGCCGAGATGGCACAGAACTCTCTCCGCCACTCCTCCACCCAACTAACCCCTTTTCAGTGTGTTTTAGGGTACCAGCCGGTTCTGGCACCATGGCATGAGAGCCAGATCGAGGCCCCCGCTGTGGATGAGTGGGTGCGGCGCTCGGAGGAGACGTGGAACGCTGCACACGTCCATCTGCAGCGTGCCATACGTCGACAGAAGACGAGCGCCGACCTACACCGCAGTGAGGGGCCTGTGTACGCACCTGGAGATCGAGTCTGGCTCTCTGCCAGAAACCTGCCCCTCCGCCTGCCCTGTCGGAAACTGGGTCGGCGGTTTGTGGGGCCATTTAAAGTCCTGAGAAGGTTGAACGAGGTATGTTATAGATTACAGTTACCAGTTGAGTATAAGTGTATTAACCCCTCGTTCCATGTGTCCCTTCTCAGGCCGGTGGTAGCAGGCCCACTCCAAGAACATGAGATCTTGGAGACCCCCCCGCCCCCGTTGGACATCGAGGGGGCACCGGCGTACACCGTGAGATCCATCTTGGATTCTAGACGTCGGAGAGGGGGTCTTCAGTATCTAGTGGAGTGGGAGGGGTACGGTCCGGAGGAGCGGTGCTGGGTGCCGAGGAGAGACATCTTGGACCCGTCGCTCCTGACGGAATTCCATCGGGGGTATCCGACGCGCCCTGCGCCGCGGCCTCCGGGTCGCCCCCAAGGCCGGAGTCGGCGCGCGTCTGGAGCCGCGCGTCAAGGGGGGGGTACTGTCACGGTTTCGGCCGAGGCTGCCTCTCTCCCTTGTTCGGGCAGGCTTCGGCGTTCGTCGTCTCCGGAATTCTAGCTGCCACCGTTCTATGTTCTGTGTTTCCTGTTTGATTAGTTTTGTCTGTTAGCCACACCTGTTTTGTGTTAGGTCTCATTATGCACCCTATTTAGTTCCCTGTTTGTGTGTATAGTGTTGTGTGTAATTGTCGCTTGTCAGATGGTTGCGTAGCTGTGTTATTTTTCCAGTACGCCAGGATTAGTAGTGTCCTCCTCTGTTTAGGAGAGTTTTGCGCACTGTGTTTTCGTGCGATCGTGTGTTGACGCCTGTGCGCGTCTGTTTGGCATCCTGCCGTTTGTGGATTATTTTGCATAGTAAAGTCTTGTTGGACTGTACCTCTGCTTCTGCGCCTGATTCCCCACCACACCATCACTACATCACTGACAATGAGGTAGTTGGGCGGGCTAATTTCAGATGGGCTGTGTACAGGTGCAGTGATCGGTAAGGTGCTCTGACAACTGATGCTTAAAGTTAGTGAGGGAGATAAGTGTCTCCAGCTTCAGAGATTTTTGCAATTTGTTCCAGTCATTGGCAGCAGAGAACTGGAAGGAATGGCGGCCAAAGGAGGTGTTGGCTTTGGGGATGACCAGTGAGATATACCTGCTGGAGCGCAGACTACGGGTGGGTGTTGCTATGGTGACCAATGAGCTAAGATAAGGCGGGGATTTGCCTAGCAGTGATTTATAGATGACCTGGAGCCAGTGGGTTTGGCGACGAATATGTAGTGAGGACCAGCCAACAAGAGCGCACAGGTCACAGTGGTGGGCAGTGGCGGCTCCTGAAAAAAATCTCAGGGGGGGCAATTTTTCTGATGATTTAGGTGACCTACACACATTTAAAAAAAGATATGTCCAGCAACAACATGAAGACAGGGGCAGCATATAAGTCAATACTGATATACACATTACTTGCTTCAAAAAGGCCTCATGGTTGAATTGGAAATATGTGCACCTGAGCATAATTCACAACAAGCAAGCAGGAGCTTTTGATAGAGGCTACTGAAAACATTGATGCAAGTTATTGGTAATAAGACATTTTTATAGACTTCCATATTCTGCCCTCTTGTATAGATTTGTGAAAATGAACAGTGATAGACATTTTGCCTGAAAACAGAATTTGAAAATAATTTCTAGAAAAGGTAAACACAGCTATCTGTATGGCTTTGTAAAAATGAACAACCATATTCTGGCCAATTGTATAGATTTGTAAATATGATGATGTCTCCTTTCATGCATACATTTTCAAATAAAGCTCTGCTTTGAGAAAGATCGAATGATATTGTTTAATCTTACCTTATGGCCTGCACACTGCTTGTGAAGCTGTCGAGGGCACGTTTGATGAAGACAGCATCGATGTCCTTCTTCTGTAGCTTCTGGTACAGAATGTCGACGTGGGGCATGATTTTGTGAAAAAGCCCCAGGAAAAAAATAAAATCTTCTTGCTATCTATGTACCTCAGCACAAGCACCAGCTGTGTCTGTGTAGAAACGTCCGTGGTCTCGTCAGCTTGGATAGCTACGAAGTTCGCCGACTTCACCTCCTCCATAATATGTTCCCTCATGACCGCTAGCATACACTCCAGTAGCTCGTTTTGAATGGTCTTTGATGTGCCCTTGAAAACTTCAGCATTTTTAAGATGGTCATCAAACACCTCATCTAATTGTGCCACAAAGTTGACAAGTCCAAGAAAAATACCAGGGTTGGTGGAGCCCTCAGTTTCATCTTTGCCTCGCAAAGCTAACTCAAACACTCCGCAAAACTTCACACACTGGATTAGCCGGCTGAGGATGTGGCGGTTCTTGCTAACCTCATCGTTGTGGCGGCGGACAGCTAGCCTGTATCCCTCATCCAGTTGAGTGGCAATGTTCACTCTCCCCAAAGCAGACAATCTCAAACAGCTATCCATGTGGGTCTTTGACAGCTCATGTTTCTTAATCTTTTCTGAAAGATGGTGCATGTCCGTTACACCAGTCGCTGTCCAAGCGGTGCTGTCTGCCGTGCCGCCTTCAGGGTGAAAGAGTAAGCAGGGGTGGCAGAAGACTGCATTAGCTACATCGCAGCCTGCTAGCCAGGTTTTTCGTTCGTACCAATTTTTGGAAAATCCTCGGGTGTAGGACTTTCCCCCTTTAGTAGAAACCTGTTGAATTATTAAATTTGGTCTGGGAGGTCCTAATTGTTTCGTTGCCAATTTATCTTGATTTGTTCGCCGACAAAAATGAACTTCTTTCAAAGAGACAATCGAGTTGCACTGAACGATAGTCATCTTGACAGTAGTACGTGAATTGATTGACGCTGCTACCCGCTCTTTTCTTAGTTATGTTCATGGTTATGTTACGTATGACGAAAGCGCGTAAGTGCAAGCCCTCCCGGAACCCATAGAGATTGTATTGAAAGCTCTGATATTTGAAAAAAAAAAGATTTTACATGAGAGTCTGAGAGACTTCTGGGGCGATTTTCAACCTGACTGAAATCGCCCCAAAACGGGCGGGGCCATTTGAAGCACGACTTTAGCCTGATTGGACATTTAGTGGCAGATCAGACGTCTAGATTAGAACACTGAAAACTACTGTTTCCGTGATATAATTGATTAGAAAAAAAATCCCTTCCTTTTCCCGTTTGGCAGTGCGTCGCCCATATCGCCCTAATGAACACACCGCCCCTGGTGGTGGGTAGTATATGGGGCTTTGTAGACAAAACGGATGGCACTGTGATAGACTACATCCAATTTGCTGAGTAGAGTGTTGGAGGCTATTTTGTAAATGACATCGCCGAAGTCAAGGATCGGTATGATAGTCAGTTTTACGAGGGCATGTTTGGCAGCATGAGTGAAGGAGGCTTTGTTGCGAAATAGGAAACCGATTCTAGATTTAACTTTGGATTGGAGAATCTTAATGTGAGTCTGGAAGGAGAGTTTACAGTCTAACCAGACACCTAGATATTTGTAGTTGTCCACATACTCTAGGTCAGACCCGTCGAGAGTAGTGATTCTAGTCGGGTGGGCGGGTGCAAGCAGCGTTCGGTTGAAGAGCATGCATTTAGTTTTACTAGTGTTTAAGAGCAGTTGGAGGCTACTGAAGGAGTGTTGTATGGCATTGAAGCTCGTTTGGAGGTTTGTTAACACAGTGTCCAATGAAGGGCCAGATGTATACAAAACGGTGTCTTCTGCGTAGAGGTGGATCTGAGAGTCACCAGCAGCAAGAGCGACGTCATTGATATACACAGAGAAAAGAGTCGGCCCAAGAATTGAACCCTGTGGCACCCCCATAGAGACTGCCATAGGTCCAGACAACAGGCCCTCCGATTTGACACATTGAACTCTATCTGAGAAGTAGTTGGTGAACCAGGCGAGGCAGTCATTTGAGAAACCAAGGCTATTTAGTCTGCCAATAAGAATGCGGTGGTTGACAGAGTCGAAAGCCTTGGCCAGGTCAATGAAAATGGCTGCACAGTACTGTCTATTATCGATCGCGGTTATAATATCGTTTAGGACCTTGAGCGTGGCTGAAGTGGACCCATGACCAGCTCGGAAACCGGATTGCATAGCGGAGAAGGTACGGTGGGATTCGAAATGGTCGGTGATCTGTTTGTTGACTTTCAAAAACTTTTGAAAGGCAGGGCAGGATGGATATGGGTCTGTAACAGTTTGGATCTAGAGTGTCACCCCCTTTGAAGAGGGGGATGACCGCGGCAGCTTTCCAATCTCTGGGGATCTCAGACGTTACGAAAGAGAGATTGAACAGGCTAGTAATAGGGGTTGCGACAATTTCGGCGGCTAGTTTTAGAAAGAAAGGGTCCAGATTGTCTAGCCCAGATGATTTGTAGGGGTCCAGATTTTGCAGCTCTTTCAGAACATCAGCTGTCTGGATTTGTGTGAAGGAGAAGCGGGGGGGGCATGGGCAAATTGCAGCGGAGGGTGCAGAGCTGGTGGCCGGGGTAGTGGTAGCCAGGTGGAAAGCATGGCCAGCCGTAGCAAAATGCTTGTTGAAATTCTCGATTATTGTAGATTTATCGGTGGTGATAGTGTTTCCTAGCCTCAGTGCAGTGGGCAGCTGGGAGGAAGTGCTCTTATTTTCCATGGACTTTACAGTGTCCCAAAACTTTTTGGAGTTAGTGCTACAGGATGCAAATTTCTGTTTGAAAAAGTTAGCCTTTACTTTCCTAACTGCTTGTGTATATTGATTCCTAACTTCCCTGAAAAGTTGCATATCGCGGGGGCTATTTGATGCTAATGCAGTACGCCACAGGATGTTTTTGTGCTGGTCAAGGGCAGTCAAGTCTGAGGAGAACCAGGGGCTATATCTGTTCTTAGTTCTGTATTTTTTGAATGGGGCATGTTTATTTAAGATTGAGAGGAAATTACTTTTAAAGAACAACCAGGCATCCTCTACTGACGGAATGAGATCTATATCCATCCAGGATACCTGGGCCAGGTCAATTAGGAAGGCCTGCTCGCTGAAGTGTTTTTGGGAGCGTTTGACAGTGATGAGGGGTGGTCGTTTGACCGCGGACCCGTTACGGACGCAGGCAATAAGGCAGTGATCGCTGAGATCCTGGTTGAAGACAGCGGAGGTGTATTTAGAGGGTAAGTTAGTCAGGATGATATCTATGAGGGTACCCATGTTTACGGATTTAGGGTTGTACCTGGTAGGTTCGTTGATAATTTGTGTGAGATTGAGGGCATCTAGTTTAGATTGTAGGACGGCCGGGGTGTTAAGCATATCCCAATTTAGGTCACCAAGCAGTACGAACTCTGAGGATAGATGGGGGGCAATCAATTCACATATGGAGTCCAGGGCACAGCTGGGGGCTGAGGGGGGTCTGTAGCAAGCGGCAACAGTGAGAGATTTTTTTCTGGAAAGGTGGATTTTTAGAAGTAGAAGCTCAAACTGTTTGGGCACAGACCTGGATAGTATGATAGAGCTCTGCAGGCTATCTCTACAGTAGATTGCAACTCCACCCCCTTTGGCAGTTCTATCTAGACGGAAAATGTTATAGTTGGGGATGGAAATTTCAGAATTTTTGGTGGCCTTCCTAAGCCAGGATTCAGACACTGCTAGAACATCAGGGTTGGCGGAGTGTGCTAACGCAGTGAATAACTCAAACTTAGGAAGGAGGCTTCTGATATTTACGTGCAGAAAACCAAGACTTTTACGGTTACAGAAGTCAACAAATGATAGCTCCTGGGGAGTAGGAGTGATACTGGGGGCTGCAGGGCCTGGGTTAGCCTCTACATCACCAGAGGAACAGAGGAGGACTAGAATAAGGATACGACTAAAGGCTTTAAGAACTGGTCTTCTAGTGCGTTGGGTACATAGAATAAAGGGGGCAGTTCTCCGGGCGTTGTAGAAAAGATTCAGGGCATTATGTAGCTACAGAAAATGATATGGAAGGATATGAGTACAGTTCAGGTAACCCTAAGCGTTGGGTAACAATGAAAGAGATAGCGTCACTGGAGGCACCGATTTGTGTATGGGGGGTGGAACAAAGGAACTATTTGAGGCAGTTTGAGAGGGACTAGGGGTTCTACAGTGAAATTGTATAATAAGAACTAACCCAAACAGCAATAGGCAAGGCATAATTGACATGGGAGAGAGGCATAAAGCAGTCACAGGTGTTATTAGAGAGAGCTAAGACAACAACTGGAAATAGCGATAACGTTTGGGCTAAGGCTAAACAGAATAAACAGGACAGGGTACCGTGTAAAGGAACAGTCTAGCAGGCATCAGCTGTGCAGCTGATCCAATCCAAACCCACTGGCTCTAGATCATCTATAAATCACTGCTAGGCAAATCCCCACCTTATCTTAGCTCACTGGTCACCATAGCAACACCCACCCGTAGTATGCGCTCCAGCAGGTATATCTCACTGGTCATCGCCAAAGCCAACACCTCCTTTGGTCGCCACTCCTTCCAGTTCTCTGCTGCTAATGACTGGATCGAACTGAAAAAATCTCTGAAGCTGGAGACTCTTATCTCCCTCACTAACTTTAAGCATCAGTTGTCAGAGCAGCTTACCGATCACTGCACCTGTACACAGCCCATCTGTAAGTACTCCTGAGTGGCGCAGTGGTCTAAGGCTGTGCCACTAGAGATCCTGGTTCGAATCCAGGCTCTGTCGCAGCCGGCCGCGATCGGGAGACTCATGGGCGGCGCACAAGTCGTCCAGGGTAGGGGAGGGAATGGCCGGCAGGGATGTAGCTCAGTTGATAGAGAATGGCGTTTGCAACGCCAGGGTTGTGGGTTCGATTCCCACGGGGGGCCAGTAGGCCTATAATAAAAAAATATGTATTCACTAACTGTAAGTCGCTCTGGATAAGAGCGTCTGCTAAATGACTAAAATAAAAATGTAGACCACCCAACGACCTCATAACTAGAAACCATGTAAAATTGTAGGAGAGAGTTTTCCATCAAAAAACAATACTTCAAAAACATAAATGCTTTTAAAACGATTTTATTATTTCAATATGTGTAGCTATGGCACAGCTTACAGCCTAACAGACTGGAGTTGGAGTGTCATCTCTCTTCCATATTGATGCTGTCGAGTGATGCTCTAGTGGTACTGTCTGCCGAGAGCGGACACAACTACAGCCAGGAACTTCTGGAAGGCTTCCTGAGTATCAGCAGTGAAACCGGCGGGACCGAGCTTGGCGGCCACGCACACGGTGATGCAGTCGGCGAGGAGCTGTGGAGAGGGGACCATACAAGAACCACATGGAGAATGAAATATTGGAATAAGCTTTACATCGGCTCATAACGCTATTTAATGAAAAATACTATTTATTTTTGTATTTTGTTTTAGTTTGCTAAAGTTTAATACTCACCCTGAAGTTGTCGGGATCCACGTGCAGTTTCTCCGAGTGCATCACACTCAGTGCAGTATAGGTGTTTTTGATGTCATCCAGGTTCTTCACAGCTCTGTCCAGTCCGTGCATCACGGTCTTACCGTGCTTGGCCACGGCGGGGTTACCCATGATGGCAGCGGGTGTGGACAGGTTGCCGAAGGTGCTGAAGTGCCTCTGAGTCCATGGACACACGATCAGAAGTCTAAAAAGAAATAAAACAGGCTGCAATTACAATTATACTTCACAATCAACACGGTCTGTATCGCACCAAAGGTGAACACCGCGATTAGTGCTAAATAGCCTAGGTAGCCTATTATCGTGTTATTTTTTAATGATATCCACATAAATATTACAAGAATGTACCTGGCCAGGGCCTGGGGTCCGATCTCATCCACGCTGATCTTTCCCCACAGGCCTAAGATGGCACTGCGCTCAGCATCTGTCCAGTCGACCATATTGACGTTGTTTGTTGATTTCCGTTGGTACTTGCAAAATGTTCCAAGGGATCCCTGAGCTTTTTGTCTCCGGGGACGTCCAATTTATTGATGTTCAGCATCTCCGCCCTGAACAAAACACAGAAAATGATTGGATGAATGTCTTGAGGGGGCAAGGTCCTCCGGTGAGGCACAAATCGGCATTGTGCCAACTTCATCCCACCTTTAAAGAATTTGCTTGGTCATTTAGGCGTTGCCAAATTCAAATGATTACGGATGAAATAAACAAGTCATGATTAGCCTTCATAAACACATTGAGAGCTTGGGACTATAAGATTCTATCGGCATTTTTGTCAAAAGTTATTGAGTTATTGACGTAGCCTTGTTCTGTTCAATGTTCTCTACATACTGCACATAGTACTTAATACCCCAATTAATATAGTTAAGTTCAAAAGAATACAAGATAATAAATGTATGACACCATTCAAACCAATGAGGGTTCGGAACTTTAATGCCAATTATCTCAGGATAGAACCTTATTTAGCCCTAAATTCTCTTTTAATATATTGTTGTAATATTCACATTGAATTGCAATATTATCTTTATAAAATGCTAATTATTGATGGAAGTGTTTATGTAGGGTCTCATAAAAAATAAATAAAAAATAACTAAATTGGGAGTAAACTATTAAAGAAAGAGCATGACTCAAAATGTGTTTTATCTTCATATTCAGACGGCCCCACCCATTTGATAGTTGCATATTTCTGTTTTTTTTAAATGATTCATCGAAATGTCAGATGGGGAAAAGTCGTTTTTATAGGCCTTCATCAGGGGAATTACATGATAAGTTCTAACTGGACACTATTCAATTAGGATATTAGCCTATTTAATTAAATGAAACTACAGCTTTTTGTTTAATTCCTCTGAAATACAATGCACGTAGCCTATATATTGTTACAACGATTTGTGATAGGCCCAGGCTACGCTTTGCAACCAGAACAAAACCTTTCCGATTATCAGGCCTATAATTTGTCTTAGTATTTATGTGTTAACTGTGAATATTGACTATATAGGCCAAATTGGACACTTCTTCATTTGATTGCTAGTTGCCAATCCGATCATGTTGCAAATATTTGTCAGTGTTGGGGAAACTACTCTGAAAATATCGTTTACCAAGCTAGCAATTACTTCACACTGGAAGAAATTAAGCTACAATAAAGCTACCCTTAAGAAAAATAGAAAGTTACTTTGGCAAAGTAGCTCACTATCCAAACTACTTCGTGAAAAATGATCATATGTAAATCTGAAATGCCATTGAGTAAAAATTGCAAGTCAGATCACTTTGGGGTAATATGTTGACAGTGTGTATTTTAGCCTATTAACACAAAAACGATGTTTCAAGTCAGAATTAGGAAGGTATAATGCCAAAAAAAGGAAATGATTGCCTACTTCATCCATATTTTATTTTATTTTGCAAAAAAAGCAGTGTGTAGTTCCAGTAGTTAGCTGCTACATGACAAAAAAAAGTAGTTAACTACCAAGCTACTGCAAAATGTATTTTAATTACTAGTTGAAGTACATGCAGTCCACGACTCCCCAACACTGTCTTTTGTACAGAATCACATAGCCTATACTCACCAGTGAGTGCTGCAATATTGGACCTTACGACTAAACCTTAATTGTAAAGAAAATATTGAGGTATTAAGTGTTTCAGAAACACTTTGTTATTCAATCTATATGAAATAAATACATGCAATGTTATGACAGTATTTTTAAAAACGAAATTATTATGTGCAAATGTCATATTTTGGGCACTACACGAATTGGCTCAGTTCCATAAAGTATAAAAAAACATGAATCATGTCTTGGGAAAATGCCCAATCAGAGGAGGAGCGGAGATTATATCGGGGTGTGCCTTCTCTCATGCCTCAATAAAAACAGCCTCTGAGAAGTATACCCTCACACGCTTCTTTTCTTAGCATCCTCATTTAAGTGGATAAACGGACAAGACAGCTATGAGTCTCTCAGCCAAGGACAAAGCCAACGTGAAGGCCATCTGGGGCAAGATCCTCCCTAAATCCGATGAGATTGGAGAACAGGCTCTTTCCAGGTAATTACATAACGATGTATGATAAATTATATAAGGACATGTTTATTCAAATTATTAACACATAACTCCTCAGTCAATTCTATGGAAGCTATGAATGCGTAGCCTATCTCAGCAAAAATATGGACGGGATCCCCGACCGTGTGAATTATTATTTAAGATGAATTTTGGCTCACCTGATTTCTAATGTCCACGACAGGATGCTCGTCGTCTACCCCCAGACCAAGGCTTACTTCTCCCACTGGGCTTCCGTGGCCCCCGGTTCCGCTCCAGTGAAGAAGCACGGCATCACCATCATGAATCAGATCGATGAATGTGTTAACAACATGGACAATCTCTTTGGTTTCTTGTCCAAGCTCAGTGAACTGCACGCCACCAAGCTGAGGGTGGACCCCACCAACTTCAAGGTAAGAGAATAAGACTGGAAAGAACACACACAAAAAATCGGAGTTTTTACCTGTGTGAAGGTGAAATAATCTATTCCCTTTTCATTTGCAGATCCTGGCTCACAACCTGATTGTGGTCGTTGCCGCCTACTTCCCCGCCGAATTCACCCCCGAGATCCATTTGTCCGCGGACAAGTTCCTGCAGCAACTGGCTCTGGCCCTGGCCGAGAAGTACCGCTAAACGGGAGTTCAGCTGTTAAACTGTCATCCGAGCTACAAGCTCTCAGTCTCACGTCAGAATTAGACGTTCATCCATGTTTCTCAAATGTAATGTCCTTCTGTAATTGACACTGACAATAAACCTAATTGAAACTCATACCGAGGTGTTTGTTTGTCATTTTCGTTGTCTCACATTCAGAGGGGTCATACCCATAGGGGGCCCCTCAGATTTGTCCTCTTAAAAAAAATAATAATGATAAGAATAATAATATTTTTTTCTCTGTAATACTACTAGCCACTTAGCAATTGTATGAAGTTGGCTTTAGCTAGCTCAGACGGGTTCCCAATCTCCCAAACTCATTATCTACCAATAAGTCATTTCAGGCTATCAATCAAGTTAGAGAAGCATGCTTGTCTAACTATCTTAGCTGGCATGCCTGCTGGCAAGGTTGGTAGACTTTAGAAAAGCAAGCAATAACTACATGTACTGAATAAGAATAACATTCCTTTCAATCTTTTACCCAGATTTTAGCAGAGATGCAGAGAATAATATTTCATTTCTTTAAAAAAGAACAGGAGGATACAGACAGCTCAAGATGTATGTTTAGATATGCAGAAAAATTGACATATGTTTTGCATAGAATTAAGCAGGAAACATCTGTTTCAGGTGTTTGAAAAATGCAAAATCCTCAAATTTAGGGACCACCCCCCAGCCATCCTCACTTACTTTGTGCCCCCTCAGATATTTGGCGGGCATGAAGCCCCTGCTCACATTGTTTTGTGAT
This sequence comes from Coregonus lavaretus, assembly GCF_964263955.1. NCBI lineage: Eukaryota > Metazoa > Chordata > Actinopteri > Salmoniformes > Salmonidae > Coregonus > Coregonus lavaretus. The sequence continues at coordinate 42,745,980 of NC_139989.1, forward strand.
TTACAGTGCATTTGGAAGGTATACAGACCCCTTGACTTTTTCCACATTTTGTTATGTTACAGTCTTATTTTAAAATGGATTAAATTAAATTGTCTTTTCCCCCCTCATCAATCTACATACAATACCCCATAATGACAAAGCAAAAACAGGTTTTTAGAAATGTTTGCAAATTTATTTAAAAACCCCCCCGGAAATATCACATTTACATAAATATTCAGTAATTTGTTGAAGCACCTTAGGCAGCGATTAAAGCCTAAAGACTTCTTGAGTATGACGCTACAAGCTAGGTACACCTGTATTTAGGGAGTTTCTCCCATTCTTCTCTGTATATCCTCTCAAGCTCTGTCAGGTTGGATAGGCCACTTTTCAGGTCTCTCCAGAGATGTTCGATCGGGTTCAACTCCGAGCTCTGGCTGGGCCACTCAAGGACATTCAGAGACTTGTCCCGAAGCCACTCCTGCGTTGTCTTGGCTGTGTGCTTAGGGTCGTTGTCCTGTTGGAAGGTGAACCTTCGTCCCCAGTCTGAGGTCCTGTGCGCTCTGGAGCAGGTTTTCATCAAGGATCTCTCTGTACTTTGCTCCGTTCATCTTTCCCTCGATCCTGACTAGTCTCCCAGTCCCTGCCGCTGAAAAACATCCCCACAGCATGATGCTACCACCACCATGCTTCACCGTAGGGATGGTGCCAGGTTTCCTTCAGACGTGACGCTTTGCATTCAGGCCAAAGAGTTCAATCTTGGTTTCATCAGACCAGAGAATCTTGTTTCTCATGGTCTGAGAGTCCTTTAGGTGCCTTTTTGCAACTCCAAGCTGGCTGTCATGTGCCTTTTGTTGAGGAGTGGCTTCCGTCTGGCCACTCTACCATAAAGACATCATTGGTGGAGTGCTGCAGAGATGGTTGTCCTTCTGGAAGGTTCTCCCATCTCCACAGAGGAACTCTGGAGCTCTGTCAGAGTGACGATCAGGTTCTTGGTCACCTCCCTGACCAAGGCCCGTCACCCCCGATTGCTCAGTTTGGCCGGGCGGCCAGCTCTAGGAAGAGTCTTGCTGGTTCCAAACTTCTTCCATTTAAGAATGATGGAGGCCACTGTGTTCTTGGGGACCTTCAATGCTGCAGAAATGTTTTGGTACCCTTCCCAAGATCTGTGCCTCGACACAATGCTGTCTCTGAGCTCTACGGACAATTCCTTCGACCTCATGGCTTGGTTTTTGCTCTGACATGCACTGTCAACTGTGGGATCTTATATAGACAGGTGTGTGCCTTTCCAAATCATGTCCAATCAATTGAATTTACCACAGGTGGACTCCAATCAAGTTGTAGAAACATCTCAAGGATGATCAGTGGAAACAGGATGCACCTGAGCTCAATTTTGAGTCTTATTGCAAAGGGTCTGAATGATTATGTAAATAAGGTATTTCCGTTAAATTTTTAATAAAATTGTTTTCAATTTGTCATTATGGGGTATTGTGTGTAGATTGATGAGGGGGAAAAAAACAATTTCATCCATTTTAGAATAAGGCTGTAAAGTAACAAAATGTGGAAAAAGTCAAGGGGTTTGAATACTTTCCGAATTAACTGTATGTTGTGGCCAGACATTACTCTGGATTGTCATATAGCCTACACTCAGGATAGCGTGATTGATTTCCCTGCTGTAACTGCCCACAAAACCATTTATGGAACTACACTCTAAAATGTAGGGGTTCAACAAGGGTTCTTCTAAGATCCTCAAAGTTCTTTGAAGAACCTTTAGGGTTATTGGCACTGAAAATTACCCGCAAAGGGTTCTTCCAAGAACCCCATAGGAGGTGGGGTTAACCGAGGAACCTCCTTAGTTGCAGGAACCTAACTGCCCAGCTGAAACATTTGGATTTGAATTTGAAAGGACAGTAGGTGCAGGCACTTAACTGAAACATTTAAAGATCTCCTCAATTTAAGGAAAGGGTTGTCCCTTGTATGATCTAAATTGATATGTTTTATGATGATACCATCTATCTTTTCATATTTGTGCAAATCTTTCTAAAACAGAAAATGGACAGAATTCAATGGATATCAATCAACAAAGAGGTAAGAATTTGTCTGCTATAAGATGGTGAAGGCTAGCTGTATTGGGTGCAGATTACTGAACTTTTGTGTCTGCAGGTGAGGAGGCATACAAAGGTATGTCAATTGGTATTGGTATGTTATTTTACATTTTAGTAATTTAGCAGAAACATTTATCCATTAACTTACAGTTAGTGAGTGCATACATTTTTGTTTTTCATACTGGCCCCCGTGGGAATCGAACCCACAAACCTGGCGTTGCAAGCGCCATGCTCTACCAACTGAGCACCACGGGCTATATATTATGCGTATCACATGTACCATCCTCCTTCCTTACCTCTTCAATGAAAATCCCATAGGCCTCAACATTATGGACAAGGTATGTGTATGAAAACCATTATCAAAACAGTTTTTTTCATTCACATTTACCACGAAAACTAAGGTATGAATACTGTCGTCTGCATAAAACATTAACATCAACATGCCAGAGGATATACCCATTGGACTTGGGGCTCTACTGGGAGTTTACCTTATATTTGAATTTTTTTATTCTGCTTTGCTGCTAAAATCATTTAAAAAATGACAACTAAAATATGGTGTTATTGTTGTTATTGTTATGGTTATTATTATTATTATTATTATTATTATTAAATATTATTATTATTATTATTATTATTCATAATAGGGGAGGGGGGAGTAGTTCAAAAATTAATCCCAAAAAGTTATTCAAAGGGTTCTTTGAGGATCCATTGAAAGGGGTTATTTGAAGAACTTGTAGGATTTCCCCCATAGTTTCAGTTTGAAGAACCCCTAAAGGATCCTCCAGAAACTTTTTAGAGTGTATGTGGTAGCGGCCTATAAAACCAATGTAGTTTCTAGACCAGGGGTGTCAAACGTCCGGCCCGCGGGCCGGATCAGGCCCGCAAACGGGTTTAATCCGGCCCGCGAGATGATTTTGTAAAGTATAAAAATGAGCTGCAATTTTTCAATAAAAGAAACTGCTGTTCCAATTGTGTCCACTGGATGGCGCAATGGCAATTGTGTTAAGCAAGCAAACTGTTTATACCGGGGCAGAGCAAATAGGTCAAGCAAGTGCAGCCAGTCCGGATGAGCTACTTTGTTTTGCCCGCGATATTTATTACGGCTTCTACTTTTAACATTATGTGCTTTGGCACCCTCATTGCCCCAATATGTCTCTGTCAAAAAAGAGAAAAGTGGACGCAGAGTGCAGAGTGTTCCAAGAAAAATTGTCATCCTTCTATTTATTCACGGAATTGAATGGGAAAGCTGTATGTTTGGTGTGTTCACAGCATGTTGCAGTGCTGAAAGAATATAACCTTCGTCGCCACTATGTGAGTCTTCATGCCAACAAATAAGACAACTTTCAAGGACAGCGGAGAAGAGAGAAGGTGAATGAACTGTTGGCGGGTCTGAAGAAACAGCAGTCTGTGTTTACTCACAGCCGAGACATCAGTGACGCTGCAGTGAAAGCTAGCTACCTCATTGCTAATGAAATCGCAGTGGCTTCAAAACCATTTAGTGAGGGTGAATTTGTAAAAACATGCATGATGAAGGCAGCAGAGATTGTGTGCCCTGAAAAGCACCAGGCTTTTGCAAATATCAGCCTGACAAGAAACACAGTTGCAGACAGGATTTCCGATCTTTCAGTGGATTTGGACAGCCAGTTGAAGCAAAAAGTAAAGTAATTAATTGCGTTTTCGGTTGCAATTGATGAAAGCACGGACATTACAGATGTTGCACAACTGGCCATTTTCATCCGCAGAGTTGATGACACATTGACCGTCACCAAGGAGTTCGTGGAGTTGGTGACTATGACAGATACAACGACAGCAGCTGATATTTTCACTGCACTCGTCAGCGCGCTGGACAGGGTCGGAGTGGACTGGTCCCGCGCTGTCAGCCTGGCTACAGATGGTGCGCCCTCAATGATCGGGAAAAAAGCAGGCGTTGTGACAAAGTTCAGAGAGAACGTGCAATCTGCAAATGGAGGACGTGATTTTTGGACTTTTCACTGTATTTTGCACCAAGAGGCTTTGTGTTGCAAGTCATTGAAGATGGATAACGTCATGAAGGTGGTTATTATTTTTATTATATTATTATTATATTATTATATTATATTATTATTATATTATTATTATTATATTATCCAAACTGTTAATTTCATCCGATCCAGAAGCCTGAATCAACGTCAGTTTGACAGCCTTCTCAGAGAGAAAGACCACATCTATGGCCTGCCATACCACACTGAGGTAAGATGGTTAAGCCGAGGTGCTGTGCTGAGGCGTTTCTTTGATTTACGAGAAGAAATTGAACAGTTCATGGAAGAAAAGGGCAAACCAGTGTTAGAATTTCATTCCGCAGAATGGATGCAGGACCTTGCATTTATGGTGGATGTTACAGAGCACCTGAATAACTTGAACAAACAGCTGCAAGGGTGCAACAAAGTTGCCACGCAGTATTATGACAGCATACGTTCTTTCAAGTTGAAGCTGTCATTGTGGGAGACGCAACTCGCCGGTGGTGATGCAGCTCACTTCCCCTGTCTGAAAAATGTGTGCGCGACCCAACATGTGGCAGACATGAAGCGGTTCAAAGATAAAATAACGGGACTGTTAAGGGAGTTTGAGCAACGCTTTCAGATTTTTGGTGAACTGGAGAAAGACTTCAACGTTTTTTGTTCGCCATTAACCATGAATCCCTCTGATCTGCCCGTCAGCATCCAACTTGAAATAATATACTTGCAATGTGACTCGGATTTGAAGGGCAAATTTGCCGCAGCTGGCTTGGACACATTTTATCAGAATCTCTTGCCAGGTTACCCCAACTTGACAGCCCTCGCTGCAAAACTGTTGTGCATGTTTGGAACCACATATCTTTGTGAGCAAGTTCTCTGTAATGAGCATAAATAAAACAAAGCTGCGCTCAAGGCTCACGCACAAGCACTTGAATCACATCCTGAAGTTGGCTGCCACTCAGGATGTGACGCCTGATATTGATGTGCTGGTGAAAGCTAAAAGATGCCAGGTATCAGGAGTCAAACTATGCAACCCCACTTAAAGTGCTGCATGAGACACCCTGATATAGTTCTGTGATCTGTGATATACTTCTATGAATCACTGAGGCATTGTGTGTTTGTGTGTTGTTTGTCCTCAGAATTTCAAATAACTTGAGGTGTTTTATGATTAATAGTGATGTTGTGCTTTTGGACACACTGTCCTCAGGCTCCAGCTTTATGTTTATATGTTTTTATGTTGATGTGCTATTGTTTTTAATTGATTTTATTTTATTTGTATATTTAACATATTCTTGACTCTGTGGTTCTTGCACTTGTTTGGGGAACAGGATTTCATTATTTGTATCAACATTTCTGCCTGAGAAATGACACCCTGATATAGTTCTGTGATCTGTGAAACAGTTCTGTGAATCACTGAGGCATTGTGTGTTTGTGTGTTCTTTTTCTTTAGAATTTTCAAATAAACTTGAGGTGTTTTATGATTAATAGTGATGTTGTGCTTGTACTATTTTGGACACACTGTCCTCAGGCTCCAGCTTTATGTTTTATGTTGATAGTATTAAAACAAAGAAAACAATCTGAAGTTGTTGTTTTTAAGTTATATATACCATGATTTTACCGGTCCGGCCCACTTGGGAATAGATTTTCCTCCATGTGGCCCCTGAGCTAAAATGAGTTTGACACCCCTATTCTAGACAATTTACAATTTTGCTGACGTTTGCAAATGGTGTCTTAGAGGATGTTGACTCAGCTTGAGGAAGCATCTGGAGAGCATTTCTATAGGGACACCCTAAAACAGAGGAAGTCTGTTATGTGGAGTCCTGGGATTGGTCTGTAGGGGAAAACACCCATATCAGGTTACATAGGATATATATACTATGGTTTGGGACAAAGGAGGGGAGAATAACATATTAAGAGATTGGGCCGTTGTTCTCCAGATGTCTGCAGAAGTCTGTAAATTGGCGCTGAGATCTTCAATGTAATAAATAATTATAATCGAGGACAGTGTCAGCGGATTTCTTGTTCTCACAGCATCTCAGCATAGTTCTCGACACTACACCAACAACAATGTTATTAACATATTGTTGCTTTAGTAAAGATCAGGTTTATTAATTATCAATCGACAATGATCAAGAGCTCATTTATGATTTTCAATTAATAGGATTTGACTGCTTATTTGACCAAATCACAGACTTGAGTACATATAGACCAAGGCTGTGTAGGCAATCACTTTGACTATGGCTGCAAATAGGCTATTGAGGCGGCTTATTATACTTTACGCAATAATAATGCACTAAATCACAGATTGAGCACATCATTGCGCACATGTTGTCACACATCATGAAACACATTGAGGCAAAAAGTACAGACCGTAGCCTAGTGGCAAAATATAACTCAATTGGTTGAATATGAAATTAATTTCAATATGATTGAAATAGCCTTTATATGCCCATGTATGTAGGCTACATATTAATACAGTCACCTCGTTTTTCATTTGAAGCATACTTTTATCCCTCACTTGTTTGTAACAATTGCAGATACTTCAATTGTATCTGTTTTTGTAGTCAACTTCGTTCTGACGTTACCGGCAGTCACAATCAGACAGATAGGCTAAACATCTTGATTCCATGTTTAGCGGATATCTTCTGTAAATGAATTGACGCGGAAGGGCAAAAAAACATCTAACCATGCACTTTGGTTGCTCTATGAGTGGTCTGGATCACTTGTAGACCTGCAAATGTTTTGAAGAGCGTTTTTAAGAGCCACGTTACTTACGAAGGCTCTGGGAAACGACTCGGCTACTAAAGACAAAAAGGTTCTACACTGTAAGGCTTTTCTGTAATTTTCAACAGTAAAACACTGTAGAATGCACAGTAAAATACCTTACATTTATTTTACAGCATTAATGCTGTAGATTGCACTGGATTATGGGTAAAATGCTGAAAAATACAGGTATTAACTGTAATTGTAAGCCCCCTGTAAAAATTACTCTAACTTACTGTATTTCTTTACAGTAGTACCCGAACGCTGCTGTAGTTGGCGACGCCAAACGGTCTGTGGTGTGTGTGTGTGTGAGAGAGAGGGAGAAAGAGAGCTGTATCGCATAGCAATGATCTTAAGGCTACGAAGGCTCTGGGAAACGAGGCCCTGCAACTTATATGTATGCTTTGTAAATATGACCTGTAAATAGTTTACTATTGTGTTCTGCACCGTACTAGCCGCACACTTGTTTTCTTTCTTCGATTACCTGCCATATAGGGGCCTAGCTCCACTTCCCTCATCTAAATAGGGTATAGCCTAAATATTGATGTTGAGGATTTGGTGGTGGAACTGTCCCCAAAATTGCTAAACGAATATAATCACTTGTCTGGGGTGCATTTAGAAATACCGACTGCCCATGGCTGCGACAACCACTTTCATGAACTTCTGCCAGGTTGCCTGGATTTCAGGAGTGAAAGCTGCTCCGAACTTGGCGGCAATGGCAATTGTGAGGACGTCAGCCAACACCTGTGGACAAAAAACAAAGAAGGAAGACGTTAAATAAGACTGCCGTTTTTGTTTTACCTTTGGAATTAGACGTATTGTTCTAAATGTTATAGGCTACGTGTAGGCCTACCTCAGTATAGCCAAAAAAATAAGTATATCAAGACAGAAGGCATACCATGAAATTGTAAGGGTCAACGAAGAGTTTGTTAGCGTGGGTCTCGCTCAGTGACTTGTATGTGGCCAAGATGTTGCCCATGTTCTTCACAGCTTTATCCAGAGCTCCACACACGACCTTGCCGTGAGCAGCAACTTTGGGGTTGCCCATGATTGCTGCAGGATGGTGCTCTTCTCTGCATCTGTCCAGTCAACCATGTTGTCAGTGTTTGTTCTTCGGTTTTGCAACAAGATAAAACAAATTAATGTATTGTGTAGGGAGACGCTTTGCATGCCACTAATATTTATGAGTGCGCTCCGCCCACTGGAGGCGGCGCATGTGATTGGCTCTGGCAAAGATAAGTATTGGCCAAGTGAGCGCTTCAGCTCTCGAACATGATTACATAAATTCCAATCATTTATCTGATAAAAAGGACAATAAACGTTAATTTATTGGTGTTACATTATCAAGTCTGTAGGTTAGATCCTAAAATCTGAAATCATATGTAAATAGGCCTGTACAGTTTTATCTAGTTACCAACGTTTCAAAATTCGCATGATCACAGCTAAACAGTTTTAATTGATCTAACTAATGCAAGAATAAAAGCAAGGTTACGGCAAAACTCTTCCGAATATCATATTTCCTTCATTAATGTGTATAAGGCTATTCAAAGGAAAAAATAGAAAGAGATGCAATTTGATAATTCCAACCAATTCCGGCCTTTAAATTGGCACAGTTTCTTATCTCTGACAAAATTATGCCTTCCTTTTTTAAATCGGGTTATTCAGACCGGTCCTGCACATTTTAAGTTATTAATTTCAAGACATTAAATGTGATAAGCAGGAATGTCCAGTATTATTTGCGGATAGGTGTGTACCCATGTCCTCTCATGACCTCTCTGACTTTTCTTTCGATCATCATTCGAAGTCCAATCAACCTTTTAATTGGGAATCATATCCAACTTAAATTGAACACCAGAATAGGTATATCATAGATACATACAAATGTGAAATACGTCACCATGAATAAATATTTTCCAATTTAATGCAGGTCTTTGAAGGTGGATTTGATTTCTACAATTGAATTTACAGATGTAATATATATTATAGAACTCTACAAATCAAATATATAGCCTACCTTTAATTATTTAACATTATGTAGGATAGAACGACATTTGCGTCATAATCTAAGCCTATGCCATTTCAAATAGCCAATGAACTATCAATGAAATATTTGGCAAAATCAGCTGCATCTTTTGAATTAATTTATTGGAAATATATGCTTGTTTAGGCTACTCTGAAACATTTCGTTTTATGCAACGAAAAAAATAAATAATAATAAAATAATAATAATAATTTCTTAAAGAAAGAATTCTGAGAATTATTGTGTTTAACCTGCTGACAGCAGCCTATGTGCCTACCCGTACGAAGCATTTTAACATACAATAAGTAAACTACATTGATTACATTGTAGACACAGACGATGGGAGAAATATGATACGCGTAATGCTTAGAAGTTGAAAATCGGATAAAAACGCCTATGGTACAAACTATTCTGTACCTTCCTTTGCAGGATGCTGACTGCTTACCCCCAGACTAAGACCTACTTCTCCCACTGGGCTGACCTGAGCCCCGGCTCTGCCCCAGTCAAGAAGCATCATCACAGGTGCAATTGGTAATGCTGTCGGAAAGATGGACAACCTCGTCGGCGGACTGAGTGCTCTTAGCGATCTGCACGGTTTCAAGCTACGTGTTGACCCTAGAAACTTCAAGGTTCACTCCCAGATAACCTATTGTCTCTATATTGATCACTCTCGACATTACATTTACGTCATTTAGCAGACGCTCTTATCCAGAGCGACTTACAGGAGCAATTAGGGTTTAGTGCCTTGCTTAAGGGCACATCGACAGATTTTTTCACCTAGTCGGCTCAGGGATTAGAACCAGCGACCTTTCGGTTACTGGCACAACGCTCTTACCCACTAAACTACCTGCCGCCCACATCAACTCTAAGTCTGTTGCTATGGCTTAGTCCTTCAATATAAACTTTTAAAATATACTTTTTAGATTCTGTCCCACAACATCCTTGTGACCCAGGCTGTTCATTTCCCTGCGGATTTCACTCCCGAAGTGAACATTGCTGTGGATAAATTCCTTGCAGCCTTGTCCGCTTCCCTGGCTGACAAATACAGATAAGACCGTCTTGAAAGTCCAAAATTGGACTTCAGTTCCTGGTCTGTTGTTATCACAATAAAATAAACAGGCAATTAATTAAGTTATGTACTCTGTTTGTGTCCTTATTCCACCACAGTTCACCATCACAAAGTCATATTTGAATTTCATCACTACCACATCTAGATTGAATACATTAAATGAAGAAAGGAGGGAATAAAGTATTAAATAGTGCTTTAGGCCCACCATGGACTAGCTCAGTATGTTGTTCTCCATAACTTTGGATAGCCTATCTAATACGTGTAACTAGAATTTTGCTGACCTCATTTAATATTTGATGAATGTGGAGTTGTTCCCGATAGGGGTTGGTAAACTGAATGGGCTATATAGAATGAACGCTGCTTGCACCCACCCGCCCGACTAAAATCACTACTCTCGGCGGGTCTGACTTAGAATTTGTGGACAACTACAAATACCTAGGTGTCTGGTTAGACCGTAAACTCTCCTTCCAGACTCACATTAAGCATCTCCAATTTTATTTTTAATTTTTTTATTTCACCTTTATTTAACCAGGTAAACCAGTTGAGAACAAGTTCTCATGTACAACTGCGACCTGGCCAAGATAAAGCAAAGCAGTGCGATAAAAACAACAACACAGAGTTACATATGGGGTAAAACAAAACAAAGTCAAAAATACGACAGAAATACATACAGTGTGTGCAAATGTAGCAAGTTATGGAGGTAAGGCAATAAATAGGCTATAGTGCAAAATAATTACAATTAGTATTAACACTGGAATGATAGATGTGTAAGAGATGATGTGCAAATAGAGATACTGGGGTACAAATGAGCAAAATAAATAACAATATAGGGATGAGGTAGTTGGGCGGGCTAATTTCAGATGGGCTGTGTACAGGTGCAGTGATCGGTAAGGTGCTCTGACAACTGATGCTTAAAGTTAGTGAGGGAGATAAGTGTCTCCAGCTTCAGAGATTTTTGCAATTTGTTCCAGTCATTGGCAGCAGAGAACTGGAAGGAATGGCGGCCAAAGGAGGTGTTGGCTTTGGGGATGACCAGTGAGATATACCTGCTGGAGCGCAGACTACGGGTGGGTGTTGCTATGGTGACCAATGAGCTAAGATAAGGCGGGGATTTGCCTAGCAGTGATTTATAGATGACCTGGAGCCAGTGGGTTTGGCGACGAATATGTAGTGAGGACCAGCCAACAAGAGCGTACAGGTCACAGTGGTGGGCAGTGGCGGCTCCTGAAAAAAATCTCAGGGGGGGCAATTTTTCTGATGATTTAGGTGACCTACACACATTTAAAAAAAGATATGTCCAGCAACAACATGAAGACAGGGGCAGCATATAAGTCAATACTGATATACACATTACTTGCTTCAAAAAGGCCTCATGGTTGAATTGGAAATATGTGCACCTGAGCATAATTCACAACAAGCAAGCAGGAGCTTTTGATAGAGGCTACTGAAAACATTGATGCAAGTTATTGGTAATAAGACATTTTTATAGACTTCCATATTCTGCCCTCTTGTATAGATTTGTGAAAATGAACAGTGATAGACATTTTGCCTGAAAACAGAATTTGAAAATAATTTCTAGAAAAGGTAAACACAGCTATCTGTATGGCTTTGTAAAAATGAACAACCATATTCTGGCCAATTGTATAGATTTGTAAATATGATGATGTCTCCTTTCATGCATACATTTTCAAATAAAGCTCTGCTTTGAGAAAGATCGAATGATATTGTTTAATCTTACCTTATGGCCTGCACACTGCTTGTGAAGCTGTCGAGGGCACGTTTGATGAAGACAGCATCGATGTCCTTCTTCTGTAGCTTCTGGTACAGAATGTCGACGTGGGGCATGATTTTGTGAAAAAGCCCCAGGAAAAAAATAAAATCTTCTTGCTATCTATGTACCTCAGCACAAGCACCAGCTGTGTCTGTGTAGAAACGTCCGTGGTCTCGTCAGCTTGGATAGCTACGAAGTTCGCCGACTTCACCTCCTCCATAATATGTTCCCTCATGACCGCTAGCATACACTCCAGTAGCTCGTTTTGAATGGTCTTTGATGTGCCCTTGAAAACTTCAGCATTTTTAAGATGGTCATCAAACACCTCATCTAATTGTGCCACAAAGTTGACAAGTCCAAGAAAAATACCAGGGTTGGTGGAGCCCTCAGTTTCATCTTTGCCTCGCAAAGCTAACTCAAACACTCCGCAAAACTTCACACACTGGATTAGCCGGCTGAGGATGTGGCGGTTCTTGCTAACCTCATCGTTGTGGCGGCGGACAGCTAGCCTGTATCCCTCATCCAGTTGAGTGGCAATGTTCACTCTCCCCAAAGCAGACAATCTCAAACAGCTATCCATGTGGGTCTTTGACAGCTCATGTTTCTTAATCTTTTCTGAAAGATGGTGCATGTCCGTTACACCAGTCGCTGTCCAAGCGGTGCTGTCTGCCGTGCCGCCTTCAGGGTGAAAGAGTAAGCAGGGGTGGCAGAAGACTGCATTAGCTACATCGCAGCCTGCTAGCCAGGTTTTTCGTTCGTACCAATTTTTGGAAAATCCTCGGGTGTAGGACTTTCCCCCTTTAGTAGAAACCTGTTGAATTATTAAATTTGGTCTGGGAGGTCCTAATTGTTTCGTTGCCAATTTATCTTGATTTGTTCGCCGACAAAAATGAACTTCTTTCAAAGAGACAATCGAGTTGCACTGAACGATAGTCATCTTGACAGTAGTACGTGAATTGATTGACGCTGCTACCCGCTCTTTTCTTAGTTATGTTCATGGTTATGTTACGTATGACGAAAGCGCGTAAGTGCAAGCCCTCCCGGAACCCATAGAGATTGTATTGAAAGCTCTGATATTTGAAAAAAAAAAGATTTTACATGAGAGTCTGAGAGACTTCTGGGGCGATTTTCAACCTGACTGAAATCGCCCCAAAACGGGCGGGGCCATTTGAAGCACGACTTTAGCCTGATTGGACATTTAGTGGCAGATCAGACGTCTAGATTAGAACACTGAAAACTACTGTTTCCGTGATATAATTGATTAGAAAAAAAATCCCTTCCTTTTCCCGTTTGGCAGTGCGTCGCCCATATCGCCCTAATGAACACACCGCCCCTGGTGGTGGGTAGTATATGGGGCTTTGTAGACAAAACGGATGGCACTGTGATAGACTACATCCAATTTGCTGAGTAGAGTGTTGGAGGCTATTTTGTAAATGACATCGCCGAAGTCAAGGATCGGTATGATAGTCAGTTTTACGAGGGCATGTTTGGCAGCATGAGTGAAGGAGGCTTTGTTGCGAAATAGGAAACCGATTCTAGATTTAACTTTGGATTGGAGAATCTTAATGTGAGTCTGGAAGGAGAGTTTACAGTCTAACCAGACACCTAGATATTTGTAGTTGTCCACATACTCTAGGTCAGACCCGTCGAGAGTAGTGATTCTAGTCGGGTGGGCGGGTGCAAGCAGCGTTCGGTTGAAGAGCATGCATTTAGTTTTACTAGTGTTTAAGAGCAGTTGGAGGCTACTGAAGGAGTGTTGTATGGCATTGAAGCTCGTTTGGAGGTTTGTTAACACAGTGTCCAATGAAGGGCCAGATGTATACAAAACGGTGTCTTCTGCGTAGAGGTGGATCTGAGAGTCACCAGCAGCAAGAGCGACGTCATTGATATACACAGAGAAAAGAGTCGGCCCAAGAATTGAACCCTGTGGCACCCCCATAGAGACTGCCATAGGTCCAGACAACAGGCCCTCCGATTTGACACATTGAACTCTATCTGAGAAGTAGTTGGTGAACCAGGCGAGGCAGTCATTTGAGAAACCAAGGCTATTTAGTCTGCCAATAAGAATGCGGTGGTTGACAGAGTCGAAAGCCTTGGCCAGGTCAATGAAAATGGCTGCACAGTACTGTCTATTATCGATCGCGGTTATAATATCGTTTAGGACCTTGAGCGTGGCTGAAGTGGACCCATGACCAGCTCGGAAACCGGATTGCATAGCGGAGAAGGTACGGTGGGATTCGAAATGGTCGGTGATCTGTTTGTTGACTTTCAAAAACTTTTGAAAGGCAGGGCAGGATGGATATGGGTCTGTAACAGTTTGGATCTAGAGTGTCACCCCCTTTGAAGAGGGGGATGACCGCGGCAGCTTTCCAATCTCTGGGGATCTCAGACGTTACGAAAGAGAGATTGAACAGGCTAGTAATAGGGGTTGCGACAATTTCGGCGGCTAGTTTTAGAAAGAAAGGGTCCAGATTGTCTAGCCCAGATGATTTGTAGGGGTCCAGATTTTGCAGCTCTTTCAGAACATCAGCTGTCTGGATTTGTGTGAAGGAGAAGCGGGGGGGGCATGGGCAAATTGCAGCGGAGGGTGCAGAGCTGGTGGCCGGGGTAGTGGTAGCCAGGTGGAAAGCATGGCCAGCCGTAGCAAAATGCTTGTTGAAATTCTCGATTATTGTAGATTTATCGGTGGTGATAGTGTTTCCTAGCCTCAGTGCAGTGGGCAGCTGGGAGGAAGTGCTCTTATTTTCCATGGACTTTACAGTGTCCCAAAACTTTTTGGAGTTAGTGCTACAGGATGCAAATTTCTGTTTGAAAAAGTTAGCCTTTACTTTCCTAACTGCTTGTGTATATTGATTCCTAACTTCCCTGAAAAGTTGCATATCGCGGGGGCTATTTGATGCTAATGCAGTACGCCACAGGATGTTTTTGTGCTGGTCAAGGGCAGTCAAGTCTGAGGAGAACCAGGGGCTATATCTGTTCTTAGTTCTGTATTTTTTGAATGGGGCATGTTTATTTAAGATTGAGAGGAAATTACTTTTAAAGAACAACCAGGCATCCTCTACTGACGGAATGAGATCTATATCCATCCAGGATACCTGGGCCAGGTCAATTAGGAAGGCCTGCTCGCTGAAGTGTTTTTGGGAGCGTTTGACAGTGATGAGGGGTGGTCGTTTGACCGCGGACCCGTTACGGACGCAGGCAATAAGGCAGTGATCGCTGAGATCCTGGTTGAAGACAGCGGAGGTGTATTTAGAGGGTAAGTTAGTCAGGATGATATCTATGAGGGTACCCATGTTTACGGATTTAGGGTTGTACCTGGTAGGTTCGTTGATAATTTGTGTGAGATTGAGGGCATCTAGTTTAGATTGTAGGACGGCCGGGGTGTTAAGCATATCCCAATTTAGGTCACCAAGCAGTACGAACTCTGAGGATAGATGGGGGGCAATCAATTCACATATGGAGTCCAGGGCACAGCTGGGGGCTGAGGGGGGTCTGTAGCAAGCGGCAACAGTGAGAGATTTTTTTCTGGAAAGGTGGATTTTTAGAAGTAGAAGCTCAAACTGTTTGGGCACAGACCTGGATAGTATGATAGAGCTCTGCAGGCTATCTCTACAGTAGATTGCAACTCCACCCCCTTTGGCAGTTCTATCTAGACGGAAAATGTTATAGTTGGGGATGGAAATTTCAGAATTTTTGGTGGCCTTCCTAAGCCAGGATTCAGACACTGCTAGAACATCAGGGTTGGCGGAGTGTGCTAACGCAGTGAATAACTCAAACTTAGGAAGGAGGCTTCTGATATTTACGTGCAGAAAACCAAGACTTTTACGGTTACAGAAGTCAACAAATGATAGCTCCTGGGGAGTAGGAGTGATACTGGGGGCTGCAGGGCCTGGGTTAGCCTCTACATCACCAGAGGAACAGAGGAGGACTAGAATAAGGATACGACTAAAGGCTTTAAGAACTGGTCTTCTAGTGCGTTGGGTACATAGAATAAAGGGGGCAGTTCTCCGGGCGTTGTAGAAAAGATTCAGGGCATTATGTACAGAAAAGGATATGGAAGGATATGAGTACAGTTCAGGTAACCCTAAGCGTTGGGTAACAATGAAAGAGATAGCGTCACTGGAGGCACCGATTTGTGTATGGGGGGTGGAACAAAGGAACTATTTGAGGCAGTTTGAGAGGGACTAGGGGTTCTACAGTGAAATTGTATAATAAGAACTAACCCAAACAGCAATAGGCAAGGCATAATTGACATGGGAGAGAGGCATAAAGCAGTCACATGTGTTATTAGAGAGAGCTAAGACAACAACTGGAAATAGCGATAACGTTTGGGCTAAGGCTAAACAGAATAAACAGGACAGGGTACCGTGTAAAGGAACAGTCTAGCAGGCATCAGCTGTGCAGCTGATCCAATCCAAACCCACTGGCTCTAGATCATCTATAAATCACTGCTAGGCAAATCCCCACCTTATCTTAGCTCACTGGTCACCATAGCAACACCCACCCGTAGTATGCGCTCCAGCAGGTATATCTCACTGGTCATCGCCAAAGCCAACACCTCCTTTGGTCGCCACTCCTTCCAGTTCTCTGCTGCTAATGACTGGATCGAACTGAAAAAATCTCTGAAGCTGGAGACTCTTATCTCCCTCACTAACTTTAAGCATCAGTTGTCAGAGCAGCTTACCGATCACTGCACCTGTACACAGCCCATCTGTAAGTACTCCTGAGTGGCGCAGTGGTCTAAGGCTGTGCCACTAGAGATCCTGGTTCGAATCCAGGCTCTGTCATGGGCGGCGCACAAGTCGTCCAGGGTAGGGGAGGGAATGGCCTGCAGGGATGTAGCTCAGTTGATAGAGAATGGCGTTTGCAACGCCAGGGTTGTGGGTTCGATTCCCACGGGGGGCCAGTATAATAAAAAAATATGTATTCACTAACTGTAAGTCGCTCTGGATAAGAGCGTCTGCTAAATGACTAAAATAAAAATGTAGACCACCCAACGACCTCATAACTAGAAACCATGTAAAATTGTAGGAGAGAGTTTTCCATCAAAAAACAATACTTCAAAAACATAAATGCTTTTAAAACGATTTTATTATTTCAATATGTGTAGCTATGGCACAGCTTACAGCCTAACAGACTGGAGTTGGAGTGTCATCTCTCTTCCATATTGATGCTGTCGAGTGATGCTCTAGTGGTACTGTCTGCCGAGAGCGGACACAACTACAGCCAGGAACTTCTGGAAGGCTTCCTGAGTATCAGCAGTGAAACCGGCGGGACCGAGCTTGGCGGCCACGCACACGGTGATGCAGTCGGCGAGGAGCTGTGGAGAGGGGACCGTACAACAACCACATGGAAAATGAAATATTGGAATAAGCTTTACATCGGCTCATAACGCTATTTAATGAAAAATACTATTTATTTTTGTATTTTGTTTTAGTTTGCTAAAGTTTAATACTCACCCTGAAGTTGTCGGGATCCACGTGCAGTTTCTCCGAGTGCATCACACTCAGTGCAGTATAGGTGTTTTTGATGTCATCCAGGTTCTGCACAGCTCTGTCCAGTCCGTGCATCACGGTCTTACCGTGCTTGGCCACGGCGGGGTTACCCATGATGGCAGCGGGTGTGGACAGGTTGCCGAAGGTGCTGAAGTGCCTCTGAGTCCATGGACACACGATCAGAAGTCTAAAAAGAAATAAAACAGGCTGCAATTACAATTATACTTCACAATCAACACGGTCTGTATCGCACCAAAGGTGAACACCGCGATTAGTGCTAAATAGCCTAGGTAGCCTATTATCGTGTTATTTTTTAATGATATCCACATAAATATTACAAGAATGTACCTGGCCAGGGCCTGGGGTCCGATCTCATCCACGCTGATCTTTCCCCACAGGCCTAAGATGGCACTGCGCTCAGCATCTGTCCAGTCGACCATATTGACGTTGTTTGTTGATTTCCGTTGGTACTTGCAAAATGTTCCAAGGGATCCCTGAGCTTTTTGTCTCCGGGGACGTCCAATTTATTGATGTTCAGCATCTCCGCCCTGAACAAAACACAGAAAATGATTGGATGAATGTCTTGAGGGGGCAAGGTCCTCCGGTGAGGCACAAATCGGCATTGTGCCAACTTCATCCCACCTTTAAAGAATTTGCTTGGTCATTTAGGCGTTGCCAAATTCAAATGATTACGGATGAAATAAACAAGTCATGATTAGCCTTCATAAACACATTGAGAGCTTGGGACTATAAGATTCTATCGGCATTTTTGTCAAAAGTTATTGAGTTATTGACGTAGCCTTGTTCTGTTCAATGTTCTCTACATACTGCACATAGTACTTAATACCCCAATTAATATAGTTAAGTTCAAAAGAATACAAGATAATAAATGTATGACACCATTCAAACCAATGAGGGTTCGGAACTTTAATGCCAATTATCTCAGGATAGAACCTTATTTAGCCCTAAATTCTCTTTTAATATATTGTTGTAATATTCACATTGAATTGCAATATTATCTTTATAAAATGCTAATTATTGATGGAAGTGTTTATGTAGGGTCTCATAAAAAATAAATAAAAAATAACTAAATTGGGAGTAAACTATTAAAGAAAGAGCATGACTCAAAATGTGTTTTATCTTCATATTCAGACGGCCCCACCCATTTGATAGTTGCATATTTCTGTTTTTTTTAAATGATTCATCGAAATGTCAGATGGGGAAAAGTCGTTTTTATAGGCCTTCATCAGGGGAATTACATGATAAGTTCTAACTGGACACTATTCAATTAGGATATTAGCCTATTTAATTAAATGAAACTACAGCTTTTTGTTTAATTCCTCTGAAATACAATGCACGTAGCCTATATATTGTTACAACGATTTGTGATAGGCCCAGGCTACGCTTTGCAACCAGAACAAAACCTTTCCGATTATCAGGCCTATAATTTGTCTTAGTATTTATGTGTTAACTGTGAATATTGACTATATAGGCCAAATTGGACACTTCTTCATTTGATTGCTAGTTGCCAATCCGATCATGTTGCAAATATTTGTCAGTGTTGGGGAAACTACTCTGAAAATATCGTTTACCAAGCTAGCAATTACTTCACACTGGAAGAAATTAAGCTACAATAAAGCTACCCTTAAGAAAAATAGAAAGTTACTTTGGCAAAGTAGCTCACTATCCAAACTACTTCGTGAAAAATGATCATATGTAAATCTGAAATGCCATTGAGTAAAAATTGCAAGTCAGATCACTTTGGGGTAATATGTTGACAGTGTGTATTTTAGCCTATTAACACAAAAACGATGTTTCAAGTCAGAATTAGGAAGGTATAATGCCAAAAAAAGGAAATGATTGCCTACTTCATCCATATTTTATTTTATTTTGCAAAAAAAGCAGTGTGTAGTTCCAGTAGTTAGCTGCTACATGACAAAAAAAAGTAGTTAACTACCAAGCTACTGCAAAATGTATTTTAATTACTAGTTGAAGTACATGCAGTCCACGACTCCCCAACACTGTCTTTTGTACAGAATCACATAGCCTATACTCACCAGTGAGTGCTGCAATATTGGACCTTACGACTAAACCTTAATTGTAAAGAAAATATTGAGGTATTAAGTGTTTCAGAAACACTTTGTTATTCAATCTATATGAAATAAATACATGCAATGTTATGACAGTATTTTTAAAAACGAAATTATTATGTGCAAATGTCATATTTTGGGCACTACACGAATTGGCTCAGTTCCATAAAGTATAAAAAAACATGAATCATGTCTTGGGAAAATGCCCAATCAGAGGAGGAGCGGAGATTATATCGGGGTGTGCCTTCTCTCATGCCTCAATAAAAACAGCCTCTGAGAAGTATACCCTCACACGCTTCTTTTCTTAGCATCCTCATTTAAGTGGATAAACGGACAAGACAGCTATGAGTCTCTCAGCCAAGGACAAAGCCAACGTGAAGGCCATCTGGGGCAAGATCCTCCCTAAATCCGATGAGATTGGAGAACAGGCTCTTTCCAGGTAATTACATAACGATGTATGATAAATTATATAAGGACATGTTTATTCAAATTATTAACACATAACTCCTCAGTCAATTCTATGGAAGCTATGAATGCGTAGCCTATCTCAGCAAAAATATGGACGGGATCCCCGACCGTGTGAATTATTATTTAAGATGAATTTTGGCTCACCTGATTTCTAATGTCCACGACAGGATGCTCGTCGTCTACCCCCAGACCAAGGCTTACTTCTCCCACTGGGCTTCCGTGGCCCCCGGTTCCGCTCCAGTGAAGAAGCACGGCATCACCATCATGAATCAGATCGATGAATGTGTTAACAACATGGACAATCTCTTTGGTTTCTTGTCCAAGCTCAGTGAACTGCACGCCACCAAGCTGAGGGTGGACCCCACCAACTTCAAGGTAAGAGAATAAGACTGGAAAGAACACACACAAAAAATCGGAGTTTTTACCTGTGTGAAGGTGAAATAATCTATTCCCTTTTCATTTGCAGATCCTGGCTCACAACCTGATTGTGGTCGTTGCCGCCTACTTCCCCGCCGAATTCACCCCCGAGATCCATTTGTCCGCGGACAAGTTCCTGCAGCAACTGGCTCTGGCCCTGGCCGAGAAGTACCGCTAAACGGGAGTTCAGCTGTTAAACTGTCATCCGAGCTACAAGCTCTCAGTCTCACGTCAGAATTAGACGTTCATCCATGTTTCTCAAATGTAATGTCCTTCTGTAATTGACACTGACAATAAACCTAATTGAAACTCATACCGAGGTGTTTGTTTGTCATTTTCGTTGTCTCACATTCAGAGGGGTCATACCCATAGGGGGCCCCTCAGATTTGTCCTCTTAAAAAAATAAATAATGATAAGAATAATAATATTTTTTTCTCTGTAATACTACTAGCCACTTAGCAATTGTATGAAGTTGGCTTTAGCTAGCTCAGACGGGTTCCCAATCTCCCAAACTCATTATCTACCAATAAGTCATTTCAGGCTATCAATCAAGTTAGAGAAGCATGCTTGTCTAACTATCTTAGCTGGCATGCCTGCTGGCAAGGTTGGTAGACTTTAGAAAAGCAAGCAATAACTACATGTACTGAATAAGAATAACATTCCTTTCAATCTTTTACCCAGATTTTAGCAGAGATGCAGAGAATAATATTTCATTTCTTTAAAAAAGAACAGGAGGATACAGACAGCTCAAGATGTATGTTTAGATATGCAGAAAAATTGACATATGTTTTGCATAGAATTAAGCAGGAAACATCTGTTTCAGGTGTTTGAAAAATGCAAAATCCTCAAATTTAGGGACCACCCCCCAGCCATCCTCACTTACTTTGTGCCCCCTCAGATATTTGGCGGGCATGAAGCCCCTGCTCACATTGTTTTGTGATTTACAGTGCATTTGGAAGGTATACAGACCCCTTGACTTTTTCCACATTTTGTTATGTTACAGTCTTATTTTAAAATGGATTAAATTAAATTGTCTTTTCCCCCCTCATCAATCTACATACAATACCCCATAATGACAAAGCAAAAACAGGTTTTTAGAAATGTTTGCAAATTTATTTTAAAACCCCCGCGGAAATATCACATTTACATAAATATTCAGTAATTTGTTGAAGCACCTTAGGCAGCGATTAAAGCCTAAAGACTTCTTGAGTATGACGCTACAAGCTAGGTACACCTGTATTTAGGGAGTTTCTCCCATTCTTCTCTGTATATCCTCTCAAGCTCTGTCAGGTTGGATAGGCCACTTTTCAGGTCTCTCCAGAGATGTTCGATCGGGTTCAACTCCGAGCTCTGGCTGGGCCACTCAAGGACATTCAGAGACTTGTCCCGAAGCCACTCCTGCGTTGTCTTGGCTGTGTGCTTAGGGTCGTTGTCCTGTTGGAAGGTGAACCTTCGTCCCCAGTCTGAGGTCCTGTGCGCTCTGGAGCAGGTTTTCATCAAGGATCTCTCTGTACTTTGCTCCGTTCATCTTTCCCTCGATCCTGACTAGTCTCCCAGTCCCTGCCGCTGAAAAACATCCCCACAGCATGATGCTACCACCACCATGCTTCACCGTAGGGATGGTGCCAGGTTTCCTTCAGACGTGACGCTTTGCATTCAGGCCAAAGAGTTCAATCTTGGTTTCATCAGACCAGAGAATCTTGTTTCTCATGGTCTGAGAGTCCTTTAGGTGCCTTTTTGCAACTCCAAGCTGGCTGTCATGTGCCTTTTGTTGAGGAGTGGCTTCCGTCTGGCCACTCTACCATAAAGACATCATTGGTGGAGTGCTGCAGAGATGGTTGTCCTTCTGGAAGGTTCTCCCATCTCCACAGAGGAACTCTGGAGCTCTGTCAGAGTGACGATCAGGTTCTTGGTCACCTCCCTGACCAAGGCCCGTCACCCCCGATTGCTCAGTTTGGCCGGGCGGCCAGCTCTAGGAAGAGTCTTGCTGGTTCCAAACTTCTTCCATTTAAGAATGATGGAGGCCACTGTGTTCTTGGGGACCTTCAATGCTGCAGAAATGTTTTGGTACCCTTCCCAAGATCTGTGCCTCGACACAATGCTGTCTCTGAGCTCTACGGACAATTCCTTCGACCTCATGGCTTGGTTTTTGCTCTGACATGCACTGTCAACTGTGGGATCTTATATAGACAGGTGTGTGCCTTTCCAAATCATGTCCAATCAATTGAATTTACCACAGGTGGACTCCAATCAAGTTGTAGAAACATCTCAAGGATGATCAGTGGAAACAGGATGCACCTGAGCTCAATTTTGAGTCTTATTGCAAAGGGTCTGAATGATTATGTAAATAAGGTATTTCCGTTTAATTTTTAATAAAATTGTTTTCAATTTGTCATTATGGGGTATTGTGTGTAGATTGATGAGGGGGAAAAAAACAATTTCATCCATTTTAGAATAAGGCTGTAAAGTAACAAAATGTGGAAAAAGTCAAGGGGTTTGAATACTTTCCGAATTAACTGTATGTTGTGGCCAGACATTACTCTGGATTGTCATATAGCCTACACTCAGGATAGCGTGATTGATTTCCCTGCTGTAACTGCCCACAAAACCATTTATGGAACTACACTCTAAAATGTAGGGGTTCAACAAGGGTTCTTCTAAGATCCTCAAAGTTCTTTGAAGAACCTTTAGGGTTATTGGCACTGAAAATTACCTGCAAAGGGTTCTTCCAAGAACCCCATAGGAGGTGGGGTTAACCGAGGAACCTCCTTAGTTGCAGGAACCTAACTGCCCAGCTGAAACATTTGGATTTGAATTTGAAAGGACAGTAGGTGCAGGCACTTAACTGAAACATTTAAAGATCTCCTCAATTTAAGGAAAGGGTTGTCCCTTGTATGATCTAAATTGATATGTTTTATGATGATACCATCTATCTTTTCATATTTGTGCAAATCTTTCTAAAACAGAAAATGGACAGAATTCAATGGATATCAATCAACAAAGAGGTAAGAATTTGTCTGCTATAAGATGGTGAAGGCTAGCTGTATTGGGTGCAGATTACTGAACTTTTGTGTCTGCAGGTGAGGAGGCATACAAAGGTATGTCAATTGGTATTGGTATGTTATTTTACATTTTAGTAATTTAGCAGAAACATTTATCCATTAACTTACAGTTAGTGAGTGCATACATTTTTGTTTTTCATACTGGCCCCCGTGGGAATCGAACCCACAAACCTGGCGTTGCAAGCGCCATGCTCTACCAACTGAGCACCACGGGCTATATATTATGCGTATCACATGTACCATCCTCCTTCCTTACCTCTTCAATGAAAATCCCATAGGCCTCAACATTATGGACAAGGTATGTGTATGAAAACCATTATCAAAACAGTTTTTTTCATTCACATTTACCACGAAAACTAAGGTATGAATACTGTCGTCTGCATAAAACATTAACATCAACATGCCAGAGGATATACCCATTGGACTTGGGGCTCTACTGGGAGTTTACCTTATATTTGAATTTTTTTATTCTGCTTTGCTGCTAAAATCATAATAAAAACTGACAACTAAAATATGGTGTTATTGTTGTTATTGTTATGGTTATTATTATTATTATTATTAAATATTATTATTATTATTATTATTATTCATAATAGGGGAGGGGGGAGTAGTTCAAAAATTAATCCCAAAAAGTTATTCAAAGGGTTCTTTGAGGATCCATTGAAAGGGGTTATTTGAAGAACTTGTAGGATTTCCCCCATAGTTTCAGTTTGAAGAACCCCTAAAGGATCCTCCAGAAACTTTTTAGAGTGTATGTGGTAGCGGCCTATAAAACCAATGTAGTATCTAGACAATTTACAATTTTGCTGACGTTTGCAAATGGTGTCTTAGAGGATGTTGACTCAGCTTGAGGAAGCATCTGGAGAGCATTTCTATAGGGGCACCCTAAAACAGAGGAAGTCTGTTATGTGGAGTCCTGGGATTGGTCTGTAGGGGAAAACACCCATATCAGGTTACATAGGATATATATACTATGGTTTGGGACAAAGGAGGGGAGAACAACATATTAAGAGATTGGGCCGTTGTTCTCCAGATGTCTGCAGAAGTCTGTAAATTGGCGCTGAGATCTTCAATGTAATAAATAATTATAATCTAGGACAGTGTCCGCGGATTTCTTGTTCTCACAGCATCTCAGCATAGTTCTCGACACTACACCAACAACAATGTTATTAACATATTGTTGCTTTAGTAAATATCAGGTTTATTAATTATCAATCGACAATGATCAAGAGCTCATTTATGATTTTCAATTAATAGGATTTGACTGCTTATTTGACCAAATCACAGACTTGAGTACATATAGACCAAGGCTGTGTAGGCAATCACTTTGACTATGGCTGCAAATAGGCTATTGAGGCGGCTTATTATACTTTACGCAATAATAATGCACTAAATCACAGATTGAGCACATCATTGCGCACATGTTGTCACACATCATGAAACACATTGAGGCAAAAAGTACAGACCGTAGCCTAGTGGCAAAATATAACTCAATTGGTTGAATATGAAATTAATTTCAATATGATTGAAATAGCCTTTATATGCCCATGTATGTAGGCTACATATTAATACAGTCACCTCGTTTTTCATTTGAAGCATACTTTTATCCCTCACTTGTTTGTAACAATTGCAGATACTTCAATTGTATCTGTTTTTGTAGTCAACTTCGTTCTGACGTTACTGGCAGTCACAATCAGACAGATAGGCTAAACATCTTGATTCCATGTTTAGCGGATATCTTCTGTAAATGAATTGACGCGGAAGGGCAAAAAAACATCTAACCATGCACTTTGGTTGCTCTATGAGTGGTCTGGATCACTTGTAGACCTGCAAATGTTTTGAAGAGCGTTTTTAAGAGCCACTTTACTTACGAAGGCTCTGGGAAACGACTCGGCTTCTAAAGACAAAAAGGTTCTACACTGTAAGGCTTTTCTGTAATTTTCAACAGTAAAACACTGTAGAATGCACAGTAAAATACCTTACATTTATTTTACAGCAATGCTGTAGATTGCACTGGATTATGGGTAAAATGCTGAAAAATACAGTTATTAACTGTAATTGTAAGCCCCCTGTAAAAATTACTCTAACTTACTGTATTTCTTTACAGTAGTACCCGAACGCTTCTGTAGTTGGCGACGCCAAACGGTCTGTGGTGTGTGTGTGTGTGTGAGAGAGAGGGAGAAAGAGAGCTGTATCGCATATAAATGATATTAAGGCTACGAAGGCTCTGGGAAACGAGGCCCTGCGACTTATATGTATGCTTTGTAAATATTACCTGTAAATAGTTTACTAAAGTGTTCTGCATCGTACTGGCCGCCCACTTGTTTTCTTTCTTCGATTACCTGCCATATAGGGGCCTAGCTCCACTTCCCTCATCTAAATAGGGTATAGCCTAAATATTGATGTTGAGGATTTGGTGGCGGAACTGTTCCCAAAATTGCTAAACGAATATAATCACTTGTCTGGGGTGCATTTACAAATACCGACTGCCCATGGCTGCGACAACCACTTTCATGAACTTCTGCCAGGTTACCTGGATTTCAGGAGTGAAAGCTGCTCCGAACTTGGCGGCAATGACAATTGTGAGGACGTCAGCCAACACCTGTGGACAAAAAACAAAGAAGGAAGACGTTAAATAAGACTGCCGTTTTTGTTTTACCTTTGGAATTAGACATATTGTTCTAAATGTTATACGTGTAGGCCTAACTCAGTATAGCCTAAAATATAAGCCTATTTCTCAAGACAGAAGGCATACCATGAAATTGTCAGGGTCAACGAAGAGTTTGTTAGCGTGGGTCCCGCTCAGTGACTTGTATGTGGCCAAGATGTTGCTCATGTTCTTCACAGCTTTATCCAGAGCTCCACACACGACCTTGTCGTGAGCAGCAACTTTGGGGTTGCCCATGATTGCTGCAGGATGGTGCTCTTCTCTGCATCTGTCCAGTCAACCATGTTGTCAGTGTTTGATCTCCGGTTTTGCAACAAGATAAAACAAATTAATATATTGTGTAGGGAGACATATTGCATGCCACTAATATTTATGAGTGCGCTCCACCCACTGGAGGTGGCGCATGTGACGCATAGACTCCTGAGTGGCGCAGTGGTCTAAGGCACTGCATCGCAGTGCTAACTGTGCCACTAGAGATCCTGATTCGAATCCAGGCTCTGTCGCAGCCGGCCGCGACCGGGAGACTCATGGGCGGCGCACAATTGGCCCAGCGTCGTCCAGGGTAGGGGAGGGAATGGCCGGCAGGGATGTAGCTCAGTTGATAGAGAATGGCGTTTGCAACGCCAGGGTTGTGGGTTCGATTCCCACGGGGGGCCAGTATAAAAAAAATAAATATGTATTCACTAACTGTAAGTCGCTCTGGATAAGAGCGTCTGCTAAATGACTAAAATGTAATGTGATTGGCTCTGGCAAAGATAAGTATTGGACAAGTGAGCTCTTCAGCTCTCGAACTTGATGACATAAATTCCAATCATTTATCTGATAAAAACGACAATAAACGTTAATTTATTCGTTGTTACATTATCAAGTCCGTAGGTTAGATCCTAAAATCTGAAATCATATGTAAATAGGCCTATACAGTTTTATCTAGATTACCAACGTTTCAAAATTCGCATGATCACAGCTAAACAGTTTTAATTGATCCAACTGATGCAAGAATAAAAGCAAGGTTATGGCAAAACTCTTCCGAATATTACATTTCCTTCATTGCTGTGTATATGGCTATTCAAAGGAAATAATTGAAAAAGATGCAATTTGATAATTCCAGCCAATTCCGGCCTACAATTTGGCACAGTTTCTTATCTATGACAAAATTATGCCTTCCTTTTTTCAATCGGGGTATTCAGACCGGTCCCGCCCATTTTAAGTTATTAATTTCAAGACATTAAATGTGATAAGCAGGAATGTCCAGTATTATTTGCGGATAGGTGTGTACCCATGTCCTCGCATGACCTCTCTGACTTTTCTTTCGATCATTACATTTTACATTTTAGTCATTTAGCAGACGCTCTTAACCAGAGCGACTTACAGTTAGTGCATACATTTTTCATACTGCCCCCCGTGTGACTCAAACCCACAACCCTGGCGTTGCAAACGCCATGCTCTACCAACTGAGCTACAGAGGGCCTCCTTCACAAGTTTATTTTGCAGAAAGACATTATTGGAGGAAGTCGACATTCTCCATGTTTGTTTCATGTGAATGTTGTACATATTTTAGTCAGAGCCTTAAACACATGGCACTCCATGGTGTTTGAAGTGCTCTGCATTAGTAAAACCCCTTCCAGCAAGGCTGAAGTCTGGCAAAGCCCAGCCTCATCTTCCTACCATCCAGACATCAACTGTAAACGGTTTACTTTCTCTCAAGAGTTTCCTTTTACTGAACACAGGGTTATTGCTGCTCAAGCCTCATCTCCCTCACAATAAATTGAGTTTTAGATTCTTAAGATGGGAAAAAAGTCTGAGAAAAAACTAAGCTATAGACACTTACCAGCTAAAATGGCAGTTGTTTGCTTATTACCCTTGAGGCTGTAGAAAATGTATTCATAGTAAATGCTTAAACACCACCTACAGGGGAATGAAGTACACAGGCATGCATAATTATGGTTAGTATGCAGCTATGATACTTTAAAAGCATTAGTATGGTGTTCCTTTCTCTTTTTATATAATAATTGGCTAATTATAGGACAAAATATTGTTAAGGGTATTACCGCCATAGTGGAAAAGACGAGGTGCAATCAGGCAATACACTTTCCATGACATAGACTGACCAGCTGAATCCAGGTGAAAGCTATGATCCCTTATTGATGTCACTTGTTAAATCCACTTCAATCAGTGTAGATAAAGGGGGAGGAGACAGGTTAAAGAAGGATTTTAAGCCTTGAGACAATTGAGACATGGATTGTATATGTGTGCCATTCAGACGGTGAATGGGCAAGACAAAATATTTAAGGGCCTTTGAACGGGGTATTGTAGTAGGTGCCAGGCGCAACGATTTAAGTGTGTCAAGAACTGCAACGCTGCTGGGTTTTTCACGCTCAACAGTTTTCTGTGTTTATCAAGAATTATCCACCACCCAAAGGACATCCAGCCAATATTAGGAAGGTGTTCCTAATGTTTTGTAAACTCACTGTATATTGTGTACAGTCCTAATTTCACATGCCATTTTTCCAAAAATAAATGTTGTGATCTCCAAACTAAACACTCGGAAAAATGTCATTTCTAAATTGCCATTTGTTCATTTAGCCCCTATTACATTTTCCAACAGCAGAGTGACTTTCTTAGCACTTTCATTTGAATTAAGACACTGAAGTACGACGTGGATGAGCTACAGTTTAGCGACCATCTCGTAATCAACGTCCTCTTGCATGTACGTTCCACCGAGCACAGCTCATTTGGATCCTATTTTCTGTATTGCATTGTCTCATCCCCAATGCAGTCAGCTAGGCCCAGCGTTGGAGCATGAACTAGATTTGGTGAACTGTGTTCGTGAATAATGCATTTTGTCAGTGGCGTCCTGGCATTTGCCCGATGGGATTGCCTCTGGAGCATTCGCCGGGGTCTGCATTTCTGTTAGGTGACTGATGAAACACCTATGCTGAGTATTTCACACCTGTCAGTGACGTCACCAGGTGGAGATGAAAGATGGAAATATCAGGAGGAACCACATGACGTGATGCTTCAGCCTTGTCGCATTTACAGCACATTACAGGGACCTTGAACTTTTTACTAGCTTACTGCCACTATATTGGATTTGCAGACAGGCATAAAAAGGTATAAGCTGGAACATTTGATGTACTCTCTCGACGTTAGGCTACCACAGACAGCCTCTTTATGTGTTCCCACTGTGAGATATGCTGCATGTGATTGAGATAGTTTAGATCATCATTCGAAGTCCAATCAACCTTTTAATTGGGAATCATATCCAACTTCAATTGAACACCAGAATAGGCATATCATAGATACATACAAATGTGAAATACGTCACCTTGAATAAATATTTTCTAATTGAATGCAGGTCTTTGAAGGTGGATTTGATTTCTACAATTGAATTTACAGATGTAATATATATTATAGAACTCTACAAATCAAATACATAGCCTACCTTTAATTATTTAACCTTACGTAGGATAGAACAACATTTGCGTAATAATCTAAGCCTATGCCATTTCAAATAGCCAATGAACTATCAATGAAATATTTGGCAAAAGCAGCTGCATCTTTTAATTAACTTATTGGAAATATATGCTCGATTAGGCTACTCTGAAACATTTCGTTTTATGCAACGAAAAAAATCAATAATAATAATATAATAATAATAATTTCTTAAAGAAAGAATGTTGAGAATTATTGTGTTTAACCTGCTGACAGCGACCTATGTGCCTACCCGGATGAAGCATTTTAAAATACAATAAGTCAACTACTTTGATTACATTGTAGACACAGACGATGGGAGAAATATGATACGCGTAATGCTTAGAAGTTGAAAATCGGATAAAAACGCCTATGGTACAAACTATTCTGTACCTTCCTTTACAGGATGCTGACTGCTTACCCACAGACTAAGACCTACTTCTCCCACTGGGCTGACCTGAGCCCCGGCTCTGCCCCAGTCAAGAAGCATGGAATCACCATCATGGGTGCAATTGGTAATGCTGTCGGAAAGATGGTGTAGTGTATTGAGATTATGATGGTGTTAAATGTTTTTTAAGTGGAACTGAAATAATGTTGATTTTAGTATCAAGAGGGAATGTTTTAGTGTAACGCCACATACAACAGACAGGAAGTGTGTTGTAGACAGGGGAGACTGGTGATTGGCCAGAAGAGGGAGCATCTTTTTGCATTGTTTATAAATAGGGGCTAGACTACAGAAAGGGCAGAGCAGCCATTCTGAGGCGTCGCTCTCCGGGTGTCATGTCACCTGTCACTTATGCTGAAGTTTGTGATCTGAATAAACTTATGATCAAGGATTCAGTATGAGCGGACTCCTTTGTTTATCAGCAATAATTGCCACCACTCACTCGATACGACAATGGACAACCTCGTCGGCGGACTGAGTGCTCTGAGCGATCTGCACGCTTTCAAGCTACGTGTTGACCCTGGAAACTTCAAGGTTCGCTCCCAGATAATCTATTGTCTGTATATTGATCACTCTCGACATCAATTCTAAGTCTGTTGCTATGGCTTAATCCTTCAATATAAACTTTTAAAATATACTTTTCAGATTCTGTCCCACAACATCCTTGTGACCCAGGCTGTTCACTTCCCTGCGGATTTCACTACCGAAGTGAACATTGCTGTGGATAAATTCCTTGCAGCCTTGTCCGCTTCCCTGGCTGACAAATACAGATAAGACCATCATGAAAGTCCAAAATTGGACTTCAGTTCCTGGTCTGTTGTTATCACAATAAAATAAACAGGCAATTAATTAAGTTATGTACTCTGTTTGTGTCCTTATTCCACCACAGTTCACCATCACAAAGTCATATTTGAATTTCATCACTACCACATCTAGATTGAATACATTAAATGAAGAAAGGAGGGAATAAATTATTAAATAGTGCTTTAGGCCCACCATGGACTAGCTCAGTATGTTGTTCTCCATAACTTTGGATAGCCTATCTAATACGTGTAACTAGAATTTTGCTGACCTCATTTAAAATTTGATGAATGTGGAGTTGTTCCCGATAGGGGTTGGTAAACTGAATGGGCTATTGTTAAGTTGCGTCAATTCAAATCTGGTATTGGGAACAAAAGAGGTCAACACGACTTCTAAGATGTACTAGTATTTTAATTAATGTAAACACTTCAATGGTAAATATGATGTTCGTATGGGTCCACTGAAATACCACGCAGGGCATTCAGAGAACTGAGCCATTTGTTATAGGTTCTTCTTTAAATACTGACAGAGATAGTTCCCGCTCCCTGCTGGCCTATCAGAGAAGAGTCTGAGCGTGGTTTAGACTTACTCAGCCTATCGTTGGCGCACAGGCTGGTCCCAGTCCCTTGGCGCTTCACTGTTGCACACTGTTGCCAGGCATAAGTTGTTATCATCACAACTTGTCCCGAGTCAGCACCCATAGACACAGTTCCCTGTACTTTCCCACCCTAACTATACTCTTTGTACCTACGTCCTTGGACGGTTCACAAAGAGGCAGTGTTCGTGTATGTGAGACACAAGTTCTTATCTCCCCCTACTCCCTAACAGCTCCTCACATGAATCACAGCTTGTTATGTTAAACAATTTATATCAGTACAGTACAAACCTATTATGTTTAATCATTAATGCATTCTTTCTAAGCTAGGCATCACATCTAGTTATAAGAAAATAGAACCCCACACTATATAGAATGAACGCTGCTTGCACCCGCCCGCCCGACTAGAATCACTACTCTCGGCGGGTCTGACTTAGAATTTGTGGACAATTACAAATACCTAGGTGTCTGGTTAGACCGTAAACTCTCCTTCCAGACTCACATTAAACATCTCCAATCCAAAGTTAAATCTAGAATCGGCTTCCTATTTCCCAACAAAGCCTCCTTCACTCATGCTGCCAAACATGCCCTTGTAAAACTGACCATCCTACCGATCCTTGATTTCGGCGATGTCATTTACAAAACAGCCTCCAACACTCTACTCAGCAAATTGGATGTAGTCTATCACAGTGCCATCGTTTTGTCACCAAAGCCCCATATACTACCCACCATTTTGACCTGTACGCTCTCGTTGGCTGGCCATCACTACATATTCGTCGCCAAACCCACTGGCTCCAGATCATCTATAAATCACTGCTAGGCAAATGAGGCAGAGGCAGAGGTAACATCTGTTTGATAACATCGCTAATAGACCAGACACTAACAAGAGGTAAGAGACAGAACTTGTCTGTTTGGTAACATCGCTAACAGACCAGACACTAACTAGAGTTAAGAGACAGAACCAGTCTGTTTGGTAACATCGCTAATAGACCAGACGCTAACTAGAGGTAAGAGACAGAACTAGTCTGTTTGGTAACATCGCTAATAGACCAGACACTAACTAGAGGTAAGAGACAGAACTAGTCTGTTTGGTAACATCGCTAATAGACCAGACACTAACTAGAGGTAAGAGACAGAACTAGTCTGTTTGGTAACATCGATAACTGACCAGACACTAACTAGAGGTAAGAGACAGAACTAGTCTGTTTGGTAACATCGCTAATAGACCAGACACCAACTAGAGGTAAGAGACAGAACTAGTCTGTTTGGTAACTTCGCTAATAGACCAGACACTAACTAGAGGTAAGAGACAGAACTAGTCTGTTTGGTAACATCGCTAATAGACCAGACACTAACTAGAGGCAAGAGACAGAACTAGTCTGTTTGGTAACATTGCTAACAAACCAGACACTAACTAGAGGTAAGAGACAGAACTAGTCTGTTTGGTAACATCGCTAATAGACCAGACACTAACTAGAGGTAAGAGACAGAACTAGTCTGTTTGGTAACATCGCTAATAGACCAGACACTAACTAGAGGTAAGAGACAGAACTAGTCTGTTTGGTAACATCGCTAATAGACCAGACACTAACTAGAGGTAAGAGACAGAACTAGTCTGTTTGGTAACATCGCTAATAGACCAGACGCTAACTAGAGGTAAGAGACAGAACTAGTCTGTTTGGTAACATCGCTAACAGACCAGAAACTAACTAAAGTCTATTAATCTAAAGTGGAAGTTGGGAGAGTTACTGTATATTTGAGTGTTTCAGTGAAACGTGAGGGAGGCCCAGCTCTCTCGCTTTCCCAGATGCTTAGTTAATTTCATTCCGATCTCCTTTGCATTATTGTAGCCTATTCTGTAGCCTGTCAACTATGTGTCTGTCTATCCCTGTTCTCTCCTCTCCGCACAGGCCATACAAACGCTTCACACGGCGTGGCTGCTGCCTCTCTAATCTGGAGGTCTAATCAGGAATCCTCATCTCTCCCAAGTGGACATTCTCTCTTTTCCCCCTGACCCATCTGTCTATCTCCTCATTTGAATTCCATGCTGTCACAGTCACTAGCCCATTCAAGCTTAACATCCTTGTCATTAATCGCCCTCCAGGTTCCCTTGGAGATTTCATCAATGAGCTTGATGCCTTGATAAGTCCCTTTCCTGAGGATGGCTCACCCCTCACAGTTCTGGGTGACTTTAACCTCCCTACGTCCGCCTTTGACTCATTTCTCTCTGCCTCCTTCTTTCCACTCCTTTCCTCTTTTGACCTCACCCTCACACCATCCCCCCCTACTCACAAGGCAGGCAATACGCTTGACCTCATCTTTACTAGATGCTGTTCTTCTACTAATCTCACTGCATCTCCCCTCCAAGTCTCCGACCACTACTTCGTATCCTTTTCTCTCTCGCTCTCCTCCAACACTACTCACTCTGCCCCTACTCAGATGGTAATGTGCCGTCGCAACTGTGGGGATCTAGATGTGATGCCTAGCTTAAAAAGAATGCATTAATGATTAAACATAATAGGTTTGTACTGTACTGATATAAATTGTTTCACATAACAAGCTGTGATTCATGTGAGGAGCTGTTTTAGGGAGTAGGGGGAGATAAGAACTTGTGTCTCACATACACGAACACTGCCTCTTTGTGATCTGTGAACCGTCCAAGGACGTAGGTACAATAAGTATAGGGGAACAGTGTCTATGGGTGCTGACTCTACAGGTTGTGATGATAACAACTTATGCCTGGCAACAGTGTGCAACAGTGAAGCGCCAAGGGGCTGGGACCAGCCTGTGCGCCAACGATTGGCTGAGTAAGTCTAAACCACGCTCAGTCTCTACTCTGATTGGCCAGCAGGGAGCGGGAACTATCTCTGTCAGAGTATTTGAAGAAGAACTTAGAACAATGGATCAGTTTTCTGAGTGCCCTGCGTGGTATTTCAGTGGACCCGTATATACGAACATCATATTTACCATTGAAGTGGTTTGCATTAATTAAAATACTAGTCTATTTTAGAAGATGTGTATTGACCTCTTTTGTTCCTAATACCAGATTTGAATTGACACAACTTAACAATTGGTGACCACCGACTGTGATCTGGTAGAAGGGACTTCGCTGGGTATTGTCCGGCCCATTGGACATCTCTGTCATTGGACGGTGTGTTTCACAAAGAGTCCGGACTACTAAAAACAGGTAAGCAGACACCTATTATTATATAACTAAAGTTCTGCACATTGGCTTTATTCAAATTAATTTTGTGAAACACCTGTTTGATGTAAGTGAACTAAATTATGAAACTATTATGAGTAGATAAGCACCATATTGTGACATGTAAACCTGTGGTGAATGTGATGTTAAACCTTGGTACCATAGAGTATCGTTTCACCGGCACGTACCAGAAGGCTAGGTACGGCTAGGATCGGGGAAAAATACTGAAATCCCCAGGCTAGGACCACCTGGGGTGGGAACTGGTGGTACAGGGAATTATTGGCTTAAAAGTGTTGCGCTATTGACACGTTTCAGAAGGCTGGATACGGCTAGGATCATAGGGACACTTAAGTTTTAGTCGACTCCAGGCTAGGATCACAAGTGGTGAGAACTGGAGGCGTAGGGAATTATTGGTTAAAGGTGTTACACTATTGACACGTATCAGAAGGCTAGATACGGCTAGGATCATAGGGACACTTACATTTTAGTTGACTCCAGGCTAGGATCACAAGTGGTGAGAACTGGAGGCGTAGGGAATTATTGGTTAAAAGTGTTGCACTATTGACACGTATCAGAAGGCTAGATACGGCTAGGATCATAGGGACACTTACATTTTAGATAGTGTTGCACTACTGACACGTATCAGAGGGCTAGATATGGCTAGGATCAGAGGGGCACTTTAAAGTATAGGGTGTCGTATGCATGAGCGTGTGAATGATCCCAGTGTGTTTGCAGACGAAATAAAAGAGGGAATGCGGGTTATTAAAATTAATAAACCTGTATACCTTGATAGAAAACTAATTAGGAATTAAAGACGTCTGTGGCTGTCCAAACTGTATAATTTGTGAATAACTGTTGGGTTTGTGGTTGGTTAAACCGTATAACCCGTTAATAACAATTGGGAACATAAAGGTAAAATAATGAATAACTAGTATGACTAAACTGAAACGTTTGAACTGATATAACTGAACTGTAACGTTTGATGTTTGACATAGCATAATACTGGTTTTAAATAATTATTTTGAGGAAATTTGGTTTATTATTTGATTTAACGTTTGATGTTTGACCCTGCAAAATATTGGTTAAATAAATAGACTGAAATAATTTGGTTTATCATTGAAATATAAATATGCACCGACTTTAACTAATTAGGTGGGAATAATTTGATTTAAATAAATAGACTAACGTACTTTAAATAACGGCAGAATATTGGAAACGCTAAAACGAAAAGCAGACAAAGCCTGTTCCGACTGGACACAGGAGGGGAGGGGCTGGAGACAGCGAGAGTGTGGCTTTTGAAGAGTCAGGAAAGACAGGCGGGTGATTTGTGTCGATTGGGAGTTGGCTGGGATCACCACGGGGCGATTGTTTGAGAGGTACCTATACATTTCTAACGATATATACGTATGAACTTTCTCACCCAAACGTAGACGTACGTCATGGGTGAGAAAGTAGAGAATATTTGCATTTTTGGTCATTTGGCAGACACTCTGGTCCAGAGCGACTTATGGGAGCGATTGGGGTTGAGTGCCTTGCTCAGGGGCACATCGGCAGATTTTTCGCCTGGTTGGCTCGGGGATTGGAACCGACGACCTCTCGGTTGTTGGCGCGGCGCTATTGGTCACTAAGCTGCCTGCCCCTCCATTTGAGTTTAAGGTTGTGCCGTTTTTTGATCATGTGATAAGGTTTAATGTGTAATCGGACCATAACTAATGTGGGTATGGAAGTAATGTATAAACAGTGGAGAGCCAATAGGGGGCTCCATTGAACTATTATGTTTTGTTGGGCATTTCGGTGGAAGTCTGTGTGTATGAGTGAATTCAACGGCTGGTGTGGGTGGTGACCGGATGCTACGGAGTATTTGGTTTGGTGATGTTGAATGGACAATTTGTAGAGTGTTTTGGGGTTAAATAGAAAGACTCACTTATTCAATAGGGAATGGGTGAAGGGAGAGAGAGCATTACTTTGTGTTGCTGAATGAGGTGAGAGCTAGTGCGGCTTTCATTTGGTGACGTCACTTGCTCTATGAACTGGAAGTATTTACTTTGAAAGCATCACGGAATGTGTGGGGTGACTGGCGATGTATGTAGAAGGTCCCGGGTTCGAACACAGGTAGGGACAGTGGGTAAAGCTTTCGCATTGGGGCTATAGACCTAGATTACTACGTGGATTGAGAAATGGGAAAGGTTGAATTAGATAGCTTGAGTAGAAGTATTCTAGAAAGGTCTATGAAAATGTGTTGCAGGGTCCCCGCGCTTTCCCCGAAGGAGCAAGGGGAGGGGTGAGAGATAGTTCAAATGATAGGAATATCATTAAATGTATGCTTATCAATGATAGCAAGTATTTGTTTTATTAATTAGGGCCTAATCAGAGAGAACAGTTAAAGAAATTGAATAGCGAACTGAAATGGTGATAGAGCTGTGAAAATTATTTAAGTTGAGGACAAAGGAGAATAATTTATGGCTCTGGTTAGCGAAAAAAAAAAAATATATATATAGAGACAGTCAAGCGAGTTAGATTGAACTGTGGGATTTCAAGTAGAGGTCTAGATACTTGACTGAAAGGCAGTGCTTTGATAAATTCTAATTGTTATTACTTTATTCGATAGGTTGCTTAACACCAGTGGTGTCTGCAAATAGTTGGTAAATTCTAGAACTATAATTTATTTTCATTATGGGGACCAGGGGATGCAAGTGGCTTTGGCTGTTGTGCTGGGGGAATAGCGCCAGCCTGTGGTGGGTTCTGGATTTGTTAAATAAACAAACTTATATTTTAAACTATAGTAATGCAAAAGGCTACAATTACAACATTATCATAAAAAGGCACAATTTAATGTGAAATAGTTATTACAATTATTATTAATAGTTATTACAGTTATTATCATTGATCCAGTAATGATAGAAGGATAGTAGAGGAAAGGCAAGGGATTAAATCTCATTAAGGGAAAGAAGAAGAGTATGAAGATATATTAGGGAGAAAATACTATTAACTGAGGGATATAAAACATTTAGCTGAAAAACACAACAGGAATAATTTACCTTACACCCTAATATAGACATTGCATTACATTTGATGTAACCGTGATTGTATTGGCTAAAAAATGAAAATAACAGAGACAGATTTTCCTAGGGGGTTGATCAAATAATTGATAATGGATCATTTGAGATGAGATCACATGTAGCAGAGTTAGGGTAATCAATTAAATAATCATTGTATACTCAGGGAATTTTGAGTGGTTTTATGGATTAGTTATGAGGAATTAGATTGATACAAACAATTATTGATGGGTTAGGACTGGGGATATCTGTATCATGTTTTGTGTGTACTACCATCTTTAGATAGCTGATGGTAATTGAAGGTTAACAAAAATTATAACCAGGAGAAAGAGAATTAGCTTATCTCATTGGAATGTTGCCCAGGGCTAGGGGGAGCAGTAGTGAAGTTAGGCAGTATTTAGGTCATAAAAGTGAGCTACCAAATTAAGTGAGGCCTGGCTATTTGTGGTTGTTGTTTTTCAAATAGGGTTTTTCAAACAAAAAACAACACACCTAGTATGATGTTTATAAAGCCTTGTTGTTTCAATCTTGGGGGGTTTTCAGCAGGTCAAGGGTGATAGGTCTTAGTGGAGCACGCACAGTGAATTTTATGGAGTTTTTCGGTTTTGGCTGAGTTTGGGGTATATATGATTTCTTATGAGAATGAATGTCATGAGGACTTAATGAACACTTGGGATAAGTAACATTTATGAAATATTTAGAATAATGGTAATGTTTGGTATACTATGGGATGGAACAGTTCGTTGAATAATTTCAATTGCCTCTGAACTCTGTTTTAACCTTCTGGTGTTAATTAATCATCCACACTAGTAAATTCTAAAGGCATGAGAGGAGGACTTTAAGATAGTTTATTTTACTAAGTTGAGGGTAATTTATAATACTGTGAAAAGTGTGAAGAAGATTATAATTTGGTAATAATATGATTTGAACCATAAAATAACAGAAGAGAGAGAGAGCTTTCCCTGAATGAGGGATACCTGTTGCTAGTCAATTGTACTAATCTTGGATTACTTTTACGGATAGAAGTAAATTGAGGCATTATCAAATGTTGTCATTTAAATATCATTATTAGTATGCTTTAATAAACAACAAGTTGGTATTTTAAACTAAATTAATGTAACGAGCTGCAGTAATCAGAGGAAGGCACAATCTAATGCGAAACAGCTATAACCTAGATAATTTCTTTAGTAATGAGATCAGGAAGGGAGGAGCAATAAAGAAGCAAGGGACAGTCTAAAAAAATGTTTTTTATAAGGGATGGCAATTGGATGATGAATTACCAATATTACCTAAGTGATTGTTTAGGTAGGTGGTAATATTGACACATGAGCAGAACATGTGTCAAAAGGGGGATGGTAGGATTAAATAATAAATATATACGAAGGAGAGGACAAAATACTTAAAAAAAAAAAAATAACAACAAGAATAGAAATTGAGAGCTGAACATGTATGTGTGAAGATAGTTTATTAACCACACCCGTATGTCAGAGGTTTTGTGCCCCACAGGTGAACTAAAGGAGAAGGTGACCCACTCTATCTAACCAGGTGACTGGTGAGCATCCAGTCCCTAAAGAAGAAAAACTGGAAGCAGGCCTGTTGGGAAGGGCCCTACTAAGTCCTATTGGTCACTGCCTTTGCCATTAGAATAGCTGAGAGATCCACCTGGGTGCATGTCACACACTGCAAAAAGGTAAACCCAGCTACACCTGACGAACAAACACAGAGTTAGGAGAAAGAACCGATCATCACTAGGGCTCGGGGGTTGGCTCCTTAACGAAGATTCCCTTACCCTGTCTGATCATCCCTGTGTGAGTTCGATAGAAGGTAAAGCAATGGGTTGGACTCCGGCGTCTGACATGTTCTCAGGGCGAGGGTGGGGATTCACAGGTCTCCTGACGGTAGGTAGCTGTCTGATTGTGGGGGTTACAGGTTACAGACCTGACAAGTGAGATATCCTCTTCATCTGGGGCACCCTATAGAGTAAACCTCTCTGAGGGAGGTAGTGAGACCGGGGCTGTGGTGAAGATAGTGCAAACTATAGACCTGAAGGAAGTAGTACAGGTGGAGACGGGGTATAGAGATCCTAACCTGTGGTTGGAATGGATTCAGTATACGGCAAGAACTATGTCTAAAGAGGACTGTTATGCCTGTGGGACAGCCAAACCAAGGTTAACAACTACTCCGTTCCCCTTGACAGGCTTTAACTCTCCGTCAGGTTTAACCTCCATAATTAAATTGTTCAAGCCACCTCGGAATGTGGTGAAGGAGTCTTGTAGTAACTTGGACTATCTGTATCCCCCGATAACAAAGTCACCCCGACCTAGGTTGCCTCCGTTTGAAGTCTCAGGGGTTTCTTATTATTGTTTTTCTAGGACTAATAAGATAGAATACAGGGTAGGGCATCTTAGCTCCTGCTCCCACACAGAGAATGTCACAACTAAAGAGACCATGACTAATCTCTCCTCTTTGTTGCAGCCAGAGGATTTTAGGAACCAAAACCAGGCAGGTGCTGACATCTGATGGTTGTGTGGTGATAACAGATTGTGAACTCACCTACATACGCAAACAATCAAACGTGTCAGAGATTGGTGAGTTGTCACGTATAAAGTGGGACCTCCTCCCTGGATCCTTTGATGAAAGGATATATAGTGATGGGATAGGAGTACCTCGAGGGGTTCCAGAAGAATTCAAAGCTAGGAATCAGATCGCAGCTGGGTTTGAATCAAGTCTTTTCTGGTGGTCAACAATTAATAAAAACGTAGATTGGATAAATTATATTTACTATAACCAGCAAAGATTTATAAACCACACTCTTGATGCAATAAAGGGATTAGCTGAGCAGACAGCGGCAACTAGCTTAATGGCATGGCAGAATAGAATAGCTTTAGATATGGTTTTGGCTGAGCGGGGCGGAGTTTGTGTTCTGTTTGGATCTATGTGCTGTACTTTCATCCCCAACAATACAGCACCGGACGGGTCCATGACCAAAGCGCTTCAGGGACTCACCACGCTGGCGAACGAACTGGCTGAGAACTCTGGTATTGATAGCTCCCTAAACGGTTGGTTTGATAACATATTTGGTAAATGGAAAACTATTGTTGTAACTATTCTGGGTGAAGTTATAGTTTCTATGGGTATACTTGTTCTTTGTGGATGTTGTCTTATTCCCTGTGTCCGAGGGTTGGTGAGAAAGGCGATGGAGAAGGCGGTTTCCCAACCAATGGTGAGATACGGCCCAATCCCGGACTCCGACCTAAGGAATGAAGGATATGACCTACCAGGCTTGGTGGAGTGACACCCTAGAGGGTGTCTAAAGGGGGCCAAAATGTACTTCCCTGTTTGTGTTTTATGTTTTAGTAATCTTGTGTTTTGTGTTCTATTAATCCTGTGTTTTATGCTTTATTAATCAAGTTAACCATTGTGAATGTTTGTCTTTCCTTATGTGAAGGTTTGAAGTTCCTGGGTGGCTGGGTAGCCAACCTAGTACAAGTTAGGTGTAGATGGAAGGACTGAAGGGCTTTTTATTATCATTATTTCCTTTTTGTTTGTATTGTATTTTAATGAGCGACACCCTAGAGGGTGTCAATACGGGGAATCCTAAATTTCCCTGAAATTTCTTATTTTGGGTTTTCTTATTTTGGGTTCACACCCAGTGGGTGTGAAAAGGGGGATTGTGGGGATCTAGATGTGATGCCTAGCTTAGAAAGAATGCATTAATGATTAAACATAATAGGTTTGTACTGTACTGATATAAATTGTTTCACATAACAAGCTGTGATTCATGTGAGGAGCTGTTTTAGGGAGTAGGGGGAGATAAGAACTTGTGTCTCACATACACGAACACTGCCTCTTTGTGATCTGTGAACCGTCCAAGGACGTAGGTACAAGGAGTACAGGGGAACAGTGTCTATGGGTGCTGACTCTACAGGTTGTGATGATAACAACTTATGCCTGGCAACAGTGTGCAACAGTGAAGCGCCAAGGGGCTAGGACCAGCCTGTGCGCCAACGATTG
Source organism: Coregonus lavaretus (assembly GCF_964263955.1). Taxonomy (NCBI): domain Eukaryota; kingdom Metazoa; phylum Chordata; class Actinopteri; order Salmoniformes; family Salmonidae; genus Coregonus; species Coregonus lavaretus. The sequence continues at coordinate 42,787,462 of NC_139989.1, forward strand.
GCTGAGTAAGTCTAAACCACGCTCAGTCTCTACTCTGACTGGCCAGCAGGGAGCGGGAACTATCTCTGTCAGAGTATTTGAAGAAGAACTTAGAACAATGGATCAGTTCTCTGAGTGCCCTGCGTGGTATTTCAGTGGACCCGTATATACGAACATCATATTTACCATTGAAGTGGTTTGCATTAATTAAAATACTAGTCTATTTTAGAAGACGTGTATTGACCTCTTTTGTTCCTAATACCAGATTTGAATTGACGCAACTTAACACAACCTTCGCTCTCTCTCTCCCGCTACTCTCTCCTCTTACATCCTATCATCTCTTCCCTCTGCTAAATCCTTCTCCCTCCAATCTCCTCCTCCCTCTCTGAAACTTTTGACTCTCTATGTCCCCAACCTTCCTGGCCGGCTCGGTCCTCCCCTCCTGCTCCGTGGCTTGACGATTCATTGCGAGCTCACAGAACAGGGCTCCGGGCAGCCGAGCGGAAATTGAGGAAAACTAGACTCCCTGCGGACCTGTCATCTTTCCACTCCCTCCTCTCTACATTGTCTTCCTCCGTTTCTGCTGCTAAAGCCACTTTCTAAAACTTTAAATTTCAAGCCTCTGCCTCTAACCCTAGGAAGCTCTTTGCCACCTTCTCCTCCCTGCTGAATCCTACTCCTCCTCCCCCTCCCTCCCCCCTCTCTGTGGATGACTTGGTCAACCATTTTGAAAAGAAGGTTGACGACATCCGATCCTCATTTATTAAGTCAAATAACACCACTGGTCGTGCTCACACTGCCCTACCCTATGCTTTGACTTCTTTCTCCCCTCTCTCTCCAGATGAAATCTTGCGACTTGTGATGGCCGGCCGTATCCCTTCTTTCTTTTCTCTCCAAAACTCTTGAGCGTGCCGTCTATAGCCAACTCTCCTGCTATCTCTCTCAGAATGACCTACTTGATCCAAACCATTCAGGTTTCAAGACTGGTCATTCAACTCAGACTGCTCTTCTCTGTGTCACAGAGGCTCTCCGCACTGCTAAAGCTAACTCTCTCTCCTCTGCTCTCATCCTTCTAGACCTATCTGCTGCCTTTAATACTGTGAACCATCAGATCCTCCTCTCCACCCTCTCCGAGTTGGGCATCTCCGGCGCGGCTCACTCTTGGATTGCGTCCTACCTGACAGGTCGCTCCTACTAGGTGGCGTGGCGAGAATCTGTCTCCGCACCACGTGCTCTCACCACTGGTGTCCCCCAGGGCTCAGTTCTAGGCCCTCTCCTATTCTCTCTCTACACCAAGTCACTTGGCTCTGTCATATCCTCACATGGTCTCTCCTATCATTGCTATGCAGACGACACACAATTCATCTTCTCCTTTCCCCCTTCTGACAACCAGGTGGCGAATCGCATCTCTGCATGTCTGGCAGACATATCAGTGTGGATGTCGGATCACCACCTCAAGCTGAACCTCGACAAGACGGAGCTGCTCTTCCTCCCGGGGAAGGACTGCCCGCTCCATGATCTCGCCATCACGGTTGACAACTCCATTGTGTCCTCCTCCCAGAGTGCAAAGAACCTTGGCGTGATCCTGGACAACACCCTGTCGTTCTCCACTAACATCAAAGTGGTGACCCGATCCTGTAGGTTCATGCTCTACAACATTCGCAGAGTACAACCCTACCTTACACAGGAAGCGGCACAGGTCCTAATCCAGGCACTTGTCATCTCCCGTCTGGATTACTGCAACTCGCTGTTGGCTGAGCTCCCTGCCTGTGCCATTAAACCCCTACAACTCATCCAGAACGCTGCAGTCCATCTGGTGTTCAACCTTCCCAAGTTCTCTCACGTCACCCCGCTCCTCCGCACACTCCACTGGCTTCCAGTTGAAGCTCGCATCTGCTACAAGACCATGGTGCTTCAAATTACATTTACATTTACGTCATTTAGTAGACGCTCTTATCCAGAGGGACTTACAAATTGGTGCATTCACCTTTTTTTTTTTTGGTGGGGTGGGGTAAGGGGGTGGGGGTAGAAGGATTACTTTATCCTATCCCAGGTATTCCTTAAAGAGGTGGGGTTTCAAATGTCTCCGGAAGGGGGTGAGTGACTCCGCTGTCCTGGCGTCGTGAGGGAGCTTGTTCCACCATTGGGGTGCCAAAGCAGCGAACAGTTTTGACTGGGCTGAGCGGGAAACTGTGCTTCCGCAGAGGTAGGGGAGCCAGCAGGCCAGAGGTGGATGAACGCAATGCCCTCGTTTGGGTGTAGGGACTGATCAGAGCCTGAAGGTACGGAGGTGCCGTTCCCCTCACAGCTCCGTAGGCAAGCACCGTGGTCTTGTAGCAGATGCGAGCTTCAACTGGAAGCCAGTGGAGTGTGCGGAGGAGCGGGGTGACGTGAGAGAACTTGGGAAGGTTGAACACCAGACGGGCTGCGGCATTCTGGATGAGTTGTAGGGGTTTAATGGCACAGGCAGGGAGCCCAGCCAACAGCGAGTTGCAGTAATCCAGACGGGAGATGACAAGTGCCTGGATTAGGACCTGTGCCGCTTCCTGTGTAAGGTAGGGTCGTACTCTGCGAATGTTGTAGAGCTTGAACCTGCAGGATCGGGTCACCGCCTTGATGTTAGCGGAGAACGACAGGGTGTTGTCCAGGGTCACGCCAAGGCTCTTCACACTCTGGGAGGAGGACACAATGGAGTTGTCAACCTTGATGGCGAGATCATGGAACGGGCAGTCCTTCCCCGGGAGGAAGAGCAGCTCCGTCTTGCCAAGGTTCAGCTTGAGGTGGTGATCCGTCATCCACCCTGATATGTCTGCCAGAGATGCGATTCACCACCTGGTTATCGGAAGGGGGAAAGGAGAAGATTAGTTGTGTGTCGTCTGCGTAGCAATGATAGGAGAGGCCATGTGAGGATATGACAGAGCCAAGTGACTTGGTGTATAGCGAGAATAGGAGAGGGCCTAGAACTGAGCCCTGGGAGACACCAGTGTAGAGAGCACGTGGGGCGGAGACAACTACTTGCGACGCCACTTGGTAGGAGCGACCGGTCAGGTAGAACGCAATCCAAGAGTGAGCCGCGCCGGAGATACCCAGCTCGGAGAGGGTGGAGAGGAGGATCTGATGGTTCACAGTATCAAAGGCAGCAGACAGGTCTAGAAGGACAAGAGCAGAGGAGAGAGAGTTAGCTTTAGCAGTGCGGAGAGCCTCCGTGACACAGAGAAGAGCAGTCTCAGTTGAATGACCAGTCTTGAAACCTGACTGGTTTGGATCAAGAAAGTCATTCTGAGAGAGATAGCAGGAGAGTTGGCTAAAGACGGCACGCTCAAGAGTTTTGGAGAGAAAAGAAAGAAGGGATACTGGTCTGTAGTTGTTGACATCAGAGGGATCGAGTGTTGGTTTTTTGAGAAGGGGTGCAACTCTCGCTCTCTTGAAGATGGAAGGGACATAGCCAGCGGTCAAGGATGAGTTGATCAGTGAGGTGAGGTAAGGGAGAAGGTCACCGGAGATGGTCTGGAGAAGAGAGGAGGGGATAGGGTCAAGCGGGCAGGTTGTTGGGCGGCCGGCCGTCACAAGTCGCAAGATTTTATCTGGAGAGAGAGGGGAGAAAGAAGTCAAAGCATAGGGTAGGGCAGTGTGAGCAGGACCAGCAGTGTCATTTGACTTAACAAACGAGGATCAGATGTCGTCAACCTTCTTTTCAAAATGGTTGACGAAGTCATCCACAGAGAGGGAGGAGGGGGGGAGGGGTAGGAGGATTCAGCAGGGAGGAGAAATGGGCAAAGAGCTTCCTAGGGTTAGAGGCAGATGCTTGGAATTTAGAGTGGTAGAAAGTGGCCTTAGCAGCAGAAACAGATGAAGAAAATGTAGAGAGGAGGGAGTGAAAAGATGCCAGGTCCGCAGGGAGTCTAGTTTTCCTCTATTTCCGCTCGGCTGCACGGAGCCCTGTTCTGTGAGCTCGCAATGAGTCATCAAGCCACAGAGCTGGAGGGGAGGACCAAGCCGGCCGGGAGGATAGGGGACATAGAGAGTCAAAGGATGCAGAAAGGGAGGAGATGAGGGTTGAGGAGGCAGAATCAGGAGATTGGAGGGAGAAGGATTGAGCAGAGGGAAGAGATGATAGGATGGAAGAGGAGAGAGTAGCGGGAGAGAGAGAGCGATGGTTGCGACGGCGCATTACCATCTGAGTAGGGGCAGAGTGAGTAGTGTTGGAGGAAAGCGAGAAAGAAAAGGATACAAAGTAGTGGTCGGAGACATGGAGGGGAGTTGCAGTGAGATTAGTAGAAGAACAGCATCTAGTAAAGATGAGGTCAAGCGTATTGCCTGCCTTGTGAGTAGGGGGGAACGGTGAGAGGGTGAGGTCAAAAGAGGAGAGGAGTGGAAAGAAGGAGGCAGAGAGAAATGAGTCAAAGGTAGACGTAGGGAGGTTGAAGTCCCCCAGAACTGTGAGGGGTGAGCCATCCTCAGGAAAGGAACTTATCAAGGCGCCAAGCTCATTGATTACCTCTCCAAGGGAACCTGGAGGGCGATAAATGACAAGGATGTTAAGCTTAATGGGCTAGTGATTGTGACAGCATTGAATTCAAATGAGGAGATAGACAGAAAAATAGAGAATGTCCACTTGGGAGAGATGAGGATTCCTGTGCCACCACCCCGCTGACCAGATGCTCTCGGGGTATGCGAGAACACATGGTCAGACGAGGAGAGAGCAGTAGGAGTAGCAGTGTTTTCAGTGGTAATCCATGTTTCCGTCAGCACCAAGAAGTCGAGGGACTGGAGGGTAGCATAGGCAAATCAAATCAAATTTTATTGGCCACATGCGCCGAATACAACAGGTGCAGACGTTACAGTGAAATGCTTCCTTACAGCCCTTAACCAACAGTGCATTTATTTTTCATAAAAAAGTAAAATAAAACAACAACAAAAAAAGTGTTGAGAAAAAAAGAGCAGAAGTAAAATAAAATAACAGTAGGGAGGCTATGTGCAGAGTCAATGTGCGGGGGCACCGACTAGTTGAGGTAGTTGAAGTAATATGTACATGTGGGTAGAGTTAAAGTGACTATGCATAAATCATTAACAGAGTAGCAGCAGCGTAAAAAGATGGGGTGGGGGGGCAGTGCAAATAGTCCGGGTAGCCATGATTAGCTGTTCAGGAGTCTTATGGCTTGGGGGTAGAAGCTGTTGAGAAGTCTTTTGGACCTAGACTTGGCACTCCGGTACAGCTTGCCGTGCGGTAGCAGAGAGAACAGTCTATGACTAGGGTGGCTGGACTCTTTGACAATTTTGAGGGCCTTCCTCTGACACCGCCTGGTATAGAGGTCCTGGATGGCAGGAAGCTTGGCCCCAGAGATGTACTGGGCCGTACGCACTACCCTCTGTAGTGCCTTGCGGTCGGAGGCCAAGCAGTTGCCATACCAGGCGGTGATGCAACCAGTCAGGATGCTCTCGATGGTGCAGCTGTAGAATTTTTTAAGGATCTGAGGACCCATGCCGAATCTTTTCAGTCTCCTGAGGGGGAATAGGCTTTGTCGTGCCCTCTTCATGACTGTCTTGGTGTGTTTGGACCTTGATAGTTCGTTGGTGATGTGGACACCAAGGAACTTGAAGCTCTCAACCTGTTCCACTACAGCCCCGTCGATGAGAATGGGGGCGTGCTCAGTCCTCTTTTTTTTCCTGTAGTCCACAATCATCTCCTTTGTCTTGGTCACGTTGAGGGAGAGGTTGTTATCCTGGCATCACACGGCCAGGTCCCTGACCTCCTCCCTATAGGCTGTCTCATCGTTGTCGGTGATCAGGCCTACCACTGTTGTGTCGTCTGCAAACTTAATGATGGTGTTGGAGTCGTGCCTGGCCATGCAGTCATGGGTGAACAGGGAGTACAGGAGGGGACTGAGCACGCACCCCTGAGGGGCCACCGTGTTGAGGATCAGTGTGGCAGATGTGTTGTTACCTACCCTTACCACCTGGGGGCGGCCCGTCAGGAAGTCCAGGATCCAGTTGCAGAGGGAGGTGTTTAGTCCCAGGATCCTTAGCTTAGTGATGAGCTTTGAGGGCACTATGGTGTTGAATGCTGAGCTGTAGTCAATGAATAGCATTCTCACGTAGGTGTTCCTCTTGTCCAGGTGGGAAAGGGCAGTGTGGAGTGCAATAGATATTGCATCATCTGTGGATCTGTTGGGGCGGAATGCAAATTGGAGTGGGTCTAGGGTTTCTGGGATAATGGTGTTGATGTGAGCCATGACCAGCCTTTCAAAGCACTTCATGGCTACAGACGTCAGTGCTACGGGTCGGTAGTCATTTAGGCAGGTTATCTTAGTGTCCTTGGGCACGGGGACTATGGTGGTCTGCTTGAAACATGTTGGTATTACAGACTCAGTCAGGGACATGTTGAAAATGTCAGTGAAGACACTTGCCAGTTGGTCAGCACATGCTCGGAGTACACGTCCTGGTAATCCGTCTGGCCCTGCGGCCTTGTGAATGTTGACCTGCTTAAAAGTCTTACTCACATCGGCTACGGACAGCGTGATCACATAGTCATCTGGAACAGCTGGTGCTCTCATGCTTGCCTACGGCGCTGTGAGGGGAACGATACCTCCTTACCTTCAGGCTCTGATCAGTCCCTACACCCAAACGAGGGCATTGCGTTCTTCCACCTCTGGCCTGCTGGTCCCCCTACCTCTGCGGAAGCACAGTTCCCGCTCAGCCCAGTCAAAACTGTTCGCTGCTTTGGCACCCCAATGGTGGAACAAGCTCCCTCATGACGCCAGGACGGCGGAGTCACTGACCACCTTCCGAGACACTTGAAACCCCACCTCTTTAAGGAATACCTGGGATAGTATAAAAGTAATCCTTCTAACCACCCCCCACCCCCACCCCCCCAAAAAAAAAAAAAAAAAAAAAAAAAAAAAAAAAAAATTTATATACTCTAAAAATTACAAAATTATAAAAATATATATATATATATGTTTTTTAAATTGTGAAGTGGTTGTCCCACTGGCTATCATAAGGTGAATGCACCAATTTGTAAGTCGCTCTGGATAAGAGCGTCTGCTAAATGACTTAAATGTAAAACGTAAACAATGAAAACCTATTCAGAGATTAACAAATAGTTATTTTAGGACTACATGAATTTTACATATTCTAATAACTTTTGAGTATTTTGTCATTTGTATTGTGGTAAAAATGACTATGTAATTTGCAACAAGATTCTGTACTTCAGAGAATGGTAGGGTATTTTGTATTTTCAGTGCAGTGAATTTGGTTCAAAGGGGGACGTGAACTCGACTTTGAAAGCGAACACGTTGTGTTATAATGTATATACCACACTCACTCTCATTCTGGAAGTTCCGCGTCTCGACATTATTTCAAACCCCTTTCGGCACCGCAGCATTTTGTAGTTCATTTTGATACAATGGTATTTAGGATTTTTAAATTTTGTAGTAATAAAGTATCTTTGCGCATTTCTAAACCTAAATGTCTGTAAATTAAAAGGTTTTACTATTTCGTACAAACATGTATTGTTTTTGAAATGTGTTGAAATGTAGCCTAGTAGGCCTACTAGTGGGAGAGTCTCTCTGGCTTTTGTTGCGCGCCCTTGTTCCTGATTGTTTTTACACTCAGGCTTGGTTTTACGCTCAGGTTAGGCGCAGACATGATAGTATTTTAATTAATATGCAGTTTTGCACCGCAAACTTTGTTTGATAGGACTACGTGAATTGATGCAATAATTATCGGAGCACTGTTTTGTATGTGACTCACCATCATCGGATTTGTTTGAATAAATCCCTGCATCAGTTGCCCTCAAGATGGCGCATCTGTCAATGCGCCTATTAAGTGAAGCTCCCAAATAATCTTTTAAATTGGGTTATTTCGGGGTAATAATTAAGAAGGCTACCCAAAAAATAGCTTCTTAGCCACAAGCAATTTCTCAAGTAAGAATTTTGCAAGGACTGTCTGGGAGTGGTCTGAGTGGAGAGGGGAAACGTGAAACTAGCTGTTATTGGCAAAACTCCATCCCAGGAAAACAGGCAGACATTTCAGGCCACTCTTACACTAAAAGGGCATTATCATCATTTTCACAATTTCGTAGTATTATTTCAACCTCATAGTGTGGAAATATATATAAAACACAGGGAAATCACGTTTTTGACTGCACTTGGCCTTTACAATTATTTTAGATTATTTGGGTATGACATTTAAAAATGTACTTAAAAGATTGATTTAGGCTACACAGGGTTTTAGTACAAAAACGGTAAAAGCACTTCCTGACAGCGGATTGCAGTAACTATTTTGTAAGGAAACCAATATCTAAATATCTAAAGACAAAGTATATCAATATCCAAATATCTAAATAGTTAGAACTCATCTTGATAAATTAATCAATGTCAGATTTTTGTTTTCACTGAATCTCCTTTTGGATATTTGGTTACAATTAAGCGGGGAAATGTTAGCTACAGTGCATTTGGAAAGTATTCAGACCCCTTAACTTTTTCCACATTATGTTATGTTACAGCCTTATTCTAAAATGGATTAAATAGTCCCCCCCCCCCCCGTCCCCCCCCGTCCCGTCAATCTACACACAATACCCCATAATGACAAAGCGAAAATAGGTTTTTAGAATTTTTTGCAAATGTATTAAAAATAAACAGAAATATCTTATTTACATAAGTATTCAGACCCTTTGCTATGAGACTCGAAATTGAGCTCAGGTGCATCCTGTTTCCATTGATCATCCTTGATATGTTTCCAGTGGTGACCCGTCATTCCCTATTTTGAGCCCCACATTTTTAGCTACAAATTTAGTTAATAAATCCGCATACAAACATGGTCTCTTTTTTGCTTTCTTGAGTAAGGCAGCTCCAAAATGCAGGTGTTTCAGCCTAGCTCAGTGCTTTCTGTGGTGTGGGGCAGCCAGTGGAAAATACGGAGCTTAGGGGTTGGCAATGTCAGCTAGCAGTCATCATCATGAATCAAGTTGACTATCTACTGGCAAATCCTTTTTAATCCTTGTCATATGAAGATAAATCATTAAGAGAAAGTATAGATAAAACGTATCGGTGCTCATTGGCCATTGGACATAAACATTACACAACAAGTTGGAAATCGCAAATTCAACAATGAGTGGTTTGGAAGGAATCAGTGGCTAACTACAAGCATTGCAAAGCAATCACTAGCCTGCTATTCAGTGGAGTGGCTGTGTGGTCCCAAGTCTGGGTTTAAGGTTCTCTTTTCCAAGCTTAAAATTGTAAAGTTTCACCATTGGCCATGCTGTCAATCCAGCATGATTTCTGCCGCGCTCAAAACAACTGTTAACTCGGAACTGGGAAATCTGACTTCAGTGAGTTCAAGACAACTGGGAAATCGGGAAAAAACGAGCTCCGACTGGGAAAATACGTTTTGAACGGTCATCCAACTCGGAATTGTAACTCAGGAACATCTCTTCTGTCTGGAAATACAACATTTAAGGCTAGATCATTTGAAATACCTAGCAGTATGTATGTATGTATTAAACTAGGTCATAACACAGTATCAACATAATAATTATGATTTATTGTTTGTCATTAGGGCTATAACCTTAGATCATCATGATATATTATAGCTATTGCATAGTGCAAGGTTTATTGATAGTATTAGTAGTCTTTACCTGTGGATAGTTGCTCTTAGTTATCTTGTGTTTGATATAGCCTGAGAGCCAGGACAGCACAGTTAGTATGGGTGGTGCTGGTCCAGTTGCCCCATCTCCACTCTTCCCGTTCATCTTTCTCTTGAGCCAGACATACTGACCTCTTGAGCCAGACATACTGACCTCGTAGACTCTTCCACTTTGTCCTACATATCTGCTCTCCTACCCCCAAGGTAACAATCATTTCCTTTCAACTGTTCCCACTAAGAATTTACAGACTGCAAGGTCTTCTGACTATCTTTTTTTGGTGCAGTCCTGACCGGCCTCAAGGACCATGATTTTTGGTTCTTGGTCCCCACATTGGAGGTATCATAATACCCATAAAACCTAGCGGTCAAACAGGGAAATGGTTCCAATCGTTTTCCCACCCTTAATTCTTCTCATAGGGGATTTTAGAAACACTTAAAATAAGGGCTGTGTTTTGTGTAGGCTTACCCTAGCGTGAAGTTTTGATAAGCATGTAAATCTCTCTCGGACAAGGTAACTTTTATCAATAAATTCGGCTCTATTTACTTGTAGTTTCAAAAATGCTAATTAGCATCAAAGTAGACATCATGCAAAACTACAAACCCCTGCAAGCTCCTGCACGTCATCTCTAGCTGACACCTTTGCTAACAGGTATAGAGTGAAAAAAAAACTAGCGGTCAAACAAGGAAATGGTTCCAACTTAAAATAAGGGCTGTGTTTCGCGTAGGCTTACTCTGGCGTGATGTTTTGATAACTGTGTAAATCTCTCTAGGACAATGTGACTTTTCTCAATATATTCGCCTGTATTTATCCCCCAAAAATGAAATGCTGATTAGCTGCAAATGACATGATGATCTGGACGAGACTGCCGAATCGAGGCAAAGGTAAGAATCTCTGGATTAACTAGCTAATGTTAGCTAAATGTAGTAATTAATAAATTGGCTAAATATCTTTAAATTGACAATTCTATGAACTGTCTTGTGCAAGTTTTATTAACTTCCAGTGTAATGAGAGCGACTTCATCACAGTGCTATGTCATACCTGACAGATTTCTGCCTGCTTGAACTCCAATAACTCTGATACACATGAAAACATGAAATGACCCAGGAAATCGATAGAACATCACTCAGAGATGCACCAAAACAATATAACATTCAAAATGGGTGAACCTTTCCTTTAAATAGTATGTGAAATGAGTTGCTCTTATAATAACAATAAAGCATTATCTATTGTACTTTTACAGACTAGCTCTCCAATTGGGTGAATATGTCTTGAGGGCTTCCACCATGCTTCTGCCATTTTAAATTAGGCCTAGTCAAAGTAATCAACTGGGTGGGGATTCCTATGGGTTGTAGCCTCAATGGCGCTGCTGTCACAGACGCTATGATGGCACAGATATGAAGATGAGTCCTCTATCTATCTCTATGAGTGTGCCTCTTTGAAAACGCCATGGTATGTTTAGGTATCTCTTACATGAAAGGTTGAGAGTGCCCTCTGCTGGAGATTTGATTGAGGGGGGAAATTATCCAAGAACTACGTCCAATAAAAAGAAAGCGCAACAAAGTGCCATATAGTAACAGCAGACGGCGCTACTATATTTGTAATAGGAAAACCTAATTTCGCCTTGATGCGTGGCTGTATTGTACACATTTCTGACCATTTTCCAACTCTACTAATATGGAACTCAATAGGCCTATGACAAACATGAAACGTGCCGTATTGGCTATTGAGGATCATTATTGTCAGTTTGCACTTGCCCACACACTTACTTTAGTAGCCTGTAACCGTCCTTTATTGAAATGAGAGTATTCGTAAATGTACATAGGCCTATACCCTACAGGCCCAATATGCCCAACTCCAAATCCTCCATGCCAGTGTGTGGTCTATAACGATATGTTGCTATGAGTTAAAAGGAAGATTAAAATAAAGCTTCAACAGCAAATCATATTCAAGGGAGTGTGGTACTTGGAGCCCTTGTTAAGGTCAATGGCATCATGAACTTTACCAAGTACCAGGACATTTTAGCCTGGTTGCCTCTGCCAAGAGGCTGACATTTGGCCGCAAGTGGATCTTCCAGCAAGACAATAACCCCAAGCCCACATCAAAATCCACAAAGAAATTGTCAATTGCCACAAAATCAACATTTTGCAATGGCCATCTCAGTCTTGGGACTTGAATCCCGTTGAAAACCTGTGGTTTGAATTAAAGAGGGCAGTCCAGTCCATATGAGCAGATGAAGGATATCAACGATCTGGAAAGATTATATTTGGAGGAATGGTCTAAGATCCCTCCCAATGTGTTTTCCAATCTCATTAAACATTTTAGAAAAAGGCTAATTGTCGCTATCATCGGAAGGGGGGGGGGGTGCTGGGGTATTCTCTTTCTCTGAGCAATTCTATTAGTAAGCCTATAAAATAATATAATTGTCCAAATTGTTTTAGCATACAATATAGCTCAGTATTTTTATTATTTATTTTATACAGTATTTTGTGCTCATCTGTATCAAATCAAATCAAATTGTATTTGTCACATGCGCAGAATACAACAGGTGTTGACTTTACCGTGAAATGCTTACCTACGAGCCCTTTCCCAACAATGCGAGGGAGTTAAAAAGTAAGAAAAATGGGTGCCAATAATTTTGGACCTGAGTGTATACGTTACAAAGTAAACCTTTCCATTCACATTATTTTATCTCTGTAAAATCTGTGACGCTTGGCTTTACAGCCTACTACCATGACCCCACCCATCGCTGTCTTTAGGGAGTGTTCCGGTAGGCTACTTTAAAAACGCTGCTCAAACAAAGGATACCTGCATAGGATTCCTTAACCTCCATTAAGAACCCTGTCAAAGCAACCTCATAGCCAGCAACATGGTTGAGTGGACAGACTTTGAGCGCGCCACAATCCAGAGCATCTTCTCGAAGATGGACTACGATGACGTGGGCCCCGCGGCTCTTTCCAGGTGAGCTACCTTTTATACCCTATTTGATGTCAGTGTTATGGTGCCTTAAAGACTGTTGCCTACAAATTATTGGAATTAGTCATGTTGTTATCAGATTATTTCGCTTGTTATAACGCTTTTCAAGTCGGGTTCTTATTTGACACATGCACGTAATTTTCCCGTAATGGACATCCCCAAACGACAAAATAATTGATTTGTGTAAATTGAATGTGATTCTTGACTGTTTATTATTTCTACAGGTGTCTGGTCGTGTACCCCTGGACTCAGCGGTATTTTGGTAACTTCGGAAACCTGTACAATGCCGCTGCCATCCAGGGAAACCCAATGGTCGCCGCTCACGGAAAGACCGTCCTGCACGGACTGGACCGGGCTGTCAAGAACATGGATAACATCAAGGCCACCTACGCAGAACTGAGCGTGCTGCACTCCGAGAAACTGCACGTGGATCCCGACAATTTCAGGGTAAATTAGTTCTCCTTTTCTACTTCACAAGGTTACATTCTACTTGCCTATCTATTACAATAGTGTGGCAGAATGCGTTTCTTACATGTCCATTTTCTCCTTTCCTTTGCAGCTGCTGGCTGACTGCCTGACTATTGTCGTTGCTGCGAGAATGGGTGCTGACTTCACCGCTGATGTCCAGGGCGCTTTCCAGAAGTTCCTGGCCGTCGTGGTGAGCTCCCTGGGCAGACAGTACCACTAGAGCCCCTCCACTCAGAGACGGACGACTATCAGAGGACCAACAAGCGCTGATCATTTGTTTAGAGGCACATGTTGTTCCTTCTACAAAAACAAATAAAATCTTCCGCAAATGAATATTTTTTATCTGTGCCTTATTTTTCTTGCATGAACATCAATATGGTGGCACATATGGTAGACTAATGCAATATGAGCTAAGTGTGTAAATATTGCCACCTTGTTATCAGATATTGATCATGTGCGATATATACAAACATTTTGCAAATAACTAAAATATTTTCCAATTAACCACACTGACATGTTACATTAGCTGTGCACGAACGAACCAATGGATCTAATAAATACAACCTTGTGTTTGATACAATGCGTTAAAGGATATCAGGACTGCAATTATTAATTCCTGTTTAAACACACACAATCATCTAATTCATAAAAGTTCAACAGAACTTTTCATAACAGATCTGGTATTCTATGTTAGGTTAATGTATTAGTGTGGCAAGGAATTGTTGAGTGATCGAGAGTTTAAACTAGACTCCTTAGTTTATTCATAGGTTTTTTGAATTAATAATATTTACCCATTGATTCTTAAAGAATATAACTTGTAAATGCCTCATGAGTTCAGTTCAACTGTCGTACCCCATCAGAACCCAGAATATAGGCCTGAGCTTGTTTTACGCTTTTACTCTGTTTGTAAACAAAGTAAATGTAAACAAACACAGTATATCCTCAAAATATGGTTAAAACTATAATTTTGATATCATGGATGGGCAGTCCTTGCATCCATAGCTCTGTCTATGCATTTGAGAGTGGTTACATTTCTCCAGGCCCATCCCTCAGCTTTTTACATTTTCATTTTAGTCATTTAGCAGACGCTCTTATCCAGAGCGACTTGCAGTTAGTGAGTGCATACATTTTTTTTCTTCCATAATGGCCCCCCATGGGAATTGAACCCACAACCCTGGCGTTGCAAGCGCCATGCTCTACCAACTGAGCTACACGGGACCAAAACAGACCGTGACCGCTGTGTTATTGTTTCAATTAAGGATTCTAGCTTTAACCAGATCAGCATGAGATACATTTTTATTTATTAATAACAATAAATCAGTTAGTCAAAAGAACCCTATAAAATACAAAATACATTTATCAGAGGCACCTCCTGTCCTTGCCAACTTTGGAACCATGATAACTTTTTTTTAAAGTGTTCAGATAGGAATCTATTCAAGTCATTGTGTATTTCATTTTACATCATTTATAAATGCAACATGTAACTTTTCACATTTTATGAAAACTTAACCACATTGGTTTATCAAAATACATTAATAATATGTTACAATTATAGCATGATCAGCAAAACCATTAGGTTTTACATGTTTTTTTTAACATGTTTTACATGTTTTATACGTTTTTATGTGTAAGAGTTTAGGAAATGTTATTAATAAATAATATAAATCCATTCATAATATATATATAAAATAGTCCTTAATTAGCCTAATTATCTAATTAAGCAATAAGGCCCGAGTGGCGCAGTGGTCTAAGGACTATTGTGGTCTCTGTGCCGCTAGAGATTCTGGTTCGATTCCAGGCTCTGTCGTAGCCGGCTGCGACCGGGAGACCCATGGGGCGGCGCCCAATTGGCCCAGGGTAGGGGAGGGAATGGCCGGCAGGGATGTAGCTCAGTTGGTAGAGCATGGCGTTTGCAATGCCAGCGTTGTGGGTTCAATTCCCACGGGGGGCCAGTATGAAAAATATATTATTTAAATTATGTATTCACTCACTATCTGTAAGTCGCTCTGGATAAGAGCGTCTGCTAAATATGTACCAAGGCTAAGAGCTGTTCTTATGCCTGATGCAACGTGGTGCTAGGACACAGCCCTTAGCGGTGGTATATTGGCCATATATCACAAACCCCCGAGGTGCCTTATTGCTATTATAAACTGGTTACCAACATAATTAGAGCAGTAAAAATAAATGTTTTGTCTTGCCCATGGTATGTAGTCTGATATACCTTGGCTTTCAGCCAATCAGCATTCAGGGCTCGAACCACCCAGCTTATAATATATATTATTTTGTTATATGAAATCCTTTTTTCCATTTTGTTTATGTGGTCCTATGTCAAATAGTTTGTTCAATCTTGTTCATCAATAGCAAGTTCTAAGCGAGCCATTTGATTAATCTATAGGCTACTATTTCAACTTTGTTCCTCTTCTCGATTTTTTAAATTTTACTTTTTAAACTTTTACTGCTAACTTCTCTGAGGACAGATTTTTGTGGCAATGTTTTGTATATAGTGTCCATTTTCTTTATGAATACCTTTTTGCGTTTCAATGTCTTTCAGCCTTGCAAACAACAAGTATTTCATCATTTCAGGTCCTGTGCTCTACAGCACGACTCATTAAAAACCAAAGTAAAGGCCAAAAAACGTAAATATGTGCGTTTGAACTTTTAATTAAATTTTAGATCAATACAGAGCTGAGCACAGTGCTGATCAATGCTGAAATCCGTCTGGTCTGATGCCTTCTGCCCACAGCTTATCGGTACTTCTCAGACAGAGCCCGGCCCACGGCGGCCAAGAACTTGTCCATGGCCACATGAGCTTCGGGGTTGAATTCATTGGGGAATAAGATAGCCAGCACCACCAAGATGTTGTGGGACAAGATCTACAGGACGAAAGGAATGGAAATTAGTACGCTACTGTTTTAACAGGCTATTTTATTTAATAAGCTATGTTGCCATTTTACTGTAAAGAGTACCCGATATGTTTTTAATGCATTTTAACTATACATTTTGATTTGGTGTCAACGGTAAACAAATTATTATAAATAATGCTGTGACTGTCCTGACCTTGAAGTTGGCGGGATCGACACGCAGCTGGAAGGCATGCAGCTCGCTGAGGGTGAGGAGACCTGCGGTGAGGTCGTCGATGCTCGCCACGGCTAAACTGATGCCTCCCATGACGGTCCCACCGTGCTTCCTGACTGGGGCAGAGCCGGGGCTCAGGTCCTTCCAGTGGGAGAAGTAGGTCTTGGTCTGGGGGTACACCACCAGCGTCCTGCACGGGAAGAAAAAGACATGTCAAGAAAGATGGAAAGCTAACACCAAATAGTCTAAATGTTTACTTCAAAAACAGCTATAAGATTAGCAGCAAGAAAACCATTACCTAGACAGAGCATCGCATCCGATGTCCTCAGCCTTGCCGGCCACCTTGGCCCAGAAGGCCTTGACCATTTCCTTGTCCTTAGCGGTGAGACTCATGATTGTCGTTAAAGACGATGCTGAAATAAAAGTTCAGTGATGAGCTCTTACAAACGAAGGCTTTTTATATTAGCCGCAAGCCCCACCCAATGCAGCCCCACCTCCAAGATACACAAGATACAACATGCCTTTTGTTAATTTTCAATAGGCACAATGCCTCACAAGTTATTTATTTATTTGCTTGTTTTACTGGACAAAAACACAAGTTGGTATAGTCCTCCATTAAATACTTACAAAGACATTGTTAGCACCTTGTGAGCAACACACAATATCAAACATAAAACACACAGGGTAGAGATGGATAAAAAATGATGGAAAAAAAGAAGAAGAAATACATGATTATCACAGTCATTGAAGTCCACAAAGTTATTTAGTATTAGAGATGTGTTGAGAGTTTTTTTTATGCTGGTAGTTTTCACAAGGGAGTCAGTCATATATATATTTTAATTCAATACAAAATAATTCAATATTAGTTGATTTATTTATTTATCACTCTGGCTTTATGGTATTTACCCAATAAAGAGAAAAGTCTAATTTTATTGTCAATGGCTAAATTGCCTGTATCATAAGTAAAAAATAGAAGCCTGTACTCAGAAATATGGAAAAGTTAAGACAAGTTTGAAGGTAGAGATACATTATTCAAAAATAGATTGGAATAGTGCAATTATAAAAATGAATATTAAATGGATTCGACCTTACTAGCACAGAATGAACATAGAGGTGAAATATCAATTAATTTGTTTAGAAATGTATTACAAGGATAACAATTGTGTAATATCTTAGTAGGCTATGTAGTATATCTTAGTAATATATTAATATCGTAGTTATATCTTAGTAATATCTGACTATAGGCATACACAGAGTTAGTTGAAAACTGTTTCTCAGACTTCTCAGACTGTTCTTCTCAGACTGTTTCTCAGACAAAGTCATTGGTCTATCACTTCAGATAGTAGGCAAATTACACATTTATTTGCATATGTTTAGAATTGTATATTTCCCCACTATTTTTGGCTTATTTTTGTTAATATTTCAAATAATGTTAATGTAATAATTGTTATGTAACCTAATACTTTAATTCATGATTTCATTATTTATTTTAGGACAGCATATTCTTGTCAAATTGCTTTTAAACATAATTGGTAAACAGTCAACTTTCACATTATTATCTCAGTAAAATCTGTGACTCTTGGCTTATACAGCCCCCTACCATGACCCCACCCATCGCTGTCTTTGGGGAGGAGCGTTCAGATCCTTTTAAAAACGCTGCTCAAACGAAGACCAGGTGTATATGATTCCTTAGCCTCTGTGAAAGAAACTTCAACAGCTAGCAACATGGTTGAGTGGACAGACTTTGAGCGCGCCACAATTCAGAGTATCTTCGGGAAGATGGACTACGATGACGTAGGCCCCGCGGCTCTTTCCAGGTAGGCTACACCTTTTATACCTTACACGTATTTGATTTCAGAATTATGGTGCGTTTAACACTGTGGTCTACAAATTATTTGAATTAGTCATGTTATTATCAGATTAGTATGCGCTTGTTATTTTGATTTTCAAGACGGATTCGTATTAGAGACAGGCGTGTAATTAACGCGTAATTGACATCTCCAAATGACACATTAATTGATTTCCGTAAGTTGTGTGTATGCAGATATCACGTTTGTGTAATTATTGACTGTTTATTATTTCTACAGGTGTCTGGTCGTGTACCCCTGGACCCAGAGGTATTTCGGTAACTTTGGAAACCTGTACAATGCCGCTGCCATCCAGGGAAACCCAATGGTCGCCGCTCACGGAAAGACCGTCCTGCACGGACTGGACCGGGCTGTCAAGAACATGGATAACATCAAGGCCACCTACGCAGAACTGAGCGTGCTGCACTCCGAGAAACTGCACGTGGATCCCGACAACTTCAGGGTAAATTAGCTATACTTTTCTACTTCACACAAGGTCACATTCTACTTGCCTATCTATTACAATAGTGTGGCAGAATGCGTTTCTTACATGTCAATTTTATCCTTTCTTTTGCAGCTGCTGGCTGACTGCCTGACTATTGTCGTTGCTGCGAGAATGGGTGCTGACTTCACCGCTGATGTCCAGGGCGCTTTCCAGAAGTTCCTGGCCGTCGTGGTGAGCTCCCTGGGCAGACAGTACCACTAGAGCCCCTCCACTCAGAGACGGACGACTATCAGAGGACCAACAAGCGCTGATCATTTGTTTAGAGGCACATGTTGTTCCTTCTACTAAAGCAAATAAAATCTTCAGCAGTGAATATTTTTATCTATGTCTTTTTTTTCTTGGATGAAGATCAAAATAGTGGCACATATGGTAGACTAATGGATCTAATATGGTAATATGATAGGCTATGGGTGCGAATATTGCAGATACCTTGTTAACCAGATATGGATAATTTGCAATATATACAAATGTTTTGCAAATAACAACAAATATCTTTTACAATTAACAACACGGACATGTTACATTAGCTGTGCATGAGCGAACCTATGCATATAATGAAGACAAACGTGTGTCCAACGATGCAGCATTGATACATTGAGTCAAATGAGAGCAGAGCTTCAATGATGAATTCCTGTTTAATTACACACAATCGTCATTCATAAAGGTTCAACATAACTTTTCAGAACTGATCTGTTATTCAAGGTTAGGTTGATGTATTAGTGTGGCAAGGAATTGTTGAGTGGTCGAGAGTTTAACCAGATCAAAATGACATACATTTTCATTCATTAATAATAATAAATCAATTGGTCAATAGAACCCTATAAGATGCAAGATTTATCAGAGGCACCTCCTGTCATGGCCCAGCTTTGGAACCATGATAACCTTACATAAAGTGTTCAGATAGGAATCTATTGAAGTCATTAATAATAGACTGATTAATCAATTAATTAATCAACCAATATTCTTAAGAAATTAAACAAGATATACTATGTATTTCATTTTAAATAGTTTAAAATTCGACATTTAACTGTTGACATTTTGTGGAAACTGAACGACATTGGTTTATAAAAAGATTCCTAATATGTTACAATTATAGCATGATCAGCCAATCAGAATCATTAGGCTGTGTTTTACGTTTTAGTTTTATTTAGGAAATTGAATTTATAGATAATATCTGCTTATAATCCATTCATAATATTAAGAAATAATATGTTGGTAGTCTATCAAATCCATTTTTCGTATTTGTATGTCAGATTGTTGGTTCAATCTTGTTTTCAACAGCAAGTTCGAAGAGGGCTATTTGATTAATCTACTACTGGTATTTGTACTTTGAGTTTCTCCTCACCCCTTTTATAGTTTTAGGCTACATACGAAACCTTTACTGCAAACTTCTTAGAGGACTGCTCATGGGCATGGGCAATGTTTTGCATTTTCTTTATGAATACGTTTTTGCATTTCTTCAACATTGGGAGAAATATTTATTTCAGCCTTGCAAATAGCAACGTATTTCATCATATCAAGTCCATGCACTACAACACGACTCATTAAAAACCAAAGTAAAGACCAGATAACGTAATTATGTGCGTTTGAACATTTATTCATAATTTAGAACAAGACAGCGCGTTGATCACATGTTGCCATATGTCTTGTCTGATAATGCCTTCTCTGCTCACAGCTTATAGGGGGCCCACAGTTTATCTGTACTTTTCGGCCAGAGCCAGGGCCAGGGCGGTCAGGAACTTGTCCACGGACACATGAACCTCTGGGGTGAAGTCAGCGGGGAACAAAATGGCCAGCACCACCAATATGTTGTGGGACAGGATCTACAAGAGGACAGAAATGGAAATTAGTGAGTATGCATCTTTAATGTAGGCTATTTTAGCCTATGTTGTCTATTTTACTGTAAAAAGTAGCCTACTGAAATGTTACAAATGCATTTCATTTGGTGTCAACCTAAAACAAATAATATACTGTACTCACCTTGAAGTTGGCTGGATCTATACGCAGCTGGAAGGCGTGCAGCTCGCTGAGGGTGAGGAGACCTGCTGTGAGG
This sequence comes from Coregonus lavaretus, assembly GCF_964263955.1. Lineage (NCBI taxonomy): Eukaryota > Metazoa > Chordata > Actinopteri > Salmoniformes > Salmonidae > Coregonus > Coregonus lavaretus. The sequence continues at coordinate 42,808,008 of NC_139989.1, forward strand.
TCGTCGATCTTGCCCACGGCTTCACCGACGCCTCCCATGACCGTCTTACCATGCTTCCTAACCCGGGCAGAACTGGGGCTCAGGTCCGGCCAGTGGGAGAAGTATGTCTTGGTCTGGGGGTACACCACCAGCATTCTGCACGGGAGGAAAAAGACATGTCGATATTTAAGGCTAGCTAACACCAAAATGTATATTCTAAAACAGCAATAGGATAGGAGTTGGATAATTCCATTGCCTAGAAAGAGCTTCGCATCCGATGTCCTCAGCCTTGCCGGACACCTTGGCCCAGAAGGCCCTGACCACTGCCTTGTCCTTAGCGGTGAGACTCATTGTTGTGTCTTTAGAGAGGATACTGAAGTAAAAGTTCAGATGAGCTATTTCAAACGAACGCTTTTTATATTAAACAAGCCGCAAGGCACACCCCAGACCCACCTCCAAGATACATGCCAACTTGAACGTATTCCAATTTTTGTTGATATTCCAATTTTCATAGATAAGAAGTTGAACAACAAATAACTCGTTTTTAAACTCAATGTATAACATGTTCAAGACACTTACAAATTGAGATGTAAGGGGATGGGCCTCGTTTCCCAGGTGTGATGTAACTTAAGTATTACGATGATCCTACCAGATGCATTGTTATTTACGAGCCAACGTTTTAAGTGCTTGTTGTTTTCCAAACAAGGACGTAGAGAAAATGTTCACTAAGTGCGTCGATACTGATAGGAAGCAGCGCTGCTCTCGGATCAGCTTTCTCCACTCAAATTTTACCTTAATGTTAAATAATTATTTCACAAGAATAATGACGACGGATCAGCTCCTAGAGAGAAATTGCCACCTACGGCTGCAAATAGACTATTGAGGCGGCTTATTAGCCCATGCTTACCCAATAATAATGCACTAAATCACAGATTGAGCACATCATTGCGCACATGTTGTCACACATCATGAAACACATTGAGGCAAAAAGTACAGACCGTAGCCTAGTGGCAAAATATAACTCAATTGATTGAATATTAAATTGATTTCAATATGATTTCAATAACCTATAGAGGCCCATGTAGCCTATGTATCTTTTAATGCAGTCATCTCGGTTTTCATTTGAAGCATCATTTTATCCTTCACTTGTTTGAAACAATACTTTGGCAACTTTGTATTTTTAGTCGACTTCATCTCCAGTCTCAGTCAGACAGATAGCCTAAACATATTGATTCTATGTTTAGCGGAGATCTGGGAATAAAGTGACGCTGAAGGGCAAAAAAGCATCTAACGATGCACTTTGGCTGCTCTACGAGTGGTCTGTTAAGGTTTTCAAGAGCCACGTTACTAACGAAGGCTCTGGGAAACACCTCGGCTACTAAAGACACATCGTAAGAAGGTTCTAACGATGATCTTAACGCTAAGAAGGCTATGTGAAACAAGGCCCTGTCTAGTTAATAAAATATCTAATTTTGGCATTGGCAGATTTACTTGGATAACATAATAGTTATCGAATATGAGTTCAGCATGTTTTTTGCTCAAAAGTAGTAGCTTAAGTGAACCAATATAAAAAGGAAGTATCTAAAAACAATATCTGGAAATATACTGTATATTCCCATTAAAAACTGTTCTAAATGATTAAATTACTTTTCTAACCTCGTTGTTAGGTCGTAAACAAAGTAATAAGTAGGTTGTGGAGAAAGTTCACATGAGGTTAGGAGGTACATGACTTCTTGAATAACCTACATCGAGATCACTAAATAAAAGTTTTTATTTTGTTACAATCTATAGAACAGCGTTTGCGTAAAATTACATGAATGGAGAGAACCTAACTGAATTTAAACATATACTTTGCGACGTATTAGGTATAATTAGTAAAATAACGGATTTCTTCTTTTTTTTGTCTTTTAATTTTTTAAACCAATGGTGTAGTTATTTATTTGGCCCTATTTGGGTACAGGCTTATGTATGATAGAGGTTTCATTTGGTGTATTTTTTATTTATTTATTTGATGCGTAATGATCGTGCGCAATGGGTAATGATTGGAATAATATTTTTTTATGACATTATATGAGCGAGACTGATTTCGACTGACTAAAGTGAATAAATTGATTTTAAATCCTGACCCCGCAATTAATTAATATCAAAAAATGATTTACTAATCAGTTAATACCATGTTGCCCAATACATTCAACATACGGAGATTGTTGTGGCCAAGAAAATTAGGGTGTTTCTAATGGCTTATCAGAACAAGGCAACCAATTGGAGCTTTTACTCAAAGGGTGGAACTCATTCAGAATGTCAAGATAACACTTGTGCCTATACTTCTACTGATAAACAGCCCTTTAGCTGGGACCCTTGCCGGTGTGAAACTTTTCCATAAGTCGACCTCAGTTGCCGTTTGGGCATTTCGCCGAACTATGATGATATGGTGTTGCTCGATAATACCAGCTGGCTGGCTAGCCGTTAAGCAATGATAGATTGCCATTAACGTTTTGCAGACCTTTGATGTCGTTTTTGGCATGAATCCTACAAGTTTGATTCGTCCACTGGGGCGGAGGGATTAAATATAAATGAAAACGCCCCATTGCCGGACACCGACAGATTTTCTCACAGGATCAGAGGACACACAACACCTTCAACATGGTTGACTGGTCAGTTGAAGAGCGGAAGCTCATCATAGAGACCTGGGGCAAAATCAACGTCAAAGTGGTCGGACCCCTTGCTTTGAGAAGGTAGGCTTATAATAATGCAAGTAAAAAAAATATGTTGATCATATATCATTTGACTTTTCTAGTCTTGTTTTAGATTTGTGCGCAATTCTATGGATTCATTGAATTCAATTGATTAATTTATATGATGTATCTTCTAATGTAACTTGTATTTTCCAGGTTATTTTCCAGGTTAATGTACATCCATGGACTCAGAGGTACTTTGGAACCTTTGGAGACGTAAACAGCGCAGCGGCTATCATGGGCAATAAAAAAGTTGCCAAGCATGGCATCACTGTGCTGAACGGCCTCGAGAGAGCTGTGTAGAATCTGGATGACATCAAGAACACCTACGCCGAGCTGAGCGTTCTACACTCTGAGAAACTGCATGTGGATCCCGACAACTTCAGGGTAAGATTTTGGAGTTGAAAAGACGTGTAATATGAGTACTAATGGTCGTGCGGAAAACAAATTAACAATATGTTTTTCCTCATTGATTTACATCTAAGAGAATACTGCTGTTGCAAATAAATGACTAACGTTTCAATCGTTTCCTGTTGGGCGACTGCCTCACCATTGTTCTGGTCTCCCAGATGGGGCGCGCCTTCACGCCGGACGTCCAAGCGGCCTGGCAGAAGTTCCTGACCGTGGTCGTCTCTGCGCTGGGCAGACAGTACCACTAGAGACATGTTCTACAGTGGAATACACAGATATATTTCATTATAGAAGGCATTTTGTAAGAATAATAAAATATATTTTTAAACACACGTCCATACTCTTCACTATATTCTGTTTGAGGGGGCAGTAAAATACGAGCCATTAGAAAATGTAGCCAAGCCTACTTTAACTTGCCTTTATTCCGTTGGCCTAAGTGAGATTGAGAAGCCTCTCTTTGATGCTGGGTTCACGAGAGAGAGTAGATCACATGCAGCAACTAGCTCTTATCAACGGAATAATGAATATATTCATCAGTATTATGTTATTATAGCAATTATTTTAAAAAAAACATTCCTTGTTTGCTAATACACTACCGTAGGAAAAGTAAGGTAGTCTATCAGAAAATACGTTGCCCAGGTTAACTTTTACTTGCCTTAGGTAGACGAAATTATAGGTGAACGTTGGCATTCAAAAAAGTAAAAAATATAGTGAACATAATAATCATTGACTCACCATTCCTCGTTATCTCTCTAGTGGAGAGAAGTGGAGGTGCTGAGGTTAGAGTAGCCTACACAGTAGTTTCACCAGCGCCACCCTTTGAAAAGCAACTGAGATATACTTCAATCATACATGTATCCTGCATGGTGCATTAGCTTACCCAAACAGTCCATTTTCTTCTTGACAAAACGTATTACTCCGATTTTGTCCACGCACCCACAAATGGTGACATGCTCTCTACAAGCTGCAACTACGACATCAGGCTAGATATTGGTGAACAAAGCCTATGCTGGATATACTCTCATGCAAAGCACACACATGTGGATTTATCTCGTTTTAGGGAAATCTGAGTGACATCGCACGACGTGGTAAGGACTATAGAGGTTCAGCAGCATATGACTTGAACAATAGACCTAGGCCTAACCATAACTAAAGACCTACTGAGAAAAATGTATTTGAATGAACCTTCAACACACCTTACCGGATGGGGTGCGGTGTCATTGTTGCCTTGCTGTTGCAGAGATAAGAAAGCAATCTTGGCACTCAACCTTTGCTAACGAGATGTCCATCATCATTTGTCTGGTACCACCCTTGACAAAACAGGGTCAGATTAAGGAGAAATACATTCTATACACTTTGTTCATTAGAGTAGGCCTATTTACTGAATTAATTATTGAATTAATGTATTATCAAATTAATTAATGAATAAATCAACGAATTAATGAATTAATGAGTCAATAAAACAAATGAACGCCTAAACAGCCAAAATAATTGCAATCAGACATATTCCAAAGACCATTCCTTATAAAACGTCCTTCTTACTATATGCATGATATCATAAGAAGCATAAATACATTGTTGCATCATGCATAATGTAGCCTTTAGATTCATGACAATTTGAAGCATGATTGTTCAGTTTTTCAGCACTATCGTCATTACACTTAAACATACTGTATATCCGTGCATAAAGGTTAACATTTGTGATTGATCGTAATGAAATAGGGTTACATTGATGATACATGACTAATGGTTATCACCAAACTCTATATTGTGTACATCCAATGACTTCCAGTTGAAGGTGGAGCTAACCCAAATAGTTCTTTAGATACCATATAAATACTCCCAGTGTCCACTCTTATGGCACCAGCAGTATATTGTGTCATAGAAACCGCTAGAATGAGTCTCACAGCCAAGGACAAACAGATCGTGACAGCCTTTTTTGGAAAGGTGGCTGGCAAAGCAGATGACATCGGAAATGAGGCTCTCTCTAGGTAATGACATCATTATATGTTGAACGGATTGTTTTGTAACAGAGTTATGAGGTGCATTTACCCACGTTAAATCATATTACATAATCCCATTTTTTTTATTTCCAGGACCCTGGTGGTGTACCCCCAAACCAAGACCTACTTCTCCCACTGGTCGGACCTGAGACCCGGCTCTGCTCCCGTCAAGAAGCACGGTCTGACGGTCATGGGAGGCGTCCTGGATGCCGTGACCAAGATCGACGACCTGGCCGGAGGTCTTCTGACCCTCAGCGAGCTGCACGCCTTCACGCTGCGTGTGGATCCCGCCAACTTCAAGGTGACTAAATAACTTACTGAATCAATAAAACGATTCACCCTTTCTCAGTATATCACAGCGGCAACCGTGTCCAAATGTAAGTCCTATGTATGTATTTTGTGAAAATCCAATTGACTCTTCAGAAACACTATCTTTCGCATATGGACTAGGCCTAAAACGCTTGATAATAATGACTCTATTCCCTCTACATCCACAGATCATCAACCACAACATTATGGTGGTGCTGGCCATGCTGTTCCCTGATGACTTTACTCCTGAGGTGCACGTGTCTGTGGACAAGTTCCTCGCCAAGTTGGCCCTGGCCCTTTCCGAGAAGTATCGTTAAAAGGCAAGAAGATACATCCTCTCGGTTTTCTGTGTTGATCATAAATTTGCACATGTTGTATGATATGAATCATGGAATAAAAAGACCGCCCTCAAAAACTGTTTATCTTGATAGTTTTTTATTTAAATGGAAAGCGGATTTGTGTGGCGAGATAAGCCAGGTTTAGCATTACGCATCAATTAAACATGACACAAACACCGCCACTGTTTGGGCCCCACAATGTGTATCCCAAACGCTATACAGTGCCTTCGGAAAGTATTCAGACCCGTTTACTTTTTCCACATTTTGTTATGTTACAGCCTTATTCTAAGCTGGATTAAATAAATAAAAAATCCTCAGCAATCTACACACAATACCCAATAATGACAAAGCGAAAACAGGTTTTTAGAATTTTTAGCAAATGTATTAAAAATAAAAAAACAGAAATACCTTATTTACATAAGTATTCAGACCCTTTGCTATGAGACTCGAAATTGAGCTCAGGTGCATCCTGTTTCCATTGATCATCCTTGAGATGTTTCTACAACTTGATTGGAGTCCACCTGTGGTAAATTAAATTTATTGGACATGATTTGGAAAGGCACACCCCTGTCTATATACGGTCCCACTGTTGACAGTGCATGTCAGAGCAAAAACCAAGCCATGAGTTCGAAGGAATTGTCCGTAGAGCTCCGAGACAGGATTGTGTCGAGGCACAGATCTGGGGAAATGTACCAAAAAATGTCTGCAGCATTGAAGGTCCCCAAGAACACAGTGGCCTCCATCATTCTTAAATGGAAGAAGTTTGGAACCACCAAGACTCTTCCTAGAGCTGGCTGCCCGGCCAAACAGAGCAATCGGGGGAGAAGGGCCTTGGTCAGGGAGGTGACCAAGAACGCGATGGTCACTCTGACAGAGCTCTAGAGTTCCTCTGTGCAGATGGGAGAACCTTCCAGAAGGACAACCATCTCTGCAGCACTCCACCAATCAGGCAGTTATGGTAGAGTGGCCAGATGGAAGCCACTCCTCAGTAAAAGCCATGACAGCCCGCTTGGAGTTTGCCAAAAGGCACCTAAAGACTCTCAGACCATGAGAAACAAGATTCTCTGGTCTGATGAAACCAAGACTGAACTCTTTGGCCTGAATGCCAAGTGTCACCTCTGGAGGAAACCTGGCACCATCCCTACGGTGAAGCATGGTGGTTGCAGCATCATGCTGTGGGGATGTTATTCAGCGTCAGGGAGACCAGTCAGGATCGAGCGAAAGATGAATGGAGCAAAAGTCTCTGAATGTCCTTGAGTGGCCCAGCCAGATCCCGGACTTGAACCCGATCAAACATCTCTGGAGAGACCTGAAAATAGCTGTGCAGCAACGCTCCCCATCCAACCTGACAGAGTTTATGAGGATCTGCAGAGAAGAATGGGAGAAACTCCCCAAATACAGGTGTGCCAAGCTTGTAGCATCATACCCAAGAAGACTTGAAGCTGTAATCGCTGCCAAAGGTGCTTCAACAAAGTACTGAGTAAAGGGTCTGAATACTTATGTAAATGTTATATTTCAGTTTTTTATTTTTAATAAATTTGCAAAAAAATCGAAAAACCAGTTTTTGCTTTGTCATTATGGAGTATTGTATGTAGATTGAGGAAAACATTTTTTTAAATCAATTTTAGAATGAGGCTGTAATGTAACAAAATGTGGAAAAAGGTTGGTGGAGTTTTATAAACATCATGCAGACACTGTTAATTTAGATTTCAACGTTCTGATGTTCTTAACTTGTCAAGCCTCCAACGGGCCTCCGCAGTGCACACAGGGAAGTAATCGCCATACCTCTAGGCTGCTGTAGCCTACATATTTATTTGGTTTGTCATTCTATCGTTATTTATGGAATTTCTGTGGTAGTTAAATATAGGCTAATTTATTTAGAATTGATCAGAATACATTTTCCATGTATTCTCAAATTGAAAAAAGTGAGGGAGTGCCGCTCCCTCGCGCTCCCCCAGCACTACACACCTGCTTACTTGTGAAGCCAAGGCAGCTGCACAGCACTATTTCATCAATACATTTGTTAACTTTTTTGGAGGCCAAAATAATTTTTTTCTTTAAAGAAGTAGTGCACTGTAGTGCATTAGCGGTAGCCTCTTCCCCAAAGGGAGATGATAAGTTGACCCCATTCGGCCCCCCTCATGTCTGTTTTCACATCTGTGTGAAATTTATTTTAGGACAATATTTGTGCTTTTGGTTGGACAGAGAATTGGGTGCTTTGGAGGCGTACTAGTAGAAATAAGTTGCACAACTTTTAGGCTTATATAAACCACAAAAAAATATGTAGGCCTATTGACGTGGACCTTTCATTTGTTTAAAATAGATGTTAATCTAGGCTACACATGTTGACAAACGAACACATAAAGTAAGCGATAAAAAATACATTTTGGATTTAGCACTTTATTTGTCCTTCAGAACCGATACAGCTGTTTTGATACATTCAATGAAGGGCGCCGGAAGTTGCTCTGTTTCTGTTGACGCAAGCAACGCACGCTCTAGTGGTACTGTCTGCCCAGGGAGCTCACCACGACCGCCAGGAACTTCTGGAAAGCGCCCTGGACATCAGCGGTGAAGTCAGCACCCATTCTCGCAGCAACGACAATAGTCAGGCAGTCAGCCAGCAGCTGCAAAAGAAAGGAGAAAATGGACATGAAAGAAACGCATTCTGCCACACTATTGTAATAGATAGGCAAGTAGAATGTAACCTTGTGAAGTAGAAAAGGAGAACTAATTTACTCTGAAATTGTCGGGATCCACGTGCAGTTTCTCGGAGTGCAGCACGCTCAGTTCTGCGTAGGTGGCCTTGATGTTATCCATGTTCTTGACAGCCCGGTCCAGTCCGTGCAGGACGGTCTTTCCGTGAGCGGCGACCATTGGGTTTCCCTGGATGGCAGCGGCATTGTACAGGTTTCCGAAGTTACCAAAATACCTCTGGGTCCAGGGGTACACGACCAGACACCTGTAAGTGAATAATTGTATTATGAGTGACTGCATTAATCATATAATATGCACGGTGTTCAATGTAACTGTAGGCCTATTTTTAAGGAGGTATGACAAAGAGCAAAGACCTGGAAAGAGCCGCGGGGCCCACGTCATCGTAGTCCATCTTCCCAAAGATCCTCTGGATTGTTTCGCGCTCGAAGTCTGTCCACTCAACCATATTGACGTTTGTGAGGTATCACTCAAGATGATATGTACTGTTCATGCTACTGACGGGACAGCTTATATACGCGTTTTGTCTCCACACCGAAAGCCAACTATTGGTTTAGCTGTTTTGAGTGGGCTGGGTTAACAATGGTTAACATGTATAGCCTACTGTAAATTACAACGACCAAAAGGTACAAATCACCAAGACAGTGATGATAGTTCTCATGTGCCCTTTACGCTCATTCAATAATGATCATCATTATTTATCACCAATTCATATTTGAAATTATTTCAGTGGTGTTGGGGGAAATGTGGACAGTTTAATGTCCCTGTGACTGCCGATGTATAGCCAAATAATTCATACTTTTGTTTTCAGAAAGTCAAAAGCCAGCCCTTTATTTTATTTTATATAGGCCTAATAGAACATGCATTTTATGTATATATATTTTTTAATCACTATTTATTTTTTTGCAATAATTTATTTTCCTTTTGTTAATCTACATGTTATGATGATAAAGCTTGTTTTAATTCACAATACCTTTTTTTTATTACACTCTTTTATTGAATCATGTTACGATATCAAGATGTGTGTGCCTATGTTTTTTCAAGCAAGTGCAAGTTTGAGCAATTATTTAATGATTGGTGTATGAAGTTGTATAATATTAAATGGTGCAAACTAACCTATATCTATAAATTACCTCCTGTAGTTACCTCTATACAGTGAGGGAAAAAAGTACTTGATCCCCTGCTGATTTTGTACGTTTGCCCACTGACAAAGAAATGATCAGTCTATAATTTTAATGGTAGGTTTATTTGAACAGTGAGAGACAGAATAACAACAACAAAATCCAGAAAAACGCATGTCAAAAATGTTATAAATTGATTTGCATTTTAATGAGGGAAATAAGTATTTGACCCCCTCTCAATCAGAAAGATTTCTGGCTCCCAGGTGTCTTTTATACAGGTAACAGCTGAGATTAGGAGCACACTCTTAAAGGGAGTGCTCCTAATCTCATTTTGTTACCTGTATAAAAGACACCTGTCCACAGAATTATTTTATTTAAGCAATCAATCAATCAGATTCCAAACTTTCCACCATGGCCAAGACCAAAGAGCTCTCAAGGATGTCAGGGACAAGATTGTAGACCTACACAAGGCTGGAATGGGCTACAAGACCATTGCCAAGCAGCTTGGTAAGAAGGTGACAACAGTTTGTGCGATTATTCGCAAATGGAAGAAACACAAAATAACTGTCAATCTCCCTCGGCCTGGTGCTTCATGCAAGATCTCACCTCGTGGAGTTGCAATGATAATGAGAACGGTGAGGAATCAGCCCAGAACTACACGGGAGGATCTTGTCAATGATCTCAATGCAGCTGGGACCATAGTCACCAAGAAAACAATTGGTAACACACTACGCAGTGAAGGACTGAAATCCTGCAGCGCCCGCAAGGTCCCCCTGCTCAAGAAAGCACATATACAAGCCCGTCTGAAGTTTGCCAATGAACATCTGAATGATTCAGAGGAGAACTGGGTGAAAGTGTTGTGGTCAGATGAGACCAAAATGGAGCTCTTTGGCATCAACTCAACTCACCGTGTTTGGAGGAGGAGGAATGAGGGGTCAAATACTTATTTCCCTTAGTAAAATGCAAATCAATTTATAACATTTTTGACATGCGTTTTTCTGGATTTTGTTGTTGTTATTCTGTCTCTCACTGTTCAAATAAACCTACCATTAAAATTATAGACTGATCATGTCTTTGTCAGTGGGCAAACATACAAAATCAGCAGGGGATCAAATACTTGTTTCTCTCACTGTAAGAGCTGGGCCATTGTCATGTGTAGCAACACCTAACATTCTCATGTAAAGGTTGGGTAGAAAATCTGATCCAAGACCAGTGTTTCTGGCTTATTGATTATTTCATGAAACAATAATCTGGTCTAAATACTGGTAATGTAGGCCTCCAGAAGACAAACAGTAATGACTTATCATATAAGGATGTAAGGTCATATAATGATGGTGATATAATAATGGTAGCCTAATAATGATGATGATGATGAAGGTGGTGGTGGTTACCTATTACTATAATAATGTATATTACTATTGATGGCAATGTGGACCCACAGTGGAGTAGTGGACGTTTTCAACTTTGTGGATAGTGGATATATTTGTGGAATAATTTTACTATCAATAATATAGGTGTATCAATGAAATAAATAAGTAACTAAACATTAAAACACATATAGCCTACAATTAATCACCAAGGACAACAACGTTTCAGATTCGATCGGTAGGATTTATTTATTGCATCTTTTAATTTCAATTGGCACCCTACAAAGATTGTCAAGTGGAAATCTAGCTCCTTGCTTAACGGTACTTCTCAGACAGAGCCAGGGCCAGCTGGGCCAGAAACTTGTCCGTAGCCACGTGCACCTCAGGGGTGAAGTCATCAGGGAACATCATGGCCAGGGTCACCAGCATGTTGTGGTTGAAGATCTTGGGATGTAAAGAGAGAGCAGAAACATTATTAGAAGCATATTTCATGAGTATGTTTCTAAAGATTGAAATCCATTGGGTTTTTAAGCTGCATACATTAAGCTATTACAGTATTCAAGCTTGGACGTTTGCTAATGGAAAAAAGCTACTAGTGAGAAAGAAAACAAGTGCATTTTTAACTATTTACTCACCTTGAAGTTGGCAGGATCCACTCTCAACAAGAAGGCGTGCAGCTCGCTGAGGGTGAGAAGACCAGCACTAAGGTCGTCAATTTTCTCAATGGCATCCAGGACGCCTCCCATGACGGTCCCACCGTGCTTCCTGACCGGGGCAGAGCCGAGGCTCAGGTCCTTCCAGTGGGAGAAATAGGTCTTGGTCTGGGGGTACACCACCAGCGTCCTGGGAGGGTGAAAAAATACGTCGGTTAAGCGTGGCATGTTTATCGTTGTACTATATGACCCCACTCTTTTTACTTGATGTGCATTGGAAAAAGGGAGTTCCATTTACGCGTGAGTTCCATTTTTACGCACTTGTATGTTAAGGAATTGTCAACCAGTTATAAGTAATTCAAAGGTCTTAAATAATTGTATTGATCAATTACTTGTATTAATAATTCAATAATTGTAATTACCTGGAAAGTGCCTCGTTGCCAACATCCTCGGCCCTGCCGGCAACCTTGCCAAAAAAGGCCTTGACAATTGCCTTGTCCTTAGTGGAGAGACTCATTGTTGCTTCAACTTCTTGACTTGCTGCCAACCAACTCAATAGAGCTCACATTCGGGGCCCTTTTTATGTATTGTCTGATCTGCCCAAGCACAATGCTGCTGCCCAGAAACCACCTCCAAAACAGACCCATTGGTTGTCTCTTATCATAGCGGGTAATCTTAGTTGTTTACAACTCATAGCACACAGCCAAGTATAGATAAAATAAGTTATGGGCGTATGGCAGGGTTATTCAAACGTTATTTTCTTCTTTCTTTTAGTGGATTTGTTATTATTCTTTTGATTTGAATGTTATGAATATCGCTAGCAACAACAAAATAAACGAATTTTGAATGACATACCGACAGTAGAAAAGAGGAGTATATCTTATTTTTAATGATGTCAACTATATTTCTCAACTCCAAATATCGAGCCAATTACACTCACTGGAGTATCTGACCTACGCTTTGAAAAAGCACCTGCTAATAGGCTAGTGCCGCAAGTGCTGCTGGCTGCTGTTAAGCTTTCTTGACTTCGACATTCATTTTACCAACCTTTGTTTAACCAGCTAAACAGCTGCTTTTAGCCAAAATGTGTTTGGAGTTACTCATGTGTTTGGAGTTTACACTTCATCTTCCAACTATAACGAGAGAGGTCAAAATAAGGAAAACAATCTACCAAATTATATATACATTGAAGGAAAAAAGTATTTGATCCCCTGCTGATTTTGTACGTTTGCCCACTGACAAAGAAATGATCAGTCTATAATTTTAATGGTGAGACATAATAACATCAAAAAAATCCAGAAAAATGGATGTAACATTTTTTATAAATTGATTTGCATTTTAATGAGGGAAATAAGTATTTGACCCCCTCTCAATCAGAAAGATTTCTGGCTCCCAGGTGTCTTTTATACAGGTAAAGAGCTGAGATTAGGAGCACACTCTTAAAGGGAGTGCTCCTAATCTCAGTTTGTTACCTGTATAAAAGACACCTGTCCACAGAAGCAATCAATCAATCAGATTCCAAACTCTCCACCATGGCCAAGACCAAAGAGCTCTCCAAGGATGTCAGGGACAAGATTGTAGACCTACACAAGGCTGGAATGGGCTACAAGACCATCGCCAAGCAGCTTGGTGAGAAGGTGACAACAGTTGGAGCGATTATTCGCAAATGGAAGAAACACAAAATAACTGTCAATCTCCCTCGGCCTGGGGCTCCATGCAAGATCTCACCTCGTGGAGATGCAATGATCATGAGAACGGTGAGGAATCAGCCCAGAACTACACGGGAGGATCTTGTCAATGATCTCAAGGCAGCTGGGACCATAGTCACCAAGAAAACAATTGGTAACACACTACGCCGTGAAGGACTAAAATCCTGCAGCACCCGCAAGGTCCCCCTGTTCAAGAAAGCACATATACAGGGCCGTCTGAAGTTTGCCAATGAACATCTGAATGATTCAGAGGAGAACTGGGTGAAAGTGTTGTGGTCAGATGAGACCAAAATGGAGGTCTTTGGCATCAACTCAACTCACCGTGTTTGGAGGAGGAGGAATGCTGCCTATGACCCCAAGAACACCATCCCCACCGTCAAACATGGAGGTGGAAACATTATGCTTTGGAGGTGTTTTTCTGCTAAGGGGACAGGACAACTTCACCGCATCAAAGGGACGATGGACGGGGCCATGTACCATCAAATCTTGGGTGAGAACCTCCTTCCCTCAGCCAGGGCATTGAAAATGGGTCGTGGATGGGTATTCCAGCATGACAATGACCCAAAACACATGGCCAAGGCAACAAAGGAGTGGCTCAAGAAGAAGCACATTAAGGTCCTGGAGTGGCCCAGCCAGTCTCCAGACCGTAATCTCATAGAAAATCTGTGGAGGGAGCTGAAGTTTCGAGTTGCCAAACGTCAGCCTCGAAACCTTAATGACTTGGAGAAGATCTGCAAAGAGGAGTGGAACAAAATCCCTCCTGAGATGTGTGCAAACCTGGTGGCCAACTACAGGAAACGTCTGACCTCTGTGATTGCCAACAAGGGTTTTGCCGCCAAGTACTAAGTCATGTTTTGCAGAGGGGTCAAATACTTATTTCCCTCATTAAAATGCAAATCAATTTATAACATTTTTGACATGTGTTTTTCTGGATTTTGTTGTTGTTATTCTGTCTCTCACTGTTCAAATTAACATACCATTAATATTATAGGCTGATCATGTCTTTGTCAGTGGGCAAACATACAAAATCAGCAGGGGATCAAATACTTTTTTCCCTCACTTTATTCATTTAAAAATGTGGATTACTTCTCCTTGCCATTTACACTACATGACCAAAAGTATGTGGCCACCTGCTCGTCGAACATCTCATTCCCAAATCATAGGCATTAATATGGAGTTGGTCCCCCTTTTTCTGCTGTAACAGCCTCCACTCTTCTGGCAAGGCTTTCCACTAGACGTTGGAACATTGCTGCGGGGACTTGCTTCCATTCAGCCACAAGAACATTAGTGAGGTCGGGCATTGATGTTGGGCGATAAGTCTGCATTCCAATTCATCCCAAAGCTGTTCGATGTGGTTGAGTTCAGGGCTCTGTGCAGGCCAGTCAAGTTCTTCCACACCAATCTCGACAAACCATTTCTGTATGGACCTCGCTTTGTGCATGGGGGCAATGTCATGCTGAAACATTAAAGGGTTTTCCCCAAACTGTTGCCACAAAGTTGGAAGCACATAATTGTCTAGAAGGTCACTGTATGCTGTAGCGTTAAGATTTCCCTTCACCGGAACTAAGGGGCCTAGCCCAAACCATGAAAAACAGCCCCAGACCATTATTCCTCCTCCACCAAACATTACAGTTGGCACTATGCATTCAGGAAGGTAGTGTTCTCCTGGCATCTGCCAAACCCAAATTCGTATGACAGACTGCCAGACGGTGAAACGTGATTAATCACTCCAGAGAATGCGTTTCCACTGTTCCAGAGTCGGCGAGCTTTACACCACTCCAGCCGACACTTGCCATTGCGCATGGTGATCTTAGGCTTGTGTGCAGCTGCTCGGCCATGGAAACCCGCGCTTCAGCATTCGGCGGTCTCGTTCTGTGAGCTTGTGTGGCCTACCACTTCGCGGCTGAGCCATTGTTGCTGCTAGATATTTCCACTTCACATTAACAGCACTTACAGTTGACCGGGGCAGCTCTAGCAGAGCAGAAATTTGACGAACTGACTTGTTGGAATGGTGGCATCCTATGACGGTGCCACGTTGAAGGTCACTGAGCTCTTCAGTAAGGCCATTCTACTGCCAATGTTTGTCTATGGAGATTGCATGGCTGTGTGCTTGATTTTATACACCTGTCAGCAACGTGTGTGGCTGAAATAGCCGAATCCACTAATTTGAATGGGTGTCCACATACTTTTGGCCATGTAGTGTACTGTTGTATGTATAGAGTATCATTCGCCTGATCATAAAAAAAGACAAGTGGATATTTTTGGGGGGCTAACTTACTATGGGGGTCCTTGGGCCACCGGTTTGCCTGGGAGGGGGTCCCTGGGCAAGAAAAGGTTGAAGACCCCTGGCATATGGAGATATGGATATTCAATGAAAATGGGTGAACTCACATTCTCAACAGAATGAAAGCAGCAGTCCATAAAATTCCTGCTCCAATTAATTTAGAGTTGGACGCATAGTCAGTCAGGTCAAAGCCTGTGTCACAATTTAAGCTTATACTTTGTCAACATTTTGCCATACCACGACAACACAAGGATTCTCTTTAGACTGTGAATATGTGGTGCTGAAAGGACAGCTCCACTAATCGGTCAGGTAGCAGGATAGAGATAGCGATGGTCAGGGTGAACTTGGTGGTGCTGAAGAACAGCTCCGCCAGTTAGAGAAATCTCACTGATGATGAGGGCACACTTTGTCTCAGCAGCTACAGTTGAAGTCGGAAGTTTACATACACCTTAGCCAAATACATTTAAACTCAGTTTTTCACAATTCCTGACATTTAATCCTAGTTAAAATTCCCTGTCTTAAGTCAGTTAGGATCACCACTATATTTTAAGAATGTGAAATGTCAGAATAATAGTAGAGAGAATTATTTATTTCAGCTTTTATTTCTTTCATCATATTCCCAGTGGGTCAGAAGTTTACATACACTCAATTAGTATTTGGTAGCATTGCCTTTAAATTGTTTAACTTGGGTCAAACGTTTCAGGTAGCCTTCCACAAGCTTCCCACAATAAGTTGGGTGAATTATGGCCCATTCCTCCTGACAGAGCTGGTGTAACTGAATCAGGTTTGTAGGCCTCCTTGCTCGCACACGCTTTTTCAGTTCTGCCCACAAATGTTCTATAGGATTGAGGTCAGGGCTTTGTGATGGCCAATCCAATACCTTGACTTTGTTGTACTTAAGCCATTTTGCCACAACTTTGGAAGTATGCTTGGGGTCATTGTCCATTTGGAAGACCCATTTGCGACCAAGCTTTAACTTCCTGACTGATGCCTTGAGATGTTGCTTCAATATATCCACATAATTTTCCTTCCTCATGATGCCATCTATTTTGTGAAGTGCAACAGTCCCTCCTGCAGCAAAGTACCCCCAAAGCATGATGCTGCCACCCCCGTGCTTCACGGTTGGGATGGTGTTCTTCTGCTTGCAAGCCTTCCCCTTTTTCCTCCAAACATAATGATGGTCATTATGGCCAAACAGTTCTATTTTTGTTTCATCAGACCAGAGGACATTTCTCCAAAAAGTACGATCTTTGTCCCCATGTGCAGTTGCAAACCGTAGTCTGGCTTTTTTATGGCGGTTTTGGAGCAGTGGCTTCTTCCTTGCTGAGTGTCCTTTCAGGTTATGTCGATATAGGACTCGTTTTACTGTGGATATAGATACTTTTGTACCTGTTTCCTCCAGCATCTTCACAAGGTCCTTTGCTATTGTTCTGCGATTGACTTGCACTTTTCGCACCAAAGTACGTTCATCTCTAGGAGACTGAACGCGTCTCCTTCCTGAGCGGTATGACGGCTGCGTGGTCCCATGGTGTTTATACTTGCGTACTATTGTTTGTACAGATGAACGTGGTACCTTCAGGCATTTGGAAATTGCTCCCATGGATGAACCAGACTTCTGGAGGTCTACAATTTTTTCTGAGGTCTTGGCTGATTTCTTTTGATTTTCCCATGATGTCAAGCAAAGAGGCACTGAGTTTGAAGGTAGGCCTTGAAATACATCCACAGGTACACCTCCAATTGACTCAAATGATGTCAATTAGTCTATCAGAAGCTTCTAATGCCATGACATCATTTTCTGGAATTTTCCAAGTTGTTTAAAGGCACAGTCAACTTAGTGTATTTAAACTTCTGACCCACTGGAATTGTGATACAGAGAATTATAAGTGAAATAATCTGTCTGTAAACAATTGTTGAAAAATTACTTGTGTCATGCACAAAGTAGATGTCCTAACCGACTTGCCAGAACTATAGTTTTTTTAAAAGAAATATGTGGAGTGGTTGAAAAACGTGTTTTAATGACTCCAACCTAAGTATATGTAAACTTCCGACTTCAACTTCAACTAGGCCTATAAAACGAACACACAATTACAAAGGAACTGAATTCGGCTTTCAACTTGTCAAGCAATGAGCTCATATTTTGACGATTTGGTGCTCTAACAAGAGGTGGGGGGCACATTGATAAAGGGCATCTATCTATGTCACTGCTTATCTCAAAGGAAACATGCGTCAGTTTTATCACAGTGTTCTGGTTCCACCCTAGTCGCTCAGTTAGGGTGGCACTGGCATGGTATGTATGTACTGCGATTCAGATAATCCTTCAGTGATAGTATGCCCTACGACATACAGTGCTTTCGGAAAGTTTTCAGACCCCTTCCCTTTATTTAAATGTTGTTATGTTACAGCCTTATTCTAAAATGGATTAAATAAATAATAATCCTCAGTAATCTACACACATTACCCCATAATGACAAAGCGAAAACAGTTTTTTTGACATTTTAGCAAATGTATTAAACTTTTAAAACAGAAATACCTTATTTACATAAGTATTCAGACCCTTTGCTATGAGACTCGAAGGTGTATCCTGTTTCCATTGATCTTCCCTGAGATGTTTCTACAACTTGATTGGAGTCCACCTGTGGGAAATTCAATTGATTGGACATGATTTGGGAAGTCACACACCTGTCTATATAAGGTCCCACAGCTGACTGTGCATGTCAGAGCAAAAACCATGCCATGAGGTCGCAGGAATTGTCCGTAGAGCTCCGAGACAGGATTGTGTCAAGGCACAGATCTGGGAAAGGGTACCAAAAAATTTCTGCAGCATTGAAAGTCCCCAAGAACAGAGTGGCCTCCGTCTTTCTTAAATGGAAGAAGTTTGGAACCACCAAGGCTCTTCCTAGAGCTGGCCACCCGGCCAAACTGAGCAATCAGGGGAGAAGGGCCTTGGTCAGGGAGGTGATCAAGAACCCAATGGTCATTCTGACAGAGCTCTAGAGTTCCTCTGTGGAAATGGGAGAACCTTCCAAAAGGACAACCATCTCTGCAGCACTCCACCAATCAGGCCTTTATGGTAGAGTAGCCAGATGAAAGACACTCAGCCCGCTTGGAGTTTGCCAAAAGGTACCTAAAGACTCTCAGACCATGAGAAACAAGATTCTCTGGTCTGATGAAACCAAGAATTAACTCTTTGGCCTGAATGCCAAGCGTCACGTCTGGAGGAAACCTGGCACCATCCCTATGGTGAAGCATGGTGGTTGCAGCATTATGCTGTGGGGATGTTTTTCAGCGGCAGGGACTGGGAGACTAGTCAGGGTTGAGGAAAAGATTAATGGAGCAAAGTACAGAGAGATCCTTGATGAAAACCTGCTCTAGAGCGCTCAGGACGTCAGACCTGGGCGAAGGATCACCTTCCAACAGAACAACGCAGGAGTGGCTTCGGGACAAGTCTCTGAATGTCCTTGAGTGGCCCAGCCAGAGCCCGGACTTGAACCCGATCGAACATCTCTGGAGAGACCTGAAAATAGCTGTGCAGCAACGCTCCCCATCCAACCTATCAGAGCTTGAGAGGATCTGCAGAGAAGAATGGGAGAAACTCCCCAAATACAGATGTGCCAAGCTTGTAGCGTCATAACCAAGAAGACTCGATGCTGTAATCGCTGCCAAAGGTGCTTCAACAAAGTACTGAGTAAAGGGTCTGAATACTTATGTAAATGTTATATTTCTGTTTTTTATTTTTAGTACATTTGCAAAAATGTCATTTGTCATTATGGGGTATTGATTAGGGAAAAAAACAATTGAATACATTTTAGAATAAGGCTGTAACGTAACAAAATGTGGAAAAAGTAAAGGGGTCTGAATACTTTGAAAGCACTGTAAGAGTAACTTTCCTTGTTTGAGATCAATTGGCTATTAATAGCATATATAAGCACATTCTGAACATTTTGACTTTTCATAAGAAAGTCATGCTGATTGTGATGATCCTGTTTGTACCAAGGACCGTACATGGGGCATATATTGGCCACACAATCTACATTTCATCAATGCTTTACTGTTTCACTTACTTATTTTACATTTCTGTGTCATGATGAAGGTACATTTTATAATTTCAGTTAACCTTAAAAAAATCGACATATCAATAGACCAGCAAATCAATCAATCAAAACCAATCAATCAATGGAGTCAACGGTGTCAAAATGTAAAATATGATTGATTCTTCTGAGGCAAAATCTATATTCTTCGGTGACATAACTAAATCAAGAACATTTAATCAACTTTACAACTTTAGTTTACAATATATATAGTAATAATAATATAATAATAATAATATGTCACATACAATAGGCATACAATTGGAAATTGTAATGGAAATTCTTTATGCACGAGGTAATGATCAATAGGCCAGATTCAAGTGTTTATAATGTTGATGGAATTAGCAGCAGGCTATTTGATTTTGGGAAGGGATTTATAGGCAGTCTAAGCATTGCGCAGTGGATTTGGGTTATTTGCCAAAGTGGAAGTCTACTTTTTTTATGGTTTTCTTTTTGTTGTTTTTGAGGGAAAAATATTGTGGACAAAAAGGTCCACATAGCCTATCAATTGGGGGAAACGATAGGTTGGTCTCCACCACAAATACAGTCTCCAGTGTCCTCTGCTGGTCTGCTGCAGACATGACAGCGTGCGCGGCGTGCTCAAGAAATCTACTACACTAAATGCAACAGCGCACTCCGTTGGTCAAATCATGCACAATTAGGCTACAGCTGGCTCGAGAAATGCGCTATTCAAACTCCTTGCCAAATGTTAATTGCGTGCAAGGTCCTGCACAATACCCACTGCAGAGTAGACTAATAGCCTACTTTTATTATTATGATTATGATGATTAGTTTTACTGATTAGGCTAATAGCCTACGTAAGGGCAGAGGAACATTGTCTTGGAATGTATTATAATTACAGTATCATCCACGATGTATTGAAGATTCAAGAAGGCCTTAGCCTAATTAGAGAAATTGGTCCAGATTCTGCTGTTACTAGAAACACACACAGAGACGATTTACGATCAAGGCTTATTTATTTATTTTTCTTCCAAAAACCAAATAGCGAAAAATACAAACGGAGGCAAAACAATTAAATAAAAAATGTGCGAGTAGGCAGTACAAAAAAATAAGTAGGTAAACCTATAGTTGTGAACAAGTAATACAAATATAATTGTATAAAAAAGAAAGTTAAACAAATGTAAAACGTTATAAAATCCAATTGCTAAGAAAATCCTATATTAAAGGTGTAGGGGGGAATTGATGTAAAAAGTGAAATACAAATTGAGACACCAATGAGTATACAAAAGATTAAGAACAACTGCTCTTTCCATGACAGACTGACCAGGTGAATCCAGTTGAAAGCTCTGAGCCCTTATTGATGTCACTTGTTAAATCCACTTCAATCAGTGTAGATGAAGGGGAGGAGACAGGTTAAAGAAGGATTTTCAAGCCTTGAGACAATTGAGACATGGATTGTGTATGTGTGCCATTCAGAAGGTGAGGCAACTCAATATTAAGAAGCTGTCCCTAATGTTTGGTATACTCAGTGTATTTTTATATTCTGGACTTCCATTAAAAAAAATCATTTTATGCATCACTACTACTGTAGAATAATGTCATATATTATTATCATTTTGGTATACCTATATTACAATGCAAATTCTTCATTAGATCCATAGTCCATTCTGTCACTTTCTAGTTACCAACCAATCCAAAAAGGGTGACCACTGAACAGGCATTTTCACCTTGCCTACCACCTTACACACCTCAGTAAAAGCACTCATAAAACCTTTATTCAAGAAAATAAACAATCTTTCATTTCAGAAATGTAGTACCTTTATTGGATAGTTACAGTAGCTACCGTTTATAGTTGCCTTCTCATGAACATTACAGCTGTTATTGACCTCAACGATAATGTTGCTGTTACCAAATATTTTGTTGAGAATTATCTGTATGGTCAATACATATTATTATCTTTACACTCAAAATGATCACCACAACATACAGTGTAACAAACAAGTTGTTATGAGGGAAACATCTTTGGATTAAAATTCGGAACAAATTGTTAACTGTTAACACATTACTAAAATCTGGTTGAAGTTAGCCAGTAAGACCATAATTTAAAACAACATTATCCTGATAAGTGTGCAGTAGGCCTAGTCACAGCTAGGTGTCTGACGTCTAATGTATCAATGTTGTGTGTCAAGTTGGTCAACTGTTAACAGTGTTGAGATCCATACCGTTATCTGTTAACAGTGTTGAGATCCATACCGTTATCTATGTGAAAACTACTGAAATTTGAATTGAATAAAAAGACACTATCAAAAATACTCTAGCGTAAATAAAGGTTGTGTAGAAATCTTGATCTATTGTACTGAATTAAACTGGAGTCCTGTATCAGAATTGTTTTAGCACCAATCAGCTGACTGATACAATCGATAAAGGACACTTCAGAGAGATAAGTGTATTTTAGAATGAAATGGGTGAATTAATCATTTTACAGTGATATGGGTGACTTTCGGCATTTCATAAATGATTGTGATGAGACAACATATTCCTACTGTGTCACTGCAACTGATCAATTATCAATGATATATAGAATGACATATATTGCTTGTACAGTAATAAGTAACAAATGCATATGAACAAAAAAGAAGCTACAATAATGAACTACGGTAAAGTAATACACTCTTGCTTATCTAGTGGCAATAAAATACACAAAATGAATGGAAGTGGGATTATTGCTGAGTTGAGTTTGTGTATTGAGCTATTACAATGGGAATTGCTTATTCTGTCATGTGAATATTATCTGAGATTGATTTCAACCAACACTGTAACAAAAAAACGGACTCTTGTGCATAAAGAACTGTATGTGAGTATAGCATCACAATGAATTCCTTTCTGTTTCAAGAAAAGATGCATTAGGATTGTGACAAGTGCTGGGTTTCATGCCGACATGTGCACATACAGTCCATACAGAGAGAAAATTACAATCACTCTCTCACACACAAATACACACAGACAGACTCACACACACACACACACGAACACACACATATACACAGATATCAACACTTGTGGTGGAATGGCTGAGGAGCTGGTTGAAGCGGTGCTGCTAAATTCGCCAAAAGTATCTAACAGTGGTCACTTTGTTTCACCAGAGGGGGGAGAGGATCCCAAAAGAGAAGACTTTGGTGATACCTTGAGGGTAAAACAATATTGTAAATCATCACCTGATGCAACCACACGTGAGTGTGTGTTGTTTGTTTGTTTTTGATCAAATGTGTACGGAAATTCTCTGTTTGACAACACTTACAGGGGAAGGAGGCTTGGCGAAGTTGAGGTGAGCGTAGAGAAGCACAGCGATGTCATTCTGACTGGCCTCAAGGGCTATGGACAGGGCTGAACTTCCATCCTAGTGGAGAGAGAGATCGATAATAACCAGAGGTTGGTTGCCAAAGAGAGAGAGAGTGAGAAAGGCAAGAGAAAGTAGGTCAGGCTGAGGGAGGGATGAGAGACAGGGTTGGGAACTGGTTCACGGAGCTGCACCACAGAGAGAGAGAGCAAATTAGAGAGTGCAGAGAGACAAAGACAGAGGAGAAAGTAAAAACAAACCTGTATAGACATGGGAGACAGACTCACAGACACTGTATATACATGGGAGACAGACTCACAGATACTGTATAGACATGGGAGACAGACTCACAGACACTGTATATACATGGGAGACAGACTCACAGACACTGTATAGACATGGGAGACAGACTCACAGACACTGTATAGACATGGGAGACAGACTCACAGACACTGTATAGACATGGGAGACAGACTCACAGACACTGTATAGACATGGGAGACAGACTCACAGACACTGCATAGACATGGGAGACAGACTTACAGACACTGTATAGACATGGGAGACAGACTCACAGACACTGTATAGACATGGGAGACAGACTCACAGACACTGTATAGACATGGGAGACAGACTCACAGACACTGTATAGACATGGGAGACAGACTCACAGATACTGTTAGACAGGGAGTAGGGAAAACGGGGTGGGAAAACAACCAAATAAAATGCTATGTAAAATCCTAGAAGCTTGGGAGTAGTTTGTTGACTTACGTTATCAGTGAGGGTGACATCACAGCCTGGCACAGACAGCAGCTGACGAACGATATCGACGTGGCCGTGCTCGCAAGCACACATGAGTGCCGTGGAGCCATCATCGTCGCGGATGTTGACCTGTGCCCCGCAGGAGAGCAGCGCCCGTACCATGTCCCCTCGGCCGTGACTCACCGCCAGCATCAACGCCGTCTGACCCGCCTAACAACACACAACAGTTACCGGTTAGGAGGGCCTCGAGTTTTACCAGTCTCCTGACCATGTGACCTTCTGACCTGGAAAAACTCCAGGCAGTAGTTATAAGAGCTGGCCGAACACCCAGTCAGCTTTTCTTACACAAAATTACAAAACCATTGGAGGTTAAACAAAAGACATGTCCTGGCCCAACATAACCAATTGTGAATTTTCATTCCATCAGAACATAGATAGAATGTGGAGCTATCAACAACATACATGCAAAGGAGCTATCTAACTGAAGTAGCTCAAATAGCCATTTTGTCAGGGGCTTTGGAGGGAAGTCATTGGTTTGCCTGAGCTTGGCTGTGTGCAGGGAGCCCTGCTGTCCATCAGGGGGCATAGTGTACCTGGCTGGCCTTGGCATTCACGTCCCCTGTGCGCAGCAGCTGCAGGACTGTGTGAAGGTCACTGTCAGAGTGGAAGGCAGCCAGAGCTGTCAGCATGATGGCAGTGTAGCCTGCCTTGTTTTGCTTGTCAGCATTGCACAGGCCTGACAGGGAGCGAGAGAGAGCAGGACACGTTTATTATGGGAATTATATTCCTAAACCATTCCACTAACAGTCATGCAGTACATAAAGGTTATACATACAGTCAATTGTATCTATGGCCCTTTGGCAGACCACAAGTCTGTGTTAGATATATACATTCATACAGTGCTGATCCATATACTGTACAAACAAACCAAACACTTACTTGCCCACCATTCAAACCACCATTCTCTGTCTGTAAACACTCACATCCCCCAGTCACTCACCAGTGTCCAGCAGCAGCTTGACCACAGGGAAGTTGGAGTGGGAGACGGTGTAGTGCAGGGCCGTGTTGCCGTTGCCGTCGGCCATATTGACCACAAACTTCAGCAGCTGTTGGGAGACGGACGAGAAGGTGTCCATATAGGCCCTGACAGCGGCAGTGTCAGCTGCCTTGTGACAGGACACACGCAGCCACTCCTGGAGCACTGTGGTGTAGGCTGTCCTCTGGGGAGGGAAAACACAGACTGGTCTCAGACTAACAACCAGACAGGACTGGTCAAAGACTAACTCACACTGTTTATGATACACTTACAGTACCAGTCAAAAGTTTGGACACACCTACTCATTCCAGGGTTTTTCTTTATTTTTACTATTTTCTACATTGTATAATAATAGTGAAGACATCAAAACTATGAAATAACACATATGGAATCATGTAGTAACCAAAAAAGTGTTAAACAAATATATTATATATTTGAGATTCTTCAAAGTAGCCACCCTTTGCCTTGATGACAGCTTTGCACACTCTTGGCATTCTCTCAACCAGCTTCATGAGGTAGTCACCTGGAATGCATTTCAATTAACAGGTGTGACTTGTTAAAAGTTAACCAGCATGGCTACCACAGCATTCTGCAGCGATACGCCATCCCATCTGGTTTGCGCTTAGTGGGACTATCATTTGTTTTTCAACAGGACAATGACCAAACACACCTCCAGGCTGTGTAAGGGCTATTTGATCAAGAAGGAGAGCGATGGAGTGCTGCATCAGATGACCTGGCCTCCACAATCACCCAACCTCAACCCAATTGAGATGGTTTGGGATGAGTTGGACCGCAGAGTGAAGGAAAAGCAGCCAACAAGTGCTCAGCAAATGTGGGAACTCCTTCAAGACTGTTGGAAAAGCATTCCAGGTGAAGCTGGTTGAGAGAATGCCAAGAGTGTGCAAAGCTGTCATCAAGGCAAAGGGTGGCTACTTTGAAGAATCTAAAATAATAGTTTGATTTGTTTAACACTTTTTTGGTTACTACATAATTCCATATGTGTTATTTCATCGTTTTGATGTCTTCACTATTATTCTACAATGTGGAAAATAGTAAACATAAAGAAAAACCCTTGAATGAGTAGGTGTGTCCAAACTTTTGACTGGTACTCTATGAATGTAGGCCTAACAGCTTTAGCTTAATGGGATAACCCAGTATTGTAAAGTGCAGGAGACCCGAGTTCAAATCCCGGTCGGTTACATGAACACAATCATGTAGAAAGTGACTATATGAAATGGCTGGTCACAGATTAAGTAATCTAAACTGGCATGGTGGGCAGAGTAAAAGAGAATAGCATACCGCTCCTTGCTGGCTGAAAGCATTTGGTTCACCCAGGGCTTTCTGCAGGGCATGGAGAGATGCCATCAGGCTCTCACTCAACTCCAGTCTGAGGGAGATGAAAGAAAACACAGCAAATTCAAGCAAACACATACAAACACAATATCATACTGCACATGAGATCACTGATGGAATGACAAATCTACAGATGTTGGCTTTAAAATGGTTATGCTGGTTTACCTGGTTTGTTGATTGGCTGATGAAGTAGCATTTGAGGCGTTTTCAGGTGCTGGCGTCGAGGCTGATGATTGGATTATCCTCTGCTGGGAGCTTTGTTCAGTGGCTGAGGATTGGGTAGCCCCATGCTGAGGGGCGAGGTCAGTAGTTTGTGATTTGATGGCATCTAGCTGAACGGTGACATCAGTGGTACTTGATTGGGTGACACCCTTCTTTACTTCCGGATTAGTGGCTTCTGGTTGGCATCTGGGTGGCTTGGGGGGTGCAGAACAGGTAGGTGCTGATTGGACGGTGCACTGCTCAGGTGTAGTGGGTTCAGTGCTTGTATTTATGGAGGTACTCTCCTGAGGGATGGGGTCTGGGACCGATGATTGGGCAATACTCTCCTGACGGACACAGTCATTGGCTGGAGACGGGTAGGTACTCTCAGTGGGGGCGGAGTCAGAGTCTGGTGGCTGAGAGGCACATTGCTGCATGGCAGTGTTCAAGGCTGGTGATACGGTGGCTACATGCTGTAGTCCTATGCTTATGGCTGCTGATTGGCTGGTGCTCCGCTCAGAGGCAGGTTCACAGGCTGGTGGTTGGATGGTAGTGGCTGGGAGCGGGGTGGCCTGCTCTACCTTTGTGGAGGAGACTGGGACTGCTGCTGCTTGCTGGTGCTGTCCTGCTGCACCCTCTGCTGCTGCTGCTGGTAGTTTATCTGTGGTCTCATGGTATTCACTGGCATCACTCTCCTCTGAACTCTCACTGCTACTGTCGTCTGAGGAGGTGGACTCATACCTGCAGGACAGGACAGGGGGAACTCATCTATCACACACATCAACTCACAATCTCTGTAGTGTAACATGAATACACTGTTACACATAAACAATGTCATACACTATCAATAACACACATACCCTCCATTGACTCCAATGAACTGCAGGTTCTTCTTGGTGGATGGAGAGCCATGTTCTACCTCTGCCTTATGTTTCATAATGGACCTCAGGGCGGTCTGGGGAGAGGCTGCTGCAGCTGGAGAGGACACCCAATGTTGCCACAATGTTATGTTACGTCAGGGACAGTTAGCGGGAGGGTTAAGGTAAGGAGTTGTACTAATGGTCCATAGTTACCTGGCTTTGATGGGTCTTCTTGAGACTGGACTGTGTTTATGGCAGTGTGCTGGGGTGTCTCTCCTTCCTTCAGATGCAGTAAAGCCATCTGATTACCAATGGTATCAATGGCGATGGCAGGATTAGTGACAGGCACAGAGGTGGACAGCTCACTTCTTAGGACCTCTCTGACCTGTTTGGATGAGATGGCGATGGGCAGCTCAACAGGTGCATCTGGAGGAATGGAAAGGAAGAGGACAAAAGATGGAAGGGATCAACAATCAAAGAAAACTCATGGTTTTTCAACCAAACAACTTATTGTTATAGAAAACATTTTACAATTTAGAAGACACTCTTATCCAGAGCGACTTACATGAGCAATTAGGGTTAACTGCCTTGCTCAAGGGCACAGACAGAGTTTTTACCTAGTCGGGTCAAGGATTCGTACCAGCGACCTTTCGGTTACTGGCCCAACGCTTTTAACCACTAGACTACCTGCTGCCCCATTTAAACCTACTTCATTTAATTTGATATCACTTTTAACTTATCACTGAAGTCAGACCTACCCTCTGGGCCCAGGGCCTGTGCATGTCCTCTGTGAGTTCCCTCCAGGACTGTACCACCTGGAGGGAGGGAGGGGGAGCTGCACCTCTCTGCTCGGAGCAACGTGCCCACCCCCACCACAGTGGCTGGTTGCTCCAGCGTGTACACCTGGATTCCCACAGTCCTCTGCGCCCGGTGATAGGGCTGCTGGGTAAAGCTGACTACCGTCTGCAGGCTGCGTCCCTGCTGTTCTTGCCAGCTCAGACTGCTAGCCCTGACCGAGTGGTTTGCCTGAGGGGCCTGAGCTGCCTGAGCCTGCCTCTCCCTCTGAGCTGCCTGCACCTCCTGCATTGTCCTCTTCAGCTGGCCCTCCAGCTGGCCCACTTGGCTCTTCAGGGCCTCTGTCTCCGGCACCAGCCCCAGGTCCTGCTCCTGCACCCCAACGCCCACATCCACCTGCCGGCTGCCCCTCGTCTCCTCTGGTCCCACCCCAATGGTACGCACTTCCCTCCGCCCAGCCGGCCGCGCTCCACCCACGATCACTGTGTCCTCGATCTCACAGCCTGAGTCTGCCTGCGGCCTGGAGCCCTCGGGGGTGGTGGGGGTGGTGGGGGACAGAGGCCCTGCAGCAGCCCTGGTGGTGGCTCCAGCTCCAGAGCTCACCTCCTCCTCTGGGATGTCGATGTAGAGCTCCCCTCGGGGCCGGCCCGCTCTGCCAAAGCCCAGGGTGTGTCCCAGGAACTTCTGGCTCTTCAGCTGGACACTTAGCTGCCTCTTCTCCTCCTGCAGCACAGAAATCTTCACCTGGAGCACAGGGATGGTCTTCACCTGCTCCTCCAGCTCTCGGATCTTCCTGAGAGCCACCGCCATCTGCTCTCTCACATGCTGCAGGTGGGCCGGGGTGGGCGACACAGGTGTGGAGAGGCCTGAGCTCATGGGGGTGAAGGAGCCCGTTCCTCCTCCATGGGTGCGGTTGTAGCTGTGGGCGCTGCTCAGGGAGGTGGTGGATCCGGCCATGCTATTGTGCATGCTACCCAGTGTGCTGGAGAACCTCCTGGGGGCGCCTTCTTTCTCTTCCTCCAACTTCCTGCGGGCATCCAGCAGGGTCTTCTCCACCCGGGCCGTGCTGAAGCTGGGCCTCTGGGAGTGGGAGCTATGTGGGTGGTAGCCTGGGGCGCAGTAGGAGAAGGATGATTGGCGGCTGTCCTGGCTGGTGTTGGAGCACAGGGACTCTGTGGAGGTCCACCAGGAGCCTGTGTAGCCGTACCCCCGGGGGAGAGACCCGTAGCGGGGCCGGCGCTGGACGGGCACCTTCTTGATGGTGTTGCCCTTCTCGATGTCGTTGACATACTTGAGGAAGTCCAGGTCCAGACGGTAGCCGTAGGGGGTCTCCACAGAGTAGGGCGCCTCCTGCTCCTTCCCATGCAGGGAGGGGGGAGCGGATGGGATAAGCTTCCCTGCAGGCAACAGGAAATATAGTTAAAACAAGCGGAAATCTGCCGTCTAATCTTGGACTCAGACTTCAGAAAATAGCATTATCTCTCAGGGATACTGAGTGTTTGGGTATGTACTCTAATAGTAGGTCCACAAAGTATGATAAATAAAGTAGTAGGTTATAGCCAGACCTTGATGGATGTAAGATATCTAAAGTCCTTAGGTTGATCTAAGTTATTTTGGATGTTAAATACTTTAGGCCATGGCCGATTAAGTTAAATCCTGGACTAAAAAGTATGCCCAATGGAGAATCTCTGTTGAAATGACTTTTTAGTCTTAATCTGTGTCTTGGAAAGAGTCCCTACATGAGAAATTGATTATCCACTCACATGATAGTTTGTGGGAGATGATTCAGTATTATGATGTTAAGAAATAGAAAGAGTAAAGTTAGGACCATACCTCCTGGGAAGCTGGGGTCCATGTGCAGCACCTGAGCCATGATGTCACACGTTTACCCACAAAACCTCACCTGGGGGAGAGGAAGACACATTAAAACAAACCTATCAAACACTTCCACAACACAGTCAGAACTCCTAATGGAGCAACCCACTGCAAGATGGTTGCCAATACCGTAAACACAATGGGGGGGATACCATAGATACACCAACAGGGGAAAGGCCAATGAGTACACTCATTGAAAAAAAGGTGATATCTAGAACCTTAAAGGGTTCTTCGGCTGTCCCCATAGGAAAACCCTTTGAATAACCTTTTTTGGCTACAGGTAGAACTATTTTCATTCCAGGTGGAATCCTTTCTATAGAGGGTTCTACATGGAACCCAAAAGGGTTATACCTGGAACCGAAAAGGATTCTACCTGGAACCAAAAAGGGTTATTCTATGGGGACAGCCGGAGAACCCTTTTGGAACCCTTTTTTCTAAGTGTAGGGCCACAATGACAACCCTTGTAGTTGAAGAGTCTCTCTTTCTCATGGGGGTGGAGAGTATAAACTGGGTTTGTATTGGTCAATATCCTGCTTTGTTGGGATGGCCTGAGAGTTTAATTGGTCATACTGTAGGATGGCCATATGGTGGGTTGGCTATATCTAACATCTTGTTTATGTCCCTAAGAATCTCTCTGTTTGATATTTAGCCTCAATCAATTTGCCATTTCTCTGCTTTTCTGTCTGCTTGTTTTCAGTGTTTCTTTCTGCTTGATAGTACATCTTTTGTTTGTTTCTGGTTCTAATATTCTGAGGAGGATAAGAGTTAGAAGGGGAAAGTTTCCTGGCAGCTTATTCCAGAAGAGAGAGGTTGGAGGCTGCCAGTTACAGCCTTATTAGGAATCATATGTGAACACTAACAGAGGTTCTCGATTTAGGGTTTACTTACACTCTCGCCCTTTCTTTCTCTCCCACTCTTTTTCCATTTCTTTCCCCCTCTCTGTTCCCTCTCTCCGTCTCTCCCTCCCTCCCTCCTCTTTCATTCTTTCTCTCCCCCTGTACTCGTCAGCTGATGATAAAGAGATTTCAGCTGACCACTGTCTCCCCCATCCCCCTTCCCTCTCCTCTTGCTCCCATACACTCAACACAGGATAGTACATTCACCACATTAAACACAATCAAAACAATGACCAAATGCACATTGGGATCGACACTGAGAAATCCAATGCATATTTCATGTTGTTGTGAATTTTCTTACTGTTAGCCTACTAGATGTCTTGCTATTGGCGTACTAGCATTTCTGTTTGGAAGTTAATAGTGATGACCAAGCCATTTGTCAGACACACTTTGCAGTTTCTGTCCGCTTGTGGCAAGCGGAAAGTGACATGCTGCCAGCGATGACATACTGCCCACAACGACGGGGTCTCTGATTCCGTGTGTCTCCCCGGCCGCTAAATGTTAACTTTCTAGGTCATTCATTTGTGGGAACTGGGGATGTACTGTTTCAGCATTACATCTCTTTCATTAGCCACTGGAGCTTGACCAGCTGAATCTGTAAAACAGACATCAAAAGTTTGGACCTGAATTGATTTTGTTCTCAGGGCATACTTAGTTCGTCTTAGTTCATGCCCAGTTTTCTGTTCTGTTCCATCAGCAGGAAATGAGTCTCTCTCTGCTCATTTCAATTTCTGTCTCTCCCCTCACTCGTCCTCTCCCTCTCTCTAATCTCATGACTCTCATCAGTGCCTGTTAATGCTCTGGCCCGTTTCAGGGAAAGTAGGGCACTTGAAAACATTGACTAAATTGACTTGGTATTTTTGAAGCCTGTATATTTCTGTATACTGTAGCTCTCCCTATCTCTGTCTTTCTCACACTGATATGGCCACACACACAGACATGCACGCCCATGCAAACACACACACACACAGATACGCACACGAACAACACCCCC
The DNA here is from genome assembly GCF_964263955.1 of Coregonus lavaretus. Taxonomy (NCBI): domain Eukaryota; kingdom Metazoa; phylum Chordata; class Actinopteri; order Salmoniformes; family Salmonidae; genus Coregonus; species Coregonus lavaretus. The sequence continues at coordinate 42,839,787 of NC_139989.1, forward strand.
CCCACCACACACACAAAGAAGAATGTAAACAATTTGATATGATCAAAGAAACGTTGAAAAGTTGACCTCTGCAAAAAGATGGCAGGACATGTAGTGTTAGTATCAAAGTAGTTGCAACAAATCAAATGCCTTCTTAGGTGTATTGTGTAATGTGCATTGCCTGGTATGAGTACAGTATAAATGCTTATGTGAGCGTATCTGAAATATGGAATGTGAGTGTGTCAGATGTCTGTGAGAATGAACAGGAAGGTGGAGGTCTGGTTGACAAGGGGACAGTTGATGAGATATAATTAGAGTGTTCAGTTCAGATACACAGCGTGACAAACATCCCAGCCCTCAGCAACGACGACGGCCAAAACTGTCCTCTCCTCTCTACACGCTCTTTCTCTCTCTCTTTCTCCTTCTCATCCTAACTCTCTATTTTGTTTAATATTCCTTTATTTTCCTACTCACATCAAGTGAACACGTACTCTGTTACGATCCGCTCTCTCGTCTCTCTATTTAATGCTTTGCCTGCTGCTCCAATTCCTCCCCTCCCCCAAACCTTCTGCATCTGCCTCTACAACAGTGCCTCATTGGGTGTTTGTGTGTGTGTGTGCACATATGCTTGTGTGTGTGAGCGTCTGTGCCCACCCGTAAGTGTGTGTCTGCCGTGTCTGTGTGCTCCACCATGTATGTGGGTGACCTTACTCAAAAAATCTAATCAAATCAAATTGTATTGGTCACATACACATATTTAGCAGATGTTATTGTGGGTGTAGCGAAATGCTTGTGTTCCTAGCTCCAACAGTGCAGTAGTATCTAACTCCCTCTCTCTCTTGGCTGTAAACAGTGTTCCATTGAGATGATATTGAACAGAATCCAGTGTACCCCCCACTCCTCCTCAGCAGCACCAGCACAGCCAACCAACCAACCATTCTTCAGTGATACACTCCCAGACCCAGACCTTAACCTCCTCCTCTCCTCCACCAGCCATTCTCTACCCTCCTCCAGGAGGAATGCGTTGCCCCAGACTGATGCCCCCTCCCCTCCTCCCCACATTCCAGACCAGCGGAAGTTAACATTGCCCGCCTCCAGGGTCCCCACTCCGACTAGTAAGATTAGAAATCAAGGGGAGAAAAACTCAGATCCTTCAAGCACAAAATAGGATGTCTCTGAGACTCCTGATGTCCTGTTGGATGCCAGAGTGGCTACGTGATTGCTGCTTTGCTACTTTTAATCATTGTGACTTGTTGCAACATTGATACACCGAAGCTGTTTCAGAATGTGCTAATATACCGCTACATTGTTATTACACAGTCCCTCACTAAAAGCTACTTTAGTGCCTCACCTGTATCAAAACTACATACCACACTTCTTACAACACATACACAAATCTTTGTGATCAGAGGAGGGTGACCACCACGGTTAGTAGGTAAGATACAGTAGGTTTAGTTCTGGGAGAAAACTCTCAGGGCTAGTCCTTCAACTTCAGTCAGGTGATAAAGATGAGCAAAAAAGACTGTATAAAATGAATAATACAAATACTGAGTTATATTGTATGCAGATGTTTTTTGGGAAAAATGATATTTTATACTAATACAATAGCTCAGAGAAAGAGAGGGGTCAAAAATTATTGGCACCCCCGTTTTCAATTGCTTTCAATACCTCACCTTGCGAGGATAATGGCAAGGTGATTTTTTATGAGATCGGAGAACACATTGGGAGGGATCTTACACCCTTTTTCCATAACTAATTTTTCCAGATCCTTTATCTGCTCTTATGGACTGCCCTCTTCAATTCAAACCACATGTTTTCAATGGGGTTCAAGTCCGGAGACTGAGATGGCCATTGCAAAATGTTGACTTTGTGGTCAATTAACAATTTCTTTGTGGCTTTTGATGTGTGCTTGGGGTTATTGTTTTGCTGGAAGATCAACTTGAGGCCAAGTTTCTGCCTCCAGGCAGAGGCAACCAGTTTTGTGGCCAAAATGTCCTGGTACTGGGTAAAGTTATTTTGGATCTCAGTGCCGAGTTTGATAATATTGACTAACATCCCAGCTGGATAGTTGGGGGAATCTCCGCCGTTGCCCTCGCCTGGTTCAGGTCATATCTATGAGGCAGATGTTTCTCAGTGAGCATGGGTGATTCAGTATCACCCTAGCACCTATTCACTATGGTGTCCCACAGGGGTCAATTCTGGGCCCCATCCTTTTCCCCCTGTACATGCTTCCCCTTGGTGACATCATCCGCAATAATAACATTCAGTTTCACTGCTATGCAGATGACACAAAGCTTTATTTACCAATCAGACCCAGTGACCAAGCTAGCGTAGCTCCCCTTCACAAGTGTCTTGCTGACATCAAATGTTGGATGTCTGACAATTTTCTCCAGCTCAATGATAAGAAATCAGAGGTTGTTTTATTTGGCCCCGACCTTGCTAGAACCCAGATTGTGAATAACCTTAGTCATTTGTCCACCAATGTAAAGCCTACGGCCAGAAACCTTGGTGTCTTCTTTGACCCTGACCTAAACCTCGAGCTGCATGTAAAGAAAGTTGTCCAGTCCTGCTTTTATCATCTAAGAAATATAGCTAAAGAGATATAGCTGGAGAAAGTTATACACGATTTAAATTTCCTCATGCCTAGATTACAGTAACTCTTTGTATAAATGTCTCAGTCAGAAATCACTCCATCGTCAATGGATTTGAACAGGCACCAGAAAATGTAACCATATTACACTTATTTTAGCTACCAGTCACTTTTAGAATAGATTAAAAAGATATATTAATCACATTTAAAGGAAAGATTCACCCATTTTGAATGTTATATCATTTTTGGCCATCTCTGAGCGATGTTCTATCGATTCCTGGGGTCATTTCCTGTTTTGATGTGTATTTGATCTCTTGCCGTTCACGCAGACAGAAAGACAGCTGATATGATGTAGCATTGTGACCAGGGCTCTCACTACACTGGAAGTTAATAGGAAAATGACTTTTAGATCGCGAAAACGTCAAACATACATGTCAGATTTCAATACTGGCCAATGTCACAACGTGGGAGGTTGTCTTCTCTCGAATGAGCCATTTATAATATTTTTGCGATATTCCTACCTCCAGAAATGTGTAATTTAACAGAAGGTCCCCCACATTTCTGCAATTTCTCTGCATCCTCAGTCCAGGGTGCATGGTGCTGTTGCGAATGTCAGACTCCACTCTGCAAGGCACATCGATCTGCTGATTGAACATGGTGAGATTGTAGACTCTTAAATTGATAGTACAGTTTGTTTAGGCGGTTTTACAGCTAACTAGCTACTTTACATGCTGATATTGACTTTGGTATTATTGCGTGTAGCTACATTTGCTAGCTAGAAAGACAGGCATAGAAAGACGCCTGAGCAGAGTCCACACTTCCGGAAGTTAGGTTGAAAATACTTTATCCCTGAAAACCAGAAACATCCGCTTTCTGCCAATGCAGGCAAGGCTGGCTAGCTAGCTACCTAGCTAGGTAGCTAGCCAGCCCATAGAGAGAGCATTGCATTGTGGGTTCTGTAGTCGACTTGAGATGCATCAGATTTCATGTTGCTACCAACCTTATTATAACGACAATCTCAGATATTTTATCTCCCTACGAGCCAGGACGCATCCTGAGATCCTCTGGCAGGCACTGTTGGCCATTCCAAAGTCTAGGTTGAAAATGAAAGGAGACCGGGCATTTGCCATTGGGGCCCCTAGACTTTGGAATGGCCTTCCTTTTGGAATGGCCTTCCAGAGTAGATCAGGCTTGCAGATACTGTGCTTCTTTTTAAATCCCTGCTGAAGACACACTTTTATGAAGATGTATGATTTCAATGTATGATTTTAATTAGCTATATTTTTTCAACAGTGGTCAAAGAGCTCTATTTTCATGTCATGCAACAAAAGTAAACACCTGGAGTTTGCTAAACTTGGATTGGAACCGGTGCTATGGTCAGATGACATGAAAATAGAGCTCTTTGGCCATGCACACCAGTGATGGGTTTTACATCTAAAGAAAGATGCATATACAGAAAATAACCCCATACCTACTGTAAAATATGGTGATGGATCTTTGATGTTATGTGGCTATTTTTCTTCCACTGGTCCTGGGGCCCTTGATAGGGTCAATGGCATTATGATTTTTACCCAGTACCAGGACTTGAACCCCATTGAAAACCTGTGGTTTGAATTGAAGAGGGCAGTCCATAAGCGCAGACAAAGAATATCAAGGATCTGGAAGGATTCTGTATGGAGTGTCTCCTGAGTGTCTCCTGAGTGGCACAGTGGTCTAAGGCACTGCATCGCAGTGCTAACTGTGCCACTAGATCCTGGTTCGAATCCAGGCTCTGTCGCAGCCGGCCGTGACCGGGAGACTCATGGGCGGCGCACAATTGGCCCAGCGTCGTCCAGGGTAGGGGAGGGAATGGCCGGCAGGGATGTAGCTCAGTTGATGGAGCATGGCGTTTGCAACGCCAGGGTTGTGGGTTCGATTCCCACGGGGGGCCAGTATAAAAAATATATATATATTCACTAACTGTAAGTCGCTCTGGATAAGAGCGTCTGCTAAATGACTAAAAATTTAAATGTAAATGTAATGGAGGAATGGCCTAAGATCACTCCCAATGTGTTCTCCAACTCATATTTTTTTTTAACGACTCAGTGTCGCTATCCTTGCAAGGTGAGGTATTGAAAGGTATTGAAAGGTATTGAAAACAGGGGTGGCAATCATTTTAACCCCTATCTTTTTTAGAAAAATTACTTTACTGAGCAATTGTATTAGTATAAAATAATATAATTTCCAATTTTTTTGGAGCATACAATATCGCTCAGTATTTGTATTATTTATTTTATACAGTCTTTTTTGTTCCTCTTTATCAAGGGTGTCAATAATTTTGGACCTGACTGTATGTCCAACACATTGTCTTTATTCACTGTTTCACCTCCTTTTTATTGCCACGACAAGGGATTAAGCTTTGCTTATAGCAAAGTAAGAAATACCTTGGTTCCCTCTACCCAGAGAAAATCTTTATAGAATTTTCCACCCACGTCTTAAATAGCAACCTTTTGTGTGATTGCTATTCCGCACAAGGTTGGGAATGGGAATGGTTTATGAATTAGGAAAAGAGGGATTTATTTTCTGCTCCTTACCAGCTGCTCAGAGTGCTGCAATGATGGTCTCCTCCTCCACCCCAATCTCCTCACTCTGGCTTCTCTTCTCTCCTCTTTTTCTTCTCTCCCCTCTTTCTCACGGCCAGCACCTGAGCACAGCATGGAGGAAAAGAATGGGAAGATAAACTAGGGATAAATGCAACCAAGTTACAAATGAAGCAGATCATTGAGGTACCAGGTGAATCTAACCAGCCATCAAATTTCCAAACATCCATGACAACTCTTAACAGGTCCATCACATCCTCTCCAGAGGGCTACAAACAGGCCTATCATACAAAAGAGGGATTAGCCAATGTTTAGGCAGGTTACCAAGGACTGGTTACTGTAACACTAAACCACCCAGGTCTGCGTTGGAAAACCAACCTCAGAAACACATTCCACCACCTTAGAGTGACAGCTCCTCACATGAAAAACATCCTTTTCATCTCACTACAACATGCCAATCAAACTCACCTCCCTACAGAGCGAGGAACGAGTAGATGGACCTAATTTCAGAGCAACGACAGACCTCCATGCAGCTAGAACCTTTAGAAACCTTCTCATCCCTCAGTCTGAACCACAACAACACAGACTGCTGTGTGGCTAATGAACCCAAGGCTGGCTGGGGCTGGGAACCTCCCTGCCATGCATGACATTGAGCAATGTTTTCAGTTTTCAGGCACTTCTTGACTCACATTCTTGAACCCAGTGCCATGTAACACACCCCTCTGGTTTCACAGGAACACCCCAATATCTTGCCAAGGCCTCTCCGCAACATTACCTATACATACGCATGATTTACAAGGAATACAGCCAATATTCCCTATCTGCAAAATCTTGTGACAAATGCGTGCAAGTTCCAGGAGATAAGCTGCATGATAATGGAGGCTCTTTCTTTTTCTCATACCTTGGCTTTCACTGCAAAGTCTGGGACCTAGCTAGTACATTCCACTGTGGAGTTGTTGCCAAATGACGTCGGTGATTTCCATTTACAGAATGTCACATTATGAACTTTTATCTTACTCAGTCCATTGTTGAATACTTTTGTCATGGGACAGAGGGAGGGAAGGAGAGAGAGAGATAAACAGAGCCTTATAGAGGAATGACAGCCAAATCACAAAGAGCCATTCATTCAGCCCCTAGTTCCACAGCTGGTTCTAATATAGAGCTGGGAGGGGCAGAGAGAGAGAGAGAGAGAGAGAGAGAGAGAGAGAGAGAGAGAGAGAGAGAGAGAGAGAGAGAGAGAGGGCGAGAGAGAGAGAGAGAGAGAGAGAGAGAGAGAGAGAGACAGTACAATGATCACCCCGTATTTACATACACAAATAAGAGGGAGAGAGAAAGGAGAGAAAGAGGAGAGAGGCAGAGAGATGGTGAGAGAGAGAAATATATATATAGAGAGAGAGACCATTACAGCCAAGAAAATAAGCCAAAAAAAACACGTAATGGTGTCTGAGGCCCTGTTGTGGATCCAGACACTGTCAGAGAGCAGAAATACAAACAGGCAGGCCCAGTGATGATAAGCGACCAATGTCTGGAAGTCTGTGTACATGTCTTAGACTCCTACTCTTATCAGTCATCACAAATCTATAAAAAATGTGATTCTATCATACTAGAAAGCATCAGTAAATATCACAATAGAGTATAATAACAGTGTAATAACTAGTCTATACAGACTATAAAATGTCATCACTAAACTAAAAGACAGTATATACCAATGTGTATGTAGTGCCCAGTGTTATGAGGTAGGAGGTAGGCTATGCAAACTTTTGTGTACATTCTTGTTTTTGTGAAAGAGTCAAACAGTTCTGAAGAGATAGGTTAACACACACTCCCACGTCTGCACCCGCTACCCTTTCATCGCACAGCTGAAAACACACAGACACACACGGGCACAGATGCACGCGCACACACACACGCACACACTCCAGGATCATTTGAGCCCATGGGACTCCCACAGATCCACAAACACAGCTGAATCATTTCAGTTCATTGTTTCAGGTATAAGCTCTGAAGAAACAAATATGGAGGGCATACAGTAACTCTGTTCTCATCTTCCATCTAAACATGCTGGGAAATTGTAGGGGTGAGTACCAAATCCACCATGACAGTAGTAACCTTTCAACAGCAGCAGTGAGATGAAAACATGCACCCACTCAAAAGATAAAATCACCAAGCAAAGGCACCCAACACTACAACCACTCAACACTAGACCCCAGACTGGAAGAGGGCACATCATGGGTAACACTTTTTCACTGTACATTATAAAGGATATACACTACCGTTGAAAAGTTTGGGGTCACTTAGAAATGTCCTTGTTTTCTAAAGAAAAGCCATTTTTTTTGTCCATTAAAATGACATAAAATTGATCAGAAATACAGTGTAGACATTGTTAATGTTGTAAATGGCTATTGTAGCTGGAAACGGCTGATTTTTTATGGAATATCTACATAGGCGTACAGAGGCCCATTATCAAAGAAAAAGCCATTTCTCAGACTGGCCAATAAAAATAAAATATTAAGATGGGCAGTCTGAGATATGGCTTTTTCTTTGCAACTCTGCCTAGAAGGTCAGCATCCTGGAGTCGCCTCTTCACTGTTGACGTTGAGACTGGTGTTTTGCGGGTACTATTTAATGAAGCTGCCAGTTGAGGACCTGTGAGGCGTCTGTTTCTCAAACTAGATACTCTAATATATTTGTCCTCTTGCTCAGTTGTGCACCGGGGCCTCCCACTCCTCTTTCTATTCTGGTTAGAGCCAGTTTGCGCTGTTCTGTGAAGGGAGTAGTACACAGCGGTGTACGAGATCTTCAGTTTCTTGGCAATTTCTCGCATGGAATAGCCTTCATTTCTCAGAACAAGAATAGACTGGGTTTCAGAAGAAAGTTATTTGTTTCTGGCCATTTTGAGCCTGTAATTGAACCCACAATTGCTGATGCTCCAGATACTCAACTAGTCTCAAGAAGGCCAGTGTTATTGCTTCTTTAATCAGCACAACAGTTTTCAGCTGTGCTAACATAATTGCAAAAGGGTTTTCTAAAGATCAATTAGCCTTTTAAAATAATAAACTTGGATTAGCGTGCCATTGGAACACAGGACTAATGGTTGCTGATAATGGGCCTCTGTACGCCTATGTAGATATTCTATAAAAAATCAGCCGTTTCCAGCTACAATAGCCATTTACAACATTAACCATGTCTACACTGTATTTCTGATGAATTTGATGTTATTTTAATGGACAAAAAATTGCTTTTCTTTCGAAAACAAGGACATTTCTAAGTGACCCCAAACTTTTGAACAGTAGTGTATATCATTGATGTGGCATTAAAATGGCTTATTGTGTGATTGCCTGAGGTCTAATGAAGAAAGGGTTACAGGAAAAGCAGCTCCATCTCTGTATTCCCTCAGGACCCAGAAACAACCCAGTCACTTCCTCCAAGACCAGGAGAAAAAGTAACAAGGAAAGGGAGATGGAAAATGAGACAGAGAGGGAGAAAGTAAAGAGAGAGGAGGAGGAGAGTGGAGGTACAGTATGTGAGTGAAAGAGGGGTGGGGGTGTGAGTGAACAACAAGAGGGGTGAGACTGGAGTGGGGGAGAGAAAAAAAAGAGGGAGGGAGAGGAGAAGAGAATAACTTCTAGATGGAAACTTCTAGAATGAGAACAGCATGACTGTTCTAAGATTTAGAATCCACCAGTATGAATCATTGAAACTCCCAGCGGCCACACCATAACGTTGTGTCCTCTGCTCTTGCCAAAACATGGCAGAGCTCACAGGGATTCAAGAGGGTTTAGAGGAGCTCTTGACCAAGGGTGAATTACATTTCAAAAGATCTTTCCTCATCATCTGAACTGGTTCCGCCTATAAGATTACGATCATATTTTGAACATTCCACTACTGGTTTAAGGATGAAATGAAACTCACAATAGAAACACAACATACAAAGAGGCAGTACTTTTAGTTACTAAATTAAGCTGAATGCTATTTTGTCAGCATCTAGGCTACTTATGGTTGACCTCAGTCCAATGTGTATAATACTGTGTAAAAGAACTTGAACAAAACATGGGAAATTAGGAACTATTATGAAAACTCTTTTAGAAAACAATAAATACATACATCATGCTGGTGTTACATCATTTGCAGGAGGAGAATCCTTCATTGCTCTTTCTGTATCTGCTGGGGACTGCTGTATGTGACCCTAACTCTCATTTTAACAGACGGCTTAATTTAGCCAACCGGTCATGAAAAAGTAATTCACAAATGAATTACTCGTCTCTACTCAGAAGTGGCAAAGATGGAAGCCATTTATCATCAAGTGGTTACTTTACAAGTAAACCACTCTTTTTAGAACAAATGTTGTGCAACATTCGCATGAAAAACAAGACTTTCACATGTGCATAAGGAGGACAGATGCTCTCATATGACCAGGGTACAACAAATTACTGTGAGGGCGATGTGCTTCTGAATGACTAATAGTGGGTTTAACAAGGAACAGTGAAGTCAAATCAAATTTTTCAAATCAAATCAAATGTTATTTGTCAAATGCTTCATAAACAACAGGTATTGATGAACAGTGAAATGCATACTTACAGGCCCTTCCCAACGATGTAGAGAGAAAGAAAGATAAATAATAGAAAAGTAATAACACATAATAAAAGTAATAATAAATACACAATGAGTAACGTTAACTTGGCTATATAGACGGGGTACCAGTACTGAGTCGATGTGCAGGTGTACGAGGTAATTGAGGTAGATATGTACATATAACTAGGAATAAAGTGACTAGGCAACAGGATAGATAATAAACAGTAGCAAGCAGCAGCGTATGTTATGAGTCAAAAAAAAGTTTGTGCAAAAAGGGTCAATGCAGATCGTTAAATAGTTAACCAAATAGCTACCTGGACTAACTATTTAGCAGTCTTAAGGCTTGGGGTAGAAGCTGTTCAGGGTCCTATTGTTTCCAGACTTGGTGCTCTGGTACCGCTTGCCATGCGGTACCAGAGAGAACAGTCTATGACTTGGGTGGCTGGAGTCGTATACATTTTTTAGGGCCTTCCTCTGACACCGCCTGGTATAGTGGTCCTGAATGGCAGCGAGCTCGGCCCCAGTGATGTTCTGGGCCGTCCGCACTACCCTCTTTAGCGCTTTGCGATCGGATGTCAAGCAGTTGCCATACCAAGCGGTGATGCAGCCAGTCAAGATGCTTTCAATGGTGCAGCTGAAAAACTTTTTGAAGATCTAAGGGCCCATGCCAAATCTTTTCAGCCTCCTGAGGGTTAAGAGGTGTTGTCGTGCCCTCTTCACAACTGTGTTGGTGTGTTTGGACCATGATAGATCCTTAGTGATGTGGACACTGAGGAACTTGAAGCTCTTGACCTACTCCACTACAGCCCCATCGATGTGAATGGGGGCGTGCTTGGCCCTCCGTTTCCTGTAGTCCACGATCAGCTCCTTTGTCTTGCTGACGTTGAGAGGTTGTTGTCCTGGCACCACACTGCCAGGTCTCTGACCTGCTTCCTATAGGCTGTCTCATTGTCGTTGGTGATCAGGCCTATCACTGTTGTGCATTCAGCAAACTTAATGATGATGTTGGAGTCGTGCACGGCCACACAGTCGCGGGTGAACAGGGAGTACAGGAGGGGACTAAGCACGCACCCCTGGGGGGCTCCAGTGTTGAGGGTCAGCGTGGCGGATGTGTTGTTGCCTACCCTTATCACCTGGGGGCGGCCCGTCAGGAAGTCCAGGATCCAGTTGCAGAGGGAAGTGTTCAGTCCCAGGGCACTTAGCTTAGTGATGAGCTTGGAGGGCACTATGGTATTTTGAACGCTGAGCTGTAGTCAATGAACAGCATTCTCTTATCCAGGTGGGAGAGGGCAGTGTGGAGTGCAACAGAGATTGCGACATATGTGGATCTGTTGGGGCAGAATGCAAATTGGAATGGGTCCAGGGTGTCTGGGATGATGGTGTGGATGTGAGCCACGACCAGCCTTTCAAAGCATTTAATGGCTACAGATGTGAGTGCTACTGGGCAATAGTCATTTAGACAGGTTACCTTGGCGTTCTTGGGCTGCTTGAAGCATGTAGGTATTACAGACTGGGTCAGGGAGAGGTTTAAAATGTCAGTGATGCAATAACCCAGCCAGTGCTGAGACACTACGGCCACTCTCCCAAGTTGTGTAGCCTATGCCCTGTTCCTGCAAGCAAATAGGACGACTGTTTTTAACATTAAGGAGGGGTGGTATGGAGAAAAATACGGCATGCTGCAGAAATAGTCTGACCCATACAGCCAGGGAGTGGCCTTACTGCCTGGCCTCAGCCCTGCCTGCCTGCTCACATTACGTCTGGAACAGGAGAAGAATAAACATCAGCATCACAGCTGCCATTGGTCATTGTGTTGACCCCTCCAAAAGGAAACTGCCTGGCCAAGGGTGGGGCCCAGGGACAGGAATTGCAACAGAAACAAAAAAAGATAAAACTTGCGCATTAGAGAGAGAGCGAGAGAGAGAAATGGAAGGAATGGGAGAGAGACAGAGTGAGAGACAGAGTGAGAGAAAGAGAGAGAGGGAGAGAGAGAATTCCTGCGCAGAGCGGGAGGTAGAGGGATTAGGATTGACGGAGGCCAGAGCCAGTGTTCTGGAATGATTTTGTGAAGGTTCAGGGGGAGACTGAGATGAAGACCAGAGCAGAGCTGTTAGTCCGGTCACGCAGGAGAAAGCTGGTCAGACTTACAGCAGTGTTGGGGTTAAAACCTCAGGTCAGTGGAGTGAGTCAGTGGTGGTTACATGCAGCACAGTGGGGTAACGGAAGGAAGTAGTCAAGCACTGAAGCACTGTTGATATGTCTAAGTGATCAGTTCACTGGGATCCTCATTGGTTGTTTCCTGATTGACTCAATGAGTGAAGTAAATTAGATAACAGCAAGCAGAACTTGAACCAAACCTATAGACATGGCAGGTATACACAAACACACAAGGCATTGGGAGGTTGTTGTGAGTCAGTGAATAGAAAAATCCATCTTCCCTTTCGGAACGATTAATGTATTAAGAAGGATTACTCCAGAGATTAGTCCAGCAGATAATGATTTCATGCTTCCTAGGACTCTACATGCATGATCAAGGCATATGTTGACTGAAAACATTACAGGATTGGTCTCTGCCTGTAGGTCTGGATAAATAAGTAGGGATATTAACCCTCAACGGCCAAATCCCCCAATCTGGCCCCATTCTAATATCAGAGCTATGTAATCATCCCCTGCTAAAGCTAAATACATCTGCACCTCTACACAGCAATGACTGATTAGCACAGTCATAAGCAAGGCACTATAGCCTACAGGCTTCACCAAAACAGTTATTAATACTGATTGAGAATTTGATGATAAGTTACTCTCATATTAATGTAAGAAATATTGATATTCTATCAATAAAAGGTGAACAAACGGATCCATTTTTTGTTTGTGTGAAATTTGCATAAAACTATACATTATGTCCATATGAGTGTGTATTTGAGCTGTAGCCCATTACACCTCCTGTAGCAGTCGTGTAATGCTCAAGTATAACATGCCTTTCTGTGCAGAAGTAGAAGGCTTTCTGCTCACTGAATCAGTAACAATTGTTCATTGACTGAGGCGATAGGACTAGTGTCCAGACTCCACATGAGGACATGTAAAATGGCACAGAGTGAAATATAACTTGACGGCCTACACTTATTAACTCACAGAGCGTCTGTAATGATATTCCACAACCTAATTCAAAGTGATAGGCAACTCAAAATTAATTGCTCATGTGTGTAACCATGGTTTCAGCTGAACAGAGGGGTGTCAGCAAGGGGACAGTCTGGCCAGCTGTGACCTGTCCGCAAATTCTAATAAATCCAGACAATCACAGACATGCAGGTTCAGGGCGTAATTCCATTAGTCTATCTAAACCTTTTAAATGCCCAGCGTGTGGTCCACCGCTACAAATGGGTTTTATAACCTTGCATTCCTCCATTTGGAATTCCACTACTGCGCCCCTCGTTCCAAACGTTGTAATCGGGAATGTGGTCCTGGTCAGTGAGACAGTAGGCTACACATTCCATCCCCGCTGCTGCTGGCAGGAGCATGGGATAACTCCAACTGGGCACCTTAAATTCTAGGACACCTATGGAGACCTGTGTTGGTCACCTATATGTAGGCCTAGTCTGTGTGAAAGTAGACCGCTATCAAGTGACCAATGATTGATCAAAGGACCCCATAAAACTATATGGGCCTATCTAGACTGTAGCCTATTCCCACAAAAGGACACTTGGGTTGTGGACATCTTCTTCAAAGTTCAACAGTTTAATAATGACCAATAGACAAACCGTGAAAATCATTAGTAGGCTATTAGGCCTACAGGCGTTAAATGTTCTTCCAGACACTGCTTCTTCTAGAGAGGAGGAAAAACCTATAGAATGAATTCAACTTTTTGTTGAGGCATCCCTCATTTAGGATCTGTCGCTTTTGAGACAGACATCCGTTCACTGAACTGATCACTCTGACCACCAGTCACGGACGGGCGGTTAAACCAGACCAAAGTTGAGGGCAGAGCCGCAATGAGAAAGTGATGAACATCTGGAAGCAGGCTAATGAAAAGTGGAAGAATGGAAGGACCCACCCTCTCTCTAGAGTCACGGCAATCACGGAGTTTTCTTTTAATGAGGTAATAATCTTAAAGTATTCAGGAATTCAACTTCAAAACTACCTTTGATTGAAGAAAGAACCTAATCGAGAAACATTTTTAGTTGAAGTTCCACATTTAAAAAAGTTTAGCCTAAAAAGTGAGGGTGGCAAGTTTCCTAAATGTTCCAGAACGCAAATATTAACTAAAAATCTTCTCTCCAATTTCAACAATAACCTCAGTGAAAAGGTGACACCGCTCTCTCAGCGGTCAATAAAATTCAGCCAACATTACCTATTAACACAAAACGTCTCAGGGATTACAAGCGCTAGTACCCAATGCATTGTGTGCGCTACCTCGAGGAGCGCATTATCGCCAATGATGCTCAGCCAAATAGCCTACTATGCACGAGAACAAAACCACTCATTAGGTCATTAATACTTATAGAAATGTGTAGGGAAAAGTGCACACCAATTAATACAAACATATCGCAGTTAAATAGGTGGAGAATGGGCAATAAGAGACCCGTTACTTCTAGAAGTAAGACAAAAACCGGGGAATGGATAGGACAAAAGAAATCTTATGCAAGACACAATTTTCGACTTATTAATTGACCAAATCTTAACATACAGGCTGCAGGGAATTAAGAATATATGATCTTATCAAAAGGCTGTTGTCCTTACCTATCCTTATAAATCCGTTCAGACGTCTTGGGCCAGGAGCGCTCACTGACATGGAGACAAAAACACCGCAGCCAAGCGGTTCAGAACCCCCTCCCTCCGCTCTTAAAGGGCCAGGAGCGCCTTTAGACCGGACTAGTACCTTCGGCTAGAAGCCCCATTCCACTCAGACATCTCTGCATATTCATTCAAAATGGTAAAATGTAAGAGTTGGAATAAGAGAGTCGTCGTATTAATGGCTCAGTGTGTAACTTATAGAAATATAGCCTAATGCACGAGTATAAGCTAAAGTCCGTCAGCATTGCTCTTTCTTTCCATATCTTTTTGATTGGTGACTGTATGGGGAATATGGTTCCCGTAACATGACGTCATACTTTAGTCTCCCCTGGAATCTACCCGTGTCTTACAGAACACTACATAGTCGATTTAGGGACGTAAATATGTGGTTACTGTTTTACAGAGAATGGATACACCACAGCTATATCACTGATTGATTCATGCATAAAATGTGCGTGTGTGTTTTTATTTAAGTGGTAATGTATAACGTGTTACATATCAATAACACACACTACATCCATATGGCGGGCGTTTGCTTTGGCAGACAAACATTATGGCTACGATGTGAGGCACACCGGCACAGGAAATTAATTGCACGTGAAAAATAACAGAAAGGGGCGCATACTCCGGCTTGAGCCGACATCAGGATCAAATAGAGATCTGAGGGGTCCGCTCTGCATCGTCTGGCCAATAATTAGGGTGGTTCATGGCAGCAAAGATGCGTCCTGAGAGCCAGATGACTATACCCTTTCAATTGCTCCAGGATAACCCATCCATAGCCTATTCATTATCCACTCGACATCGAATGTTACATCTCTTTGTCCTCTACATAATTTTTTAAAGAAATCAATAATATGCCATATGTCGATAAACATAAATTAGATACCCTTCTGCATTATTAACACAATATATTATAGACCTATAGCCTATCAATTAATAAACTAAGGTCTTTAATAATTTAGTTGTGTAATATTTCCCCTGCTGGCTAAATCCAGTCATGGGACTCATATTGCCAGGGTAGTGAAACCATGTGTCTAGAATGACAGACCCTCAAGGTTATAAACAGTGTCAAGGTTACATACAGTGCATTCGGAAAGTATTCAGACCCCTTGACTTTTCCCACACTTTGTACTCCCGAGTGGCGCAGTGGTCTAAGGCACTGCATCGCAGTGCTAAACTGTGCCACTAGAGATCCTGGTTCGAATCCAGGCTCTGTCGTAGCCGGCCGCGACCGGGAGACCCATGGGGTGGCGCGCACAATTGGCCCAGCGTCGTCCAGGGTAGGGGAGGGATTTGGCCGGCAGGGGATGTAGCTCAATTGGTAGAGCATGGCGTTTGCAACGCCAGGGTTGTGGGTTCGATAAAATAATAATGTATGCACTAACTGTAAGTCGCTCTGGATAAGAGCGTCTGCTAAATGACTAAAATGTAAAATGTAATGTAAATGTTACATTACAGCCTTATTATAAAATTGATTTTTTTAAAAATAATTCCTAATTCATCTACACACAATACCCGATCAAGACAAAGCGAAAACAAATTTTTAGAAATGTTTGCAAATGTATTTAAAGTAAAAACAGAAATACCTTATTTACATAAGTATTCAGACCCTTTGCTATGAGACTCGAAACTGAACTCAGGTGCATCCTGTTTCCATTGATCATCCTTGAGATGCTTCTACAACTTGATTGGAGTCCACCTTTGGTAAATTCAATTGATTGGACATGATTTGGAAAGGCACACACTTGTCTACAGTTGAAGTCGGAAGTTAACATACACTTAGGTTGGAGTCATTAAAACTCGTTTTTCAAACACTCCACAAATTTCTTGTTAACAAACTATAGTTTTGGCAAGTCGGTTAGGACATCTACTTTGTGCATTACACAAGTAATTTTTCCAACAATTGTTACAGACAGATTATTTCACTTATAATTCACTGTATCACAATTCCAGTGGGTCAGAACGACTCCAACACCATCATTAAGTTTGCCGACGACACAACAGTGGTAGGCCTGATCACCGACAACGATGAGACAGCCTATAGGGAGGAGGTCAGAGATCTGGCCGTGTGGTGCCAGGACAACAACCTCTCCCTCAACGTGACCAAGACAAAGGAGATGATTGTGGACTACAGGAAAAAAAAGAGGACTGAGCACGCCCCCATTCTCATCGA
Organism: Coregonus lavaretus; assembly: GCF_964263955.1. Classification (NCBI taxonomy): domain Eukaryota; kingdom Metazoa; phylum Chordata; class Actinopteri; order Salmoniformes; family Salmonidae; genus Coregonus; species Coregonus lavaretus. The sequence continues at coordinate 42,856,468 of NC_139989.1, forward strand.
CGGGGCTGTAGTGGAACAGGTTGAGAGCTTCAAGTTCCTTGGTGTCCACATCACCAACGAACTATCATGGTCCAAACACACCAAGACAGTCGTGAAGAGGGCACGACAAAGCCTATTCCCCCTCAGGAGACTAAAAAGATTTGGCATGGGTCCTCAGATCCTCAAAAAATTCTACAGCTGCACCATCGAGAGCATCCTGACTGGTTGCATCACCGCCTGGTATGGCAACTGCTTGGCCTCTGACCGCAAGGCACTACAGAGGGTAGTGCGTACGGCCCAGTACATCACTGGGGCAAAGCTCCCTGCCATCCAGGACCTCTATACCAGGCGGTGTCAGAGGAAGGCCCTCAAAATTGTCAAAGACTCCAGTCACCCTAGTCATAGACTGTTCTCTCTGCTACCGCACGGCAAGCGGTACCGGAGTGCCAAGTCTAGGTCCAAAAGACTTCTCAACAGCTTCTACCCCCAAGCCATAAGACTCCTGAACAGCTAATCATGGCTACCCGGACTATTTGCACTGCCCCCCCACCCCATCCTTTTTACGCTGCTGCTACTCTGTTAAGTATTTATGCATAGTCACTTTAACTCTACCCACATGTACATATTACCTCAACTAGCCGGTGCCCCCGCACATTGACTATGCAACGGTACCCCCCTGTATATATAGCCTCCCTACTGTCACTTTATTCTATTGTATATATAGCCTCCCTACTGTCACTTTATTTTTTACTTCTGCTCTTTTTTTTTTTCTCAACACTTTTTTGTTGTTGTTTTATTCTTACTTTTTTGTTTAAAATAAATGCACTGTTGGTTAAGGGCTGTAAGTAAGCATTTCACTGTAATGTCTGCACCTGTTGTATTCGGCGCATGTGACCAATAAAATTTGATTTGATTTGAGAAGTTTACATTCACCAAGTTGACTGTGCCTTTAAACAGCTTGGAAATTTCCAGAAAATGATGTCATGGCTTTAGAAGCTTCTGATAGGCTAATTGACATCATTTGAGTCAATTGGAGGTGTACCTGTGGATGTTTTTCAAGGCCTACCTTCAAACTTAGTGCCTCTTTGCTTGACATCATGGGAAAATCAAAAGAAATCAGCCAAGACCTCAGGAAAAAAATTGTAGACCTCCACAAGTCTGGTTCATCCTTGGGAGCAATTTCCAAACGCCTGAAGGTACCACGTTCATCTGTACAAACAATAATATGCAAGTATAAACACCATGGGAACACGCAGCCGTCATACCGCTCAGGAAGAAGACGCGTTCTGTCTCCTAGAGATTAACATACTTTGGTGCGAAAAGTGCAAAATAAATCCCAGAACAACAGCAAAGGACCCTGTGAAGATGCTGGAGGAAACAGGTACAAAAGTTTCTGTAACCACAGTAAAACGAGTCCTATATCGACATAACCTGAAAGGCCGCTCAGCAAGGAAGAAGCCACTGCTCTAAAACCGCCATAAAAAAGCCAGACTACAGTTTGCAACTGCACATGGGGACAAAGATCGTACTTTTTGGAGAAATGTCCTTTGGTCTGATGAAACAAAAATAGAACTGTTTGGCCATAATGACCATCGTTATGTTTGGAAGAAAAAGGGGGTTGCTTGCAAGCCGAAGAACACCATCCCAACCGTGAAGAACGGGGGTGGCAGCATCATGCTGTGGGGGTGCTTTGCACTTCACAAAATAGATGGCATCATGAGGAAGGAAGATTATGTGGATATATTGAAGCAACATCTCAAGACATCAGTCAGGAAGTTAAAGCTTGGTCGTAAATGGGTCTTCCAAATGGACAATGACCCCAAGCATACTTCCAAAGTTGTGGCAAAATGGCTTAAGGACAACAAAGTCAAGGTATTGGAGTCGCCATCACAAAGCCCTGACCTCAATCCTATAGAGAATTTGTGGGCAGAACTGACAAAGCGTGTGCGAGCAAGGAGGCCTACAAACCTGACTCAGTTACACCAGCTCTGTCAGGAGGAATGGGCCAAAATTCACCCAACTTATTGTGGGAAGCTTGTGGAAGGCTACCCGAAACGTTTGACCCAAGTTAAACAATTTAAAGGCAATGCTACCAAATACTAATTGAGTGTATGTAAACTTCTGACCCACTGGGAATGTGATGAAATAAATAAAAGCTGAAATACATTTTTCTCTCTACTATTATTCTGACATTTCACATTCTTAAAATAAAGTGGTGATCCTAACTGACCTAAAACAGGGAATTTTTACTAGGATTAAATGTCAGGAATTGTGAGAAACTGAGTTTAAATGTATTTGGCTAAGGTGTTTCATACTGGCCCCACGGGGGGGCCAGTATGAAAAATATCAAATAATGTATGCACTAACTGTAAGTCGCTCTGGATAAGAGCGTCTGCTAAATGACTAAAATGTAAATGTATGTAAACTTCCGACTTCAACGGTATATAAGGTCCCACAGTTCACAGTGCATGTCAGAGCAAAAACCAAGCCATGAGGTCGAAGGAATTGTCTGTAGAGCTCCGAGACAGAATTGTGTCGAGGCACAGATCTGGGGAAGTGTACCAAAACATTTCTGCAGCATTGAAGGTCCCCAAGAACACAGCGGCCTCCATCATTCTTAAATGGAAGAAGTTTGGAACCACCAAGACTCTTCCTAGAGCTGGACGCCCGGCCAAACTGAACAACAGGGGGAGAAGGGCCTTGGTCAGGGAGGTGACCAGGAACCCGATGGTCACTCTGACAGAGCTCAAGAGTTCCTCTGTGGAGATGGGAAAACCTTCCAGAAGGACAACCATCTCTGCAGCACTCCACTAATCAGGCCTTTATGGTAGAGTGGCCAGACGGAAGCCACTCAGGAGTGGCTTCTGGACAAGTCTCTGAATGTCCTTGAGTGGCACAGCCAGAGCCCAGACTTGAACCCGATCTAACATCTCTGGAGAAACCTGAAAATAACTGTGCAGCGATGCAAACTACCCAAATACAGGTGTGCCAAGCTTGTACCGTCATATCCAAGAACACTCAAGGCTGTAATTGCTGCCAAAGGTGCTTCAACAAATACTGAGTAAAGGGTCTGAATAATTATGTAAATGTGATATGTTTTTTTTATTTTTAATACATTAGCTAACATTTCTTTAAAAAGTTTTTGCTTTTGTCATTATGGGGTATTGTGTTTAGATTGATATGGGAAAAAAAACAATTTAATCTATTTTAGAATAAGGTTCTAGCGTAACAAAATGTGGCAAAGTCAAGGGGTCTGAATACTTTCCGAATGCACTGATAAAAGCAGACTGTTAAGATTGAAAGCTGACCTCTTAAGATTGAGAGAACATTTTAATACAAAGCAGTACAAAAAAAACAAAATAAGTGAATAAATAAAAAATAGTAGTTATTTTCCTGACTGGTAAAAATGCAGTTTGAGACAAGCCTTGTGAACATACAACAAGCAGAGGAAATACAGTAGTTACAGACAGTGGTACGTAGGTGCGGCAGTGTGAATACAGTATAGTGCAATACAATAAAGGAGACACAGTCCAATACAGTAGTTAAAAATACCTACATTATATGTTTCCACCAACCACAGGGTTGAGGATGAATTCCAGAACATGTGGAGTGTTTCTGTCAGCACATCACATCACATCCAGGCAGGAGGAGAACAGTTCAGGACATGAAACATAGTCAATAATAATGACAATGTGTGATCTACTGCATATCTACGTCAGTTCATAGCTGTGTGTGTGTGTGAGAGAGAGAGAGAGAGTGTGAGTGAGTGAGTGAGAGAGTGAATGTCATTGCCAGACTGGCAGCGCTTACTATGTGAACATCAGTGATGCGACAGTGTTTTTGGTCAGTGCAGTAAAACATTTCACAGTGTCACCAGAGGCCATTTTTAACACTCCCTCTCTTCCTAAAGCCACATCTTCTCTCTAACCTACGATGTGTCCATTGTATGCTTATCTAGAGCGGTGGGGCCTCTAATGATCAAAATGTCATACTTCTTCATAATGAATTCCTGTCCTGATACAGGGTATATGAAAAGGAGAACTCAGTAGTTAAAGAATGTCAGTTATTTGGTATGAGGATCGTTGAGTACAGAACGACTCCCTGGGACCATTTAATGACTACGTCTGGCAGCAACTGGTCACACACAAATTCACTAAGGCCATTCCACAGCAAACATGACACATACACAAGCAAATGGAAAGAAGCCTAGACCCTGTGCAGTTGAGGCAAGACACACTCAAACACAAACTTCCAAGCGCACATATTCAAACGCGGCCCAAAACAAACACACAATTAAGGAAGCGCCTAGGAGTTGTTTGAACTCTCCAGTTCTGGAAAAGCTAAAATTAAACTGAGCGGAGATGAACAGAGAGGGAGAGGCATCATTCTGGGTCCTCTTCAATGCAGACAAGACTCCTCCTGAAAGCTAGTCTCTGTAAATGCCCAGGGGAAAGAGACATGGTCCAAATGACTATGTTTACAGTGCAGATAAACTTCCAGTATAAACAGAGGGAGCGTTTCCTATAGGAGTGTGAGAGACAGAGAGGATGAGGGGAGGTAGAGCAGAGCAGGAGAGGAAGACCAGAAAGGAGTGAGTGAGGCGGGAGAGAGGTGGTATGGCCTGACGGGAGAGAGGTGGTATGGCCTGACGGGAGAGAGGTGGTATGGCCTGACGAGAGAGAGGTGGTATGGCCTGACGGGAGAGAGATGGTATGGCCTGACGGGAGAGAGGTGATATGGCCTGACGGGAGAGAGGTGGTATGGCCTGACGGGAGAGAGGTGGTATGGCCTGACGGGAGAGAGGTGATATGGCCTGACGGGAGAGAGGTGGTATGGCCTGACGGGAGAGAGGTGGTATGGCCTGACGGGAGAGAGGTGGTATGGCCTGACGGGAGAGAGGTGGTATGGCCTGACGGGAGAGAGGTGGTATGGCCTGACGGGAGAGAGGTGGTATGGCCTGACGGGAGAGAGGTGGTATGGCCTGACGGGAGAGAGGTGGTATGGCCTGACGGGAGAGAGGTGATATGGCCTGACGGGAGAGAGGTGGTATGGCCTGACGGGAGAGAGGTGGTATGGCCTGACGGGAGAGAGGTGGTATGGCCTGACGGGAGAGAGGTGGTATGGCCTGACGGGAGAGAGGTGGTATGGCCTGACGGGAGAGAGGTGGTATGGTATGGCCTGACACTGGGGGGGGGGGGTTGGAATAACAAGCTTGGGAGATGGAGGAGGATGGTGTGTGTGTTTAGGATAGACAGTTGGTGTGTGAAGGGGGTGGGGGAGACAGACAGACCAGTTGAAATCAAGAGTATGTATGTCTCAAGCTCTTGGTTTCTTCTCTGTTGAGGAGGTCTGCTGTGCTTCAACAGTCCCCCCTGCGGAGACTGGACCTACTGAAGGAATTTCTGTGAAGACATAAAAAGATAAAAGACAGATGAAATGTTATCTGGACCAGGGTTTTGCAATATGTGGATGAAGGAGCCTCTTAATTGCTGGTATGGTGTATGTCATTTTCTGTTCTGCCAGGTGTGGCTGTGGTGTATCTGGTTGTGATTAGAAATCCTCCAGCCCTCTAACACTCACATAAGACACGCAGCTGGCTCCAAAAAGCCCCAGTCAAAACCAACCAATAATGTGCTGAGACTTTCCAAAACAAATCTGCTGAGATTATTGAAGCAGCAGCTGCATTGTGTGTGGATGAAGTGGTACTACTAGTGGTACTCAGTGGGGCGTGATGCATTTTTGTGTGACTACGCGTATGTAAAGTGTCGAGTTACTACAGTTTTAAAAAAGCAGAGGCTGGCAGTGGTGTGTTAAAATGGATTAGCTCACAGTGTGTGTGTGTGTGTGTGTGTTTGCATCTGTGTGTGTGGAAGAGTATGGTGTCGAGTTACTATTGTGTAGGCTGTAGATGTCAGTGCTCTGTAGAGCTGGATGCGCTCATAGTGTGTGTGTGTGTGGTGTGTGTTGTGTGGTGTGTCTGTGTATTATGAGTGTGTGAATCCAGTTTGTTGTAACCTTTGTGTAGCCGGCTGAAGCCCTGTAGCTGGCAGTGTTCTGTAGAGCTGGGGGATCTTGCGGTTGATGAGCGGTCCCAGAGACTCTTTGAGTTTATTGTAGTTCCTCTCCATTTCCTTGTGGTACTCTTTCTGGTCTGGACCAATCAGAGTCTTGTTCTTCCTCAGGGCATCCTCACACCTGAAGGAGAGGAAGGAGCACACACACACGGAGTCGGAGTCTGTTCACTGGGTTATTGAACTGTGTGTGTGTGTGTGTGTGTGTGTCAGACTGTATGGTCCATGTACAGGCTTTGTAAGGTGTCATCACCTCTTAGTGAAGTCTTTAAAGCAGAGGCGTAGTTTGTTGTGATGACGGTACAGCTTGGGGTCATCAGGAATGTCAGAGAGAAAGACCTGAGCGACCTCCAGAGGGCCCTGCATGAGAGACGGACGATTACGTACACACTCCAGCATGTCAAACACACACACACAAAGGGATATTACACAACACAACACACACCCACACACAGTACCTGGTTGACAGTGGTGCCCACAGAGCCCTGCAGCACCATCTGCAGCATCTTGGCGTCGGCAGGCTCCTGGTGGGTGGCGAAGGCCAGCTCCTGGGTCTTCTTCTGCATGTCCTCTATGGCCACCTCCATGGGCACCAGGATGATCTGGAGAGGAGAGGGGACAGCAACATGATCATGAGCACTGCTTCACTGCTAGTGGGTTAAGCTAGTGCTAAAGCTCTTTGAGCGCCTGGAAAAACACTGCTAAATATAAATCCAATCCATCATTCACTGTTCAGTGCTCACCATGTTTCACAGTACAGTCAGACATGTATACAGTGACCCCACCTCCTCTTTGTGGATGACGTTGATGCGTGTCTTGATGTAGGGGAAGGCGTGGGACGTGGTGAGGATGGATTTGCGTTTGTACTGCTCGTGCAGGTCCCCGTGGGCGCGCCCATCCAGGGTGAACGGGGTGCAGTACATGAAGGTGCGCAGGTTGTAGTTCTTGTCGAAGTAGGTGATCCTCTCCTTCAGCTCGTACGTGTCGAAGAAGGGCTCCACGTAGGTGATCTGGAGGTAGGCCTAAGAGCCACGCAGATATACAACACATAGATCAGTACTAGAAGTCATTCCTCACGTCCCCATGTAAAAACCGCAACCCAAACCTTCAGTCTTTTCTCTTTCTGAGAGACTTTGGGCCTTTTACCTTATTGGGGTCCAGCTTGTTCTTGTCCACATGGTTGGAGTCCTTGATAATCTCCACCACATCATCTCCAAACCGCTCAGCATAGAACTCCTGAAAAATATGTAGATGAAACACATTCAAAAGACTGGTATCAGCTTATAATACACATATTGCACAACTCCGCAATGATCCAGTGAGTTTCATAAATTGTCACTGATGTCTTTGGGTGCTTTATATAAATGATTATTAACATCATCCTCATCATCATCCTCCTCCTCAGACCGTACCTCTAGTCTGTGGGAGATCTCAGCCAGCTTGGTGATTGAGGGCTCCTTGTACACAAACTCCTGCTCATCCAGGTCCCCATAGCGACAGCCGTAGAAGCCCACCCGGAAGTAGGTCCCAAACATCCTCTACACACTATAGCGAGGGGGATGGAAGACAGAGAGAGAGGGGGGATGGGGGAAGAATAGGAAAACAGAATACAGAGATTACTTTCAGAGTCACTTAGTCTAAGCTGTCCTCAATTGACATGTTACATGAGTCTAAGCTGTCCTCAATTGACATGTTACATGAGTCTAAGCTGTCCTCAATTGACATGTTACATGAGTCTAAGCTGTCCTCAATTGACATGTTACATGAGTCTAAGCTGTCCTAAATTGACATGTTACAACCAGGGCTCTAAAGTGCGACCACATGCGACAAAATATTTTGCTGTGCGACCCGGAGTTTTAATTTGGGAGCGGCGTAAAAAAATCTAAAAATCTGATAATTCTTTCAATAATAATTGTTGTAATGGTAAGGCTTTGCTGAACCATTGTTCCCAAGCACAGATTCGTTAGCATCATGCTTGCACCATTAATACAGCGACAACTGCTTGTTTCTAACAGTTCAAAAGATTTGACCCATATTACCGAAATGTCTTGCATGTCCTCATCAAACTTGACACTCTTAAAGAGACAGTGTACAATTTTCAATGCAATGCAGCTCAATCGGAAAATAGTGCTTTTACATAATGTAGAAACCGAATATTCCACAAATGACTTTTTAATTTAAATGACAGGTATTTGTATTAACATGTTCACTTTTTATAATAAACAAATGTATATATAGGGTTACATATTAGTTTCTAGGGCACAACATATGCTTCAGAAGTAGCTAGAATTCATTTAGGCTGTATCTCAATCAATTAAAGAAATCTTATTTTCTGGTGCGCCTACATTTTTAAAGTTGGGAACACCAGTGCTACCAATGAAAATGTTAATTTAGAGCCCTGCTTAAAACATTGAAACCATATGCTACCACAGCAACCAGTAAAGACACCCAGGGGAGTTGGAGCCAGTCAATCTTGTGCAACTGTTTTAAACAACTGTGTATTGGTTAAGTGTGTGAAAGTGTGAATGCAATGCAAAACTGTGGTTTGAATAAGTGTTGGGAAGAGTTTTTGAACATTTTACTCACCAGTTAGGAAACATCATCCAGAAAGGAAAGGCAGGGAAACCACGGGAAAGAGAAAGAAAATATGATTGTTTAAATGCATATAAACTCAATGTCGGTTAAGTTACACAAACAAACAGCATATTTAATTTACTTTACCTCCCATCCTGAACTCTGGTTGTAGATTTTGTTAAAGGCGTCCTGCAGCTTTCCGTGGACAGTGGCCAGCTTCTTAAAGTCCCTGTTGGCCTCGTGGACTGGGAGTAGGATCTTATACACCTCGTTGATGGCCTCATACATTGAAGCCTGCAGGAGAGATACAGGATGAAACAGTGAGAGGACAGTGAGAAGTCTACCTACAGCACACTACAATACAGTATACTCCAAAAATCTGGCTTTCTCTATGTTAACATACAGCTCTGACTATGTACTAGGTGGTTAGGCAATCTGATGCTGTGTAGGGCGTCCACTCAAAGAGAGATTCAAAAGTTGTTTATCATGTATTTAAAGGAAATCTCAAGGTAAAGAAAATCTGAGTAATACCATGTGGAAGGAGGTTGCAGCTTGCTCCAGGAGCCCCACCAGGCCCGACTCGCTGAAGTACTTCCCCGCACAGATACCCTCCTCCTCTGGGGACAGGATATCATCAGACACCGCTGACTCCTCCAGAACGTTAGACGAGATGTGCTACAGCAGGTAAGGAACATAGCAGTCAGGAAAAGACTCAGCTAAGGTTTTAAGGTATACTAAAATGGACACGAAACACTCACAGAAACACACACACACACACACACACACACACACACACACACACACACACACACACACACTCCTGACCTGGAAGGTGACACAGCCAATGGGCAGGTAGCGGCAGTCCTCCAGCATGTTGAGGTACTCTGCCACCAGGGCGGCGCTGTGCACCAGGCAGTGGGCTGCCTCCGCGTGGTTCCCTCTCTCAGAGTGCTTCCCTGCCATGTTCTGCAGCCACGTCAGGCGCAGGTCAGGGGAGTTCTGGTAGCCCTTAGCAATCCTGAGGGGGGAGAGAGGAGGTGGGAAGAGAGAAAGACAGAAAAATCAGGGTGGTACATAGCTAATGCAATCCAAGCCTATGGATTTCATAGTTGTATGTTTACAGATTTGTTTCCAGATTTGTTTGTGGATGGGAATGTGTTTGAATGGGAATTTGTTTGGATGCGAATGTGTTTGAGAGAAAGTGGTTGTGCAGATGAGACAGCTGTCGTATGTGTAATACCTGTACATGAGATCAATGAGCATCTCAGGGTCCTGCTGGTGCTCCTTCATCTTGACTGTGTCAGTCAGAATCATGTGCAGGTTGAACACCAGATCCTGGACCTGTTCTGGGAACGAGGAGTCCCGTAGCTCCAGGTCCTCCTCTGCGTAGGTCAGGATGGTTTTTAAGGAGCGTCGGAGGTGCTCCTCGTTGAAGTTCTGAGATGTCCCCACCAGGGAGGACAGGGACATGGTCACCTGCATCTTCACCCGAGCAAAGTTCTACATCAGAGAGAGAGGATGAGTCAATACTGAAGACTACAGGGGATTTGACCCATACAGAATTACACAACATATCAGTTGATGGTGTTGAGACTGAATTGGAACCATCTTTACTTCTATTCTTATTGCTGTGGCATTGTTGAGAGGTGAACCTGCAAGTAAGCATTTCATTGTAATGTATACACCATGTGTATCCTGTGCATATGACAAATTGTATTATGGTGGGAAGATCTTAGACTGGTAATCCAAACTGAATTCCCACTTCGTTTCACTATTGCGTTCACTTTACAGTGCTATGAAAAAGTATTTGCCCCCTTTCTAATTTTCTCTACTTTTGCATATTTGTGATACTGAATGTTATCAGATCTTCAACCAAAACCTAATATTAGATAAAGGGAACATAAGTGAACAAATAACACAACAATTACATATTTATTTCATAAACAAAGTTATGCAACACCCAATTCCCCTGTGTGAAAAAGTAATTGCCCCCTTACACTCAATAACTGGTTGTGCCACCTTTAGCTGCAATGACTCCAACCAAATGCTTCCTGTAGTTGTTGATCAGTCTCTCACGTCGCTGTGGAGGAATTTTGGCCCACTCTTCCATGCAGAACTGCTTTAACTCAGTGACGTGTGGGTTTTCAAGCATGAACTGCTCGTTTCAAGTCCTGCCCCAACATCTCAATTGGGATTAGGTCTGGACTTTGACTAGGCCATTCCAAAACTTCCATTTTGTTGCTTTTTAGCAATTTTCATGTAGACTTGATTGTGTGTTTTGGATCATTGTCTTGCTGCATGACCCAGCTGCGCTTCAGCTTCAGCTCACAGACGGATGGTCTGACATTCTCCTGTAGAATTCTCTGATACAGAGCAGAATTCATGGTTCCTTCTATTAAGGCAAGTCGTCCATGTCCTGAGGCAGCAAAGCATCCCCAAACCATCACACCACCACCACCATGCTTGACCTTTGGTATGATGTTCTTACTGTGGAATGCAGAGTTTGGTTTTCGCCAGGCATTACTGGAACCATGTCATCCAAAAACGTATACTTTTGAATCATCTGTCCATAGAACGTTCTTCCAAGAGTCTTGATGATCATCCAGGTGCTTTTTGGCAAACTTGAGTAAACTTTTTGGACGAGATGGGTCCCATTATGCCTGGCGAAAACCAAACACTGCATTCCACAGTAAGAACATCATACCAAAGGTCAAGCATGGTGGTGGTGGTGTGATGGTTTGGGGATGCTTTGCTGCCTCGGGACATGGACGACTTGCCTTAATAGAAGGAACCATGAATTCTGCTCTGTATCAGAGAATTCTACAGGAGAATGTCAGACCATCCGTCTGTGAGCTGAAGCTGAAGCGCAGCTGGGTCATGCAGCAAGACAATGATCCAAAACACACCATCAAGTCTACATGAAAATTGCTAAAAAGCAACAAATTTGAAGTTTTGGAAAGGCCTAGTCAAAGTCCAGACCTAATCCCAATTGAGATGTTGTGGCAGGACTTGAAACGAGCAGTTCATGCTTGAAAACCCACACGTCACTGAGTTAAAGCAGTTCTGCATGGAAGAGTGGGCCATAATTCCTCCACAGCGACGTGAGAGACTGATCAACAACTACAGGAAGCATTTGGTTGGAGTCATTGCAGCTAAAGGTGGCACAACCAGTTATTGAGTGTAAGGGGGCAATTACTTTTTCACACAGGGGAATTGGGTGGTGCATAACTTTGTTTATGAAATAAATATGTAATTGTTGTGTTATTTGTTCACTTATGTTCCCTTTATCTAATATTAGGTTTTGGTTGAAGATCTGATAACATTCAGTATCACAAATATGCAAAAGTAGAGAAAATTAGAAAGGGGGCAAATACTTTTTCATAGCACTGTATAACAGTTAAACGGAGTGTGAATTCAGTTTGGTTTTCCAGGCTTTGACAAGCTTCTGTATGAGTGAGACTCACGTTGCCGATCTCAAAGTTCTGCCTCATGAGCAGGTAGAGGGAGGCGGAGGCTTGACTCCGGACAGAGCCCACACTACTGCTGCAGTGGCGGAGCAGACGCAGACACAGGTCAGCACACAGCTCTGTATCCTCCTCAAACAGCATCTCTGGGAACTACACACACAGGACACACAACACTTAATACACACACACACAGGACACACAACACTTAATACACACACACACAGACACACACACTCACACACACACACACACACACACACACACACACACACACACACACACACACACACACCTTGAAGACCAGTCCCCTCTGTGTAGTGAAGCAGTGCTGCAGGAAGAGGGCACTCTGACTCCCTGCCATGCTGTGGAGGAGGACTCTCAACACCCCGCCCAAAACACTCTCCTTCAGCTCTGACACCTGCACCGTCTTCACTATGATCTCCAGTGTGTCCAGGACGACCAGAGAGGCTTCAGTGGCCAGGTTTCCATCCACCACTGACTCTTGCTCTGTCTCCACCTTAGTTCTGCAACGAGACAGGGTTTACTATCACTCAAACACACACAAATCCATACAAACTTCAATATATACAATGTGCCTATACAAATACTGTACACAGACTGTTGATTACATGTTTTATCAAGTCATTGGTCTACCTTGGCATTAGAGTCTGTGCATATTGTGGGGACCTACTTGTCGACTCTGTCTGTATTCTGTCTCCAGTGAGTGACATTCTTCCTCCATCTGACATTCTCATTACCATATGGACTCCGCTCTGAACAAAAACAAAACATATGGACACTTGTAACAACCACAAAGAAACATTGCATGTAGAAAATCTCAAACTATGATGGCCCATCCAGTGCTGGTACCTCTACAGCGGCGGACCATCTCCTGTCGGGCTCCGATGGTTCCCAGTATAGCCTCCTCTAGACGAGCCTTCATGTCCTGAGACTTCTTAAACGTCAGGCTGTTGATACGCTCCAGAGCCTTCCTCCCCTGGGACAACCAATCAGAGATGGAACAGTCAGAATAGTTATAATAGGAGGTATTCTGGTCTGAGAGTCAAACATGGGTAACATGTGAAGGATGAGAGGTATAGATGTATGCTCAGCGAGGAGGCCCAGAAGGGGTGCCTACCTTGTACTCGAAGCAGGACACTGAGAGGTGCAGCAGGTCTAGCAGCCTGTTGATCTGAAGCACAGAGAGGTCTGACACCCAGCTCTCCAGCAGAGCAGCGTCTGCGTTCTTCAGAACCCACAGGAAAGACACCAGCAGAGTCCTACTGCACTCTGCAGACAGAGAGCTGCACTGACGACCAGTCTGGGAGAGAGATGAACACATACATTAGGGCTAGGAGTTTTTCCTGATGTCCCGTTCCAACAATGTAACTTTCCAACAACAATGTCACGTTCCAACAACAATGTCACGTTCCAACAACAACGTCACGTTCCAACAACAACGTCACGTTCCAACAACAACGTCACTTTCCAACAACAACGTCACTTTCCAACAACAACGTCACTTTCCAACAACAATGTCACTTTCCAACAACAATGTCACTTTCCAACAACGTCACTTTCCAACAACAATGTCACGTTCCAACAACAATGTCACGTTCCAACAACAATGTCATGTTCCAACAACAATGTCATGTTCCAACAACAATGTCACTTTCCAACAACAATGTCACCATCCAACAACAATGTCACGTTCCAACAACAATGTCACGATCCAACAACAATGTCACGTTCCAACGTCACATTCCTACAACAATGTCACTTTCCAACAACAAATGTCACGATCCAACAACGTCACGTTCCAACAACGTCACGTTCCAACAACAATGTCACATTCCAACGTCACATTCCAACAACAATGTCACGTTCCAACAACGTCACATTCCAAAAACAATGTCACGATCCAACAACGTCACGATCCAACAACAATGTCACGTTCCAACAACAATGTCACGTTCCAACAATGTCACGTTCCTACAACAATGTCACTTTCCAACAACAATGTCACGTTCCAACAACAATGTCACGTTCCAACAACGTCACGTTCCAACGTCACATTCCTACAACAATGTCACCTTCCAACAACAATGTCACGTTCCAACAACGTCACGTCCAACAATGTCACGTTCCAACGTCACATTCCAACAACGTCACGTTCCAACAACGTCACATTCCAACAACAATGTCACGTTCCAACAACGTCACGTTCCAATAACAATGTCACGTTCCAACAATGTCACGTTCCAACGTCACATTCCAACAACAATGTCACTTTCCAACAACAATGTCACGTTCCAACAACAATGTCACTTTCATTTACATTTTACATTTTAGTCATTTAGCAGACGCTCTTATCCAGAGCGACTTACATGAGCAATTAGGGTTAAGTGCCTTGCTCAAGGGCACATCGACAGATTTTTCACCTAGTCGGCTTGGGGATTAGAACCAGCGACCTTTCGGTTACTGGCACAACTATCTTAACCACTAAGCTACCTGCCGCCCCCACGTTCCAACAACAACGTCACGTTCCAACAACAACGTCACTTTCCAACAACAATGTCACTTTCCAACAACAATGTCACGTTCCAACAACAATGTCACGTTCCAACAACAATGTCACGTTCCAACAACAATGTCACGTTCCAACAACAATGTCACGTTCCAACAACAATGTCACGTTCCAACAACAATGTCACGTTCCAACAACGTGGATGAGAAAGACAGTCAGAGAAGCTCATGAGCAGTGAGCCATCTACAGGCAGCGAGAGGAAGTTCAGTATGGAGGGTGTAATTAGAAGAAAGGCATGTTGTACCCCCTCTGGTGGGTGGATTTGCCCCATGCTGGTACTGTAGCTTAGTGATGAAGTGTAGTACAAAGGATTTCAATAACAGTGGGAGGGGGAAAATAAGTTCAATCGTTACCAGGATTACTGGAGTTACTAAAAATGGCTGAGATATGAAAGCCTGAGGCAGTAAGCTCCCACACAGCAGAAGGGGGCTGATTATGTCACTACTCACCACCGTGGGCATGGTGAAGTTGGGGGCTTTGGCATGCGGCAGCGGGGAGCCGGCGATCGCCATGGCGACAGACTGACTGATGGTTCCGTTGTCTGGGTCCCCGTCGTCTTGCATAGCGGAGGCATGGCGGCCCCGAGTGGGAGAGGTGTCTGACAAACACAGGAACAAGACATACTGTCAATTCTATCAACCTAAGCCAGAATAACTAACTAGCATGCAATTTCCCACCTCCAATGAGGGTTTAAACACAACGCAACATGGTCAGAGAAGAGGATGATGATACTGGTTAACCTACAGCAGGGGTAGGCAACTAGATCCAGAAACGGGAACGATTTTTGACGGAGTGGATGGGTGGCCCTAACATAATTATAATAATTTGTACACTGCAAATTGATCACAACTAAGCCCAAAAAGAGGTTGCATTTGATAATAACTATAATTTCATACCTTGATTACATTGAAACATGTCTCTTTTTTTTGTGTGTGGGAATAGTTGGGAACAGATTTTCTAAATGAAACACATTGTTTGCTGAATTCCTGGTGATTTTACAGTCTTTTTTTACAACCCCAAAAAACTTACTGGCCGTTTTTGGCACGCGGGCAGCCTGTTGCCGAGCCCTGACCTACAGTGTGTCCTTCTCACCTGTGAAGTCATGGAGCTGGGGCAGGGTGTCCATCACGATGGGGATGAGGGGCAGGTAGAGCTGGGCGATGTGGGCTCGCACCTGGGGGTCCGTGTAGCGAGGATCCGCATCATGACTGCACATCAGAGAGTGGACTGCACTGATGGCCTTCTTATGCAGGAAAAACACCCTGGGGAAGACTGAATGAATGAGAATGTGCCGTGTGTGTCTGCTTGTATGTGTGTGTGTGTATGTGTGTGTGTGTGTGTGTGTGTGTAATGCCTCCTCACCCCTCCCCATCAGGCTCCAGGATGAGGGATAGCTCAGTCAGCAGCAGGCCAGACAGGAAGTGTTGCTGTCTGAAGGGGACGGAGAGCTCAAACATACTGGCCACGCCCTGGTCCTGATGCATACTGGAGAACGCTGAACCCTGAGAGACGGAGGGAGAGGGAGATGGATGGATGGTAGGAGGAGGGAGAGGAAGGACTTTCTAGCAAGAGTAAGGGAGACAGTCAATTTGTGGCTAAGAGTATACACTCCTCAACTGTTTATTACTACAGATGTCAGCGGATGACAAAGTTGGCCCTTGGTCAAGATCATTGTGTTGTCTAGTAATGAATGGAGCCAGTCTAGTGGAGTTACCTGGGAGGTGGTGGAGGAGGTGGAGGGGGAGGGAGAGGCGGGGGGGCTGAGGGTGGAGCAGGGTAGGTTGAGGGTGACGTAGTGCTCATGGCTGCACACGATGCGGGTGAAGTCCATTCTCAGAGCTGTCAGAGAGCTGGGGTTCTGGGCTGTGTGGAACTTGTTGGCAATCTGACATACACACACACAAACACACACACACACACACACACACACACACACACACACACAGACATATGGTTCAGCTATGTGTAAGACTGTCAACATATTCTGGGACTGGTTGCAGTAAAAGCAGATGATGTAATGTGTGTCTGTCATTTGTTATGACTCCATTGATGACTGACAGTGGGTTTAAATACTGGCTTGTATTGTGGCAGAATAGTGACACTGTCTGTATGCATGTTTGTACGTGCCTGTTTGTAGTAGAACCAGACACTCACTGTCTGAGAGTGGGTGAGTGGGTGTCTGTTTATCGTTGGAGCAGATGACAGGACCTGTGTGTGTATGTGTGTGTGTACCTGTTTGTAGTAGGAGCGGATGAGGTTGAAGACAAAGCCACGGTCCATGAGAGACAGCAGGTCATTCAGGAAGAAGGCCAGACTGCTGTTCAACCTCTCCACAAGCTCCACATCCTGAGAGAGAGGGGGAGAGAGAGAGAGAGAGAGAGAACGAGAGAGAGAAGGAGAGATAGAGAGGGAGAGATAGAGGAGGGAGAGATAGTCAGTGATTAGAGAAAAGTGAATATGGGAAGGGTTAAGAAGACATAGAAACATGGAGGAGTGGGAGATAAAGGTATACTTTGTATTCCCCAAAAAAGGGAAATGTTCTAATGGCCCTTGGGTTGTGGCACTGTACCTTGTGGTATCGGCCTGCTACATCAGCACTGATAGCACCCACTAGAGCAGCGATGTCATCCACAAAGCGGTCTGGGAAGCGCTGGCGTCTGGGAAGGTCTAGTCGGGAGGACAGGAACAGGTGGTGGGACATACTCTTTGTCTGGGAGAGGAGGAGAGGGATCATGGATTGTATCTACTTCTTCAAATGAACACTGGCTATGTAAAACATCATATTCCTTTACGCTTTTCTCTGAAGGAGAAATTTGACCAACTGTTTCTTGATTTATGGAAATCCATAATGGCCTGTGTCATGACGACGAGTGAGTAAATACAAAGAAAAAAAGTGTCAAGATCTCATGAAAGATGCCATACAGACGCAACCGTCATCATCCTCATTAACATTCAGATACGTACCATGAGTTGGAAGAAGAACCAGGCCTGTTGCAGTGCTGCCTCCCTCACTGTGCTGGTGCTCACCACCCACTGTAGAGCCAGCTCCTCATGGAGCAACTACACCAGGAAGTAAACACACACAGGGTCACAGAGAGAAACACACAGGCAGAGTGCAGTACACCCCGGTTAGCAACAGTGGCTAACGCAGGAAAAGCTAGCTGAAATACCCAGGTAAAAATGTGACCGTGTGAAAATACTGAGCTAACACTACTACCATAAAATCTCTCATAAAAGGTAGGGCTGTCTGCAAACAAACAACACACAGTGAGAAAAGCTACTACTATGCTAACAACAGGGTTAATGTAGAACACTAACATAATACATCCTGTAGATAGCATTAGAGGAACATGGTACTATAGCCAGGTCTTACAATGTAGGTAATGTAGGAGATCCCAGATAACAAACTTTACTCATACCTGGCTTTGATGACTGTGTTAACACTAGCTGATTAAACAATGACTTCTCTCTCACACACACACAGACAGAGACACACACACAGACACACACACACACACACTTACAGTATGAACTGATAAACACCTGTGTGAGTGTTTTACACAAGTGTGTTACACATACTGACAAACACAGAATGGATGAGGATGGACAAGGGTGTTAGTATAGTGTTTAAGACAGTGTATGACAACGGTACCTTCTTGGCAATCTGTCTTGTTGGAGCTGAACAGAAGGTGGTGCTGTCCACAAAGGCAGACATGCGATTGCAGCCACGATCACTTGCCTGATAGAGTAGCGGAGCGATGGAAACAGTGATGAGGACAAAGAGCAGAAGTGAGTAAGGTGGAAAAAATAAAGAAATGTGATGGATGGATAGTCTTCCTGGACTTTATTGACTAGCTTGGATAGAACAGATGTTAGTGTCAGTTGATGTTCAGATGGTGTTCCATGCAGCTGATAGGATGAAAAGTGATCCTAATGAAAGGCATAATTATGAATGCGAGGGCGAGCCCAGCTAAGCCAAGGAGATGAAAAGGAACAAACCAATGACAGACAGACAGACAGACAGCTGACAAAATGGACCATAGACAGACACACAGTTCAGCAGCCACATATGAGTAGAGGAGGGAGGGGCAGCGAGGAGGGTGTTGTTGGGTATGGGGTGAACATTGGGTTTGTTCTGGAGGCCGAAACGTTACAGAATGTTCAGATAGAAATGTATCGGGTAGAACAGACGTCATTGTCTCATGTAGAATAGGGAATCATGTCCGCTCTAGTCATTATATTTCTATCAGCAACATTCTGAACAATTCTCGTTACTGAATGAACCGGCACCCATGGTGGAGGGGTAGGTAGTTGAAGGTAGGGAAGGAGGGTTGTTGGCACCTGCTTGAGCTCACAGCTGAAGTTGGGGTTCCGGCGTAGCACAGCTCTGGAGCCCCCGGGGGCATAAGCAGAGTTTACCCAGGAGTGGGAGCGGTCTATCCCCTGAACATCACATCACATCAGCCACCACCGCACCGCACCGACAGCAACACATAGGCAGCCACAGGCCAGGGGGAGAGAGGGAGGGAGGGAGAGAGGGAGGGAGGCAGAGAGAGAGGGAGCGAAGGAAGGTTAGGGAGGGTGGGAGGGAGAGGGGGGATTAGGGAGGGTTGGAGACAAGGGTGAAATTAGAGAGGGAGGAGAAGGCAGGAAGAGAGGGAGAGAGGAGGGGGAGGAGGGGAATAGTGAGGGATCGAACACAGAGGGACAGACAGACATAGGCACAGCACAAGATTGCACAATTGACAACAGCGGTGGAATCAACCAACCATTGGCACAGACAGACAGGAATCTCTGCAACCACAGACATGCACATCAAGATACTACACTGGAGTGTCACTACAGGAGGACGAGGGGAGTCTGATTGTATGTTTATTCACAGGAAACACATAGGACAGACATTCAGCGTACATTTAAAACAGCCAGAAAACCATTTAACCACCATTTGAGAAAGTGTCTATGTTTAGACTGGAAGAGGCAGCAACACTATCATAAGCACACAGATAACATATTCAGGAGTTTGTCACATAGTGCCTTTCCTTCTCCAACTAGAGGAGAAACAGAACAGGTTGTATTTACAGTACCTAGACAGGACAGAGGCAGTGTCTAAGATGGCTGTATTACCGGGAAGGAGCCAATGAGAGAATTCAATTCAATACCATTTGATTTGTATTGGAGATAGAACTGACCTTGCTGCCGATGATCCTCTGCACCTCCTCGTCAGGTGACGTCGGGGTGCTGGCCAGGTCAGGGTTGGAGTTACTGATGCTCTTGGAGTGGGCCAGGTGCAGGGTGCTGGGGCGGGCCGTTGCCCTGGACAACGTGGCGTACTGGATGGGCAGCTGGTAGGCCGGGGTGGCACCCCCTGGGTCAGGGAGAAGAGGAGAGCACTGTTACCAAAAGACACACATATGCTCTTTTTAGTAGAGTGAGAATTCTCCACCCACAAGGTTAAATTAATCACACCCAAGCACATCAGAGACATGGATAGACTAAAATACTCTTCCTTGAAAGCATTGGGACTACATCATTACAGCTGGTGTGGCGATATAGTGACTCTTCAGTGCCTGAGCATGGGTCTGCTGTTCCATTCCTCACCAGTAGGGGGCATGGCAGGCTCGGTGGTGGGCAGGTGGAAGCAGTAGTGGATATAGGAGGCCAGCAGGTTGTTCCTGCCGTGCTGGTCCTGGTTCCCCTCCAGGTTCTTATGGATCTGGTTGACCAGCAGGGACATGGCCTCGAACGCTGCACGACCCAGGTTCACTGAGAGATGGGAATGAGAAAAAGAGGCAGAGATCACACCTGGGTTTGCACTTTTGGGACTGTTCCATTTGTTCCATTGTACAAGGCAAACTCAATCAAGCGTAGACGTAAATTCATTGAAAGATTAATCCTAGATCTTGGAGAAATATTTGACCAGGAGAGTTTCTGTGGGAGAGATGAGGATCTTGAAAGGGAGATGACCGGAGTCAATCTAAGATGGCCGCCCCCTGGAGAGTCGCCAAGTCACTCACCGATCTGTCCTGCGATGATGGGCGGGTGGACGATGAGCAGGATGAGTTTGGAGAGCAGCTGGTGGAGGAAGCGGACGCAGGTGTCGAGTAGCGCCCCCCGCAGGCCGGCCATGCTAGCCTTCAGCTCCCCCTCCACATTGGCCTCACTGATGATACAGTCCTTCAGACGGAATGGGAATGAGTACTCCTCCAGGACGTAACACAGGGTGAAGAACTTATCCAGGTGGGGGTCCTAAGAGACAAAGTCACATATTTGGGGGTGGGGGGGGGGGAACAATCCCATTGACTTGAGTATTAGAGGAAGTGAGGGAAAGAGAGAAGTGTGTGAGAGAGAAAGAGAGAGAGAGAGCGAGAGAGTTACCTGAGTGTGAACTGAGGAGGCAGCTGTCACCTCCACATTGAACACCTGCTTGTGATTATCCACCCACTTCATGCCTGGGAGCTGCACCTGCAATACACACACATTACCTACATCAAACTCAGCCAAACACAGACTAAGCATACAAACGAATGAGTTCATGAGAACTAAGCATGCATGTGCTCACACACGCACACACTTACGTCAGGGGTGAGGACGGAGTAGCTGGCTGGTGGTTTCTCCACAGAGACTGGCAGACTGAAGGAACCGGTCCGTAGGCGGCCATGTTGCATCAGAGGAATCCACTGTGGACACAGACAATTTAATGCACATTATTACATCACACATGCATAAACACACAGCACAGCTAATCACTGATGATAATGTTAGTGTATCAAAGCCCTAAATATTAGTAGCTTGTAACTGAGGTATGTAATGTGTAGGGCAGCACCCTAACTTGGGTCCCATAGTTTCCCCTGGTCAGGTGAGTGAAAAAACCTCTGGGTCCTAGTAAATGGTACTCACGGTGTATCCCACGGGGGTCTCCAGGGGCGTGTTCTGTTTGGGCTGACAGCTGATGTGGTAAAAGGTGAACAGGAGGTGGTGGTTGTCTGTCAGGTTGGCTGGAATCTTCATCTTCACCTCCTCATAGAACTCTGGAGACCTGAGGAGAGAGAGATGGATTGATGAGAGGGGGAAGGAGAGGAAGAAAGAGACGAGAGGATGAGAGGAGTGTAATAGGAAAGGTGTGGAACGGAACGGGGTCTTACTTGTCATGGTAGATGACGGGTGAATAAGCCTCTGTAAAGAACTCGGCACAGCTGGACTTCCCAAAGATCACCTGTTATGACGAGAGGAGACAGTTTTCATTGGATCTATGCCCTTTCTTGACCAGCAGGGGGCTCTGTGTCTCTTAACCTGACCAGCAGATGTCGTCTTCACAGTGATTTGGCACCTCATGTTTTTATTATACACTGAGTGGACAAAACATTAGGAACACCTTCCTAATAATGAGTTGCACCCCCTTTTGCCCTCAGACCATTCTTGATACACAAGGGAAACTATTGAGTGTGAAAAACCCAGCAGCGTTGCACCTACTACTATACTCCGTTCAAAAGGCAATTCAATATTTTGTCTTGCCCATTCACCCTCTGAATTGCACACATACACAATACATGTCTCAATTGTCTCAAGGCTTACAAATCCTTCTTTAACCTGTCTCCTCCCCTTCATCTACACTGATTGAAGTGGATTTAACAATTGACATCAATAAGGGATCATAGCTTTCACCTGGTCAGTCTGTCATGGCCTAATGTTTTATACACTCAGTGTATGTCCATAAAGGAATTTACCAGAATCCTTCTCAGAACTGCTAACTATGTAAATAACATGTCATACTAAATTACATGTAACCTATGGTTCTTTAGCATTACAGTTGGAAGTCTTCCAAATTAGGTCATTTATAATAAGCTGGTTTCTAAACATCATTAATTGAATTTGACAGTTTTTTACAATTTATTGACTGGGAATATGTCCAATGGTTGTTTAGTCTCCACAGGGCTCCTTCAATGGATTAGGACATTGTTGCCAGGGTCCCAGATTAGATTAGGGTGTGTCCTAAAGGCTCTAATCGGATTAAGAATCCACTGCACTGAGACTGAACAACACCACAGCTTTCAGACAGGAAGTTAATTAACCAGTAAAATGGTTGTCTGCTTCCAAAAACCAAGGACTAGGGTTACCTACCCCCAACTCAGTTAAACACACTAGACATTATTGTAGAGTGACCTATTCTTGTGGGACACATCGTATTCCACAGCCTCAGGCTTTTCTTTATGAGGGGGATGCCATTGTCCTGAGAGCACTGTGTTACAACTCTGTAGAGGTTTCCTGTTTTGTGATTGGTGGACTGGTGAAGCAGGCCAACTCACCGGCATGGCCAGACTGGGATCCTCTCCTGCCATGAACTGCACCTTGACAGCTATGTTCCTGACTGAGCCCTGCCGACTGCTGAAGTTCAGGCTCTGGGGGTAGATATACAGCAGGTTCCTGGAAGTGGAGAAGAGGAGGAGGAGGACAAGATGAGGGAGAAGAAAGAAGAGAAACTTGAATTCCCTGATACAACCTGGAAGGCATAGAGGGGTCATTACACTAGTTTCAGCTCAGCTGGCCTACACGCTGCGGCTGCCTGCCAACGCACACACCACAAATATCTTGCCAGGGAGCATGCATGGTCAAATAAATTCTATCTGGCATGTGACAACTTACCACATTTCTGGCACAAAAACAGAACATCTAGCCTACAGTGAGGGAAAAAAGTATTTGATCCCCTGCTGATTTTGTACGTTTGCCCACTGACAAAGACATGATCAGTCTATAATTTGAATAGTGAGAGACAGAATAACAACAAAAAAATCCAGAAAAACACATGTCAAAAATGTTATAAATTGATTTGCATTTTAATGAGGGAAATAAGTATTTGACCCCTCTGCAAAACATGACTTAGTGGCAAAACCCTTTTTGGCAATCACAGAAGTCAGACGTTTCTTGTAGTTGGCCACCAGGTTTGCACACATCTCAGGAGGGATTTTGTCCCACTCCTCTTTGCAGATCTTCTCCAAGTCATTAAGGTTTCGAGGCTGACGTTTGGCAACTCGAACCTTCAGCTCCCTCCACAGATTTTCTATGGGATTATGGTCTGGAGACTGGCTAGGCCACTCCAGGACCTTAATGTGCTTATTCTTGAGCCACTCCTTTGTTCCCTTGGCCGTGTGTTTTGGGTCATTGTCATGCTGGAATACCCATCCACGACCCATTTTCAATGCCCTGGCTGAGGGAAGGAGGTTCTCACCCAAGATTTGACGGTACATGGCCCCGTCCATCGTCCCTTTGATGCGGTGAAGTTGTCCTGTCCCCTTAGCAGAAAAACACCCCCAAAGTATAATGTTTCCACCTCCATGTTTGACGGTGGGGATGGTGTTCTTGGGGTCATAGGCAGCATTCCTCCTCCTCCAAACACAGCGAGTTGAGTCGATGCCAAAGAGCTCGATTTTGGTCTCATCTGACCACAACACTTTCACCCAGTTCTCCTCTGAATCATTCAGATGTTCATTGGCATACTTCAGACGGGCCTGTATATGTGCTTTCTTGAGCAGGGGGACCTTGCGGGCGCTGCAGGATTTCAGTCCTTCACGGCGTAGTGTGTTACCAATTGTTTTCTTGGTGACTATGGTCCCAGCTGCCTTGAGATCATTGACAAGATCCTCCCGTGTAGTTCTGGGCTGATTCCTCACCGTTCTCATGATCATTGCAACTCCACGAGGTGAGATCTTTCATGGAGCCCCAGGCCGAGGGAGATTGACAGTTCTTTTGTGTTTCTTCCATTTGCGAATAATCGCACCAACTGTTGTCACCCTCTCACCAAGCTGCTTGGCGATGGTCTTGTAGCCCATTCCAACCTTGTGTAGGTCTACAATCTTGTCCCTGACATCCTTGGAGAGCTCTTTGGTCTTGGCCATGGTGGAGAGTTTGGAATCTGATTGATTGATTGCTTCTGTGGACAGGTGTCTTTTATACAGGTAACAAGCTGAGATTAGGAGCACTCCCTTTAAGAGTGTGCTCCTAATCTCAGCTCATTACCTGTATAAAAGACACCTGGGAGCCAGAAATCTTTCTGATTGAGAGGGGGTCAAATACTTATTTCCCTCATTAAAATGCAAATCAATTTATAACATTTTTGACATGCGTTTTTCTGGATTATTTTGTTGTTATTCTGTCTCTCACTGTTCAAATAAACCTACCATTACAATTATAGACTGATAATTTCTTTGTCAGTGAGCAAACTTTCAAAATCAGCAGGGGATCAAATACTTTTTTCCCTCACTGTAAATTAGAGCGTAGTATTAGTTAATTGTAGCAGTTTTATAGCAGATAAAATAGCTGTTGAAATCTTAACAAATAGGCCTATAATGTGAGAAGGATGGGAAGTTTTGAGGAAGCATGTGTGACCTAGCAGGGTGTGAGTGACCTTCAACTCCTGTCCAAGTCAAACATGTGAAAGATAACTTCAGAGCATACCAGTGTATTCCAATCCCAAATGTAATTTACTTATCAAGAACATTGTTTATCTATCTAGTATCCACACACTCACAAACAACACAGAGCAGTGTGACATGATATTGTCATGGTCTGATGGTCAGCCCAATATACTGTACTACTGGGCCAGGTTGCATAAAATATCTTAAGTGTTTCTCTTAAGGATTTGCCTTAAGGAATAATTTCCCCTTACCTAAGAGAATTGTTTAAGGGCGTTGTACAGAGCCCCTCAAACGTTTTCCCTAGGTAAGAGCATACTTAAGGGGTTTTACGGTAGTTTGAAGGCATGTATGGCAGAAAAGCTATCTGGTAACCATGGAGAGTGGCGCAGTGGTCTAAGGCACTGCATCGCAGTGCTAACTGTGCCACTAGAGATCCTGGTTCGAATCCAGGCTCTGTCGTAGCCGGCCGCGACCGGGAGACTCAAGGGCGGCGCACAATTGGCCCAGGGTAGGGGAGGGAATGGCCGGCAGGGATGTAGCTCAGTTGATAGAGCATGGCGTTTGCAACGCCAGGGTTGTGGGTTCGATTCCCACGGGGGGCCAGTATAAAAAAAAAAATATATATATATATATATATATATATATATGTATTCACTAACTGTAAGTCGCTCTGGATAAGAGCGTCTGCTAAATGACAAAAAATGTAAAAAAAAAATAAAAAAAAATGAGATGACCTGATTCACTGACTGAAGGTCAAAGAGCATTTATTTTGGGAGATCACAAAATATAACTTCTACATTCAAGACAGGAGAAACAAATTGATTCAGAAGATAATAAAACACGTTTCTTTTAGTTACTTTTTTCTCAACTTGTTTCTATTACTTCAAGCTAACTTACAGAGTAGGTAGCTAGCTAGCCAGCTGGCTTTGTAGCCATTGATTGTGCACCTTCCATTGTTTAGCTAAGTAGCTAGCTAGCTATACACCTTGCTAGCTGGTTGATGTTTTCCTTTTGCAACCAGGGCAGAGGAAAACATTCACTTGCACAAATGCTGTTTACATTGACATCCATACTGAATGAAGCACTTAAGGGACCTCATGGGCACCATTAACTTTTTCACTTAATTTAAGGGAGAAATTCACCTTAAAATGTTTTGTGCAACTGACTAAAAGTTCAACTTGAGATGTTTAATACAACCGGGCCCTGGTCCATATCTACCAGGACAGACAGAGGCTCAGCTGATGTTAATGTAGGGCATGTGTATTTGACACCTGGAGGCCTGACAGAGTTACTCCAGAGGTTGGGATGAATGCCAAGGTCAGCCTGACTAAGGCCACAGAGCTGCTCTCTGATTGGACCACGACTGAGCTAATGTTTTACAGTAATTTTGAACACCCAATATAAAAAGAGACGTATCATTACTGATATCCGATATGAGATGAAAAAGGTACTACTGACCTGAGGCACTTAGACATACAGCTGAGAAACTAAACCCGGGGTACCGTTTTAACGACAATTGAGGAGTAACACCCTTAAAAATCCTTTAAGACAAACAGACATAGGAAGGGGCACTGGGCGATTCTCACTGGATTTTGAGTCGATAGTCTCTCTGAAGAGACAAATAAATAGTCTCTCTATATAGCCTCTGTCCTCAGGTCAGGATGAGGGCCACACTACTCTGCCTGCTGTGTATGGCCATGTGTTTAACGGGGATCGCAGCCAGCCCAGTCCGGAAGGCCCAGAAGAACAACCAGGCTGCCCCCATTGATGACATGAACGTGCTGATGTACGGCGTGCTGCAGTTCAGTGAGACCCTACACCACGTCTACGAGAGCACCGATGCCAAGTTTGCGCGGATCGAGAGGTTGCTGAGGAGACATGAGGAGAGGCTGGAGAGGCTGGGCCAGGAGGCAGGCCAGGCCGCAGACAAGGAAAGACAGATGAGACAGGTGCTTGGACTGATACAGGTGAGGAAACAAACGGGTCATGCTCTGACGAAGGTCTACTGTGACCGAAAACTGAAATGTGCATAGATCTAAGTGTGCAGAGGTTTTTTCTTCAGTAGAACTTCGATCTTCATCACCTTAGCTATACTCTGTCAGGTGTACAGTAGATTTATCTATTTACTGGTGAAAACACACCCAGTCAGACACCTCAAACTAACTGACATTGTCATCAACTGGTAGATGTGTTTTGAGAGGGAAAACCATCTAAAATGATGATCAATTTGTGGATTTCACTCCACAGAGCAACAGGGCAGACAGACATAACCCTGCTTTGCCAACAATCTGAAATCTCAGTCAGTCAGATAAGCTCTATTCCTCTGGGCTCCAACAGGGAGAGAGAGCAGCTGAACAGACAATGGAAAGCAGCTGAACAGACACTATTGGCTATTTGGCTGAATGGGCCAATAACTGCCATGAACCTGAGCACTCAACTATCTGGCTAGCTTTTCAACACAAACACAAAGCCATGTACATATTTGTTTTGTTTACTCAATATAGATCCTAATTTTCTGAGAACAGAGGGCGTGTGAGAATGACATTGGACAGCCAGTATATTGAGGCCAAGGCGGTTTGGGCAGCTGGTCTGAGATCAGTGGGAGGGAGAGAATTTAAAGCCAGATGCTCTTTTCCAAGGGCCAGATGGCTGGTCTGCAGTCAGAGGCTGAGGTGGCCAAGGGTAAACTGGCCCGGATGGAGCAGGAGGAGGGGGAGTTTAGGACTAAGGTGTCCAACCTGGAGACATACCTACAGAACTACCCCCCCAACAGCATACAGGAATTAAAGGTAAGGTACACTTCTCAATCACACACAGACTATGCCAAACAATCCAATGCCAACACACTCAAACTGTTCTATTCCATTAATAAATCCATGTGTGTGTGTTTTCAGGATAGGGCGTTAAAACACTCCAGTGTTCTGGAGGGCCTGCTAACATGGACCCAGTTCCAAAAACAGAGCATTGAGAGTCAGAACCAACAGTTGACCAAGCTACAGAAACTGGTGGGTATAATAGCTGAACATAGTTTGAAAAATTCTAAATAGAATCTGCCCATGATTGATGTAGTGATGGACGCCGTGTTTAAGTTTGCTTTGTTTTTATTTCAGAGTGAAGCCAGGAGATAGCCAGTCCTTTCTCACATCAGCTGATGGTTTCACTGAATCTTAACACAAGTTACTGTAGCTACTACACTCCCTGACTTCACCCTGTGCATCAGTACCCTGTCTACTCATACAAGCATCATTCACACATCACAAAAATGTCCACCCAATAAACTCAATTACAATAACTTGTTATATATTTATACCACTGTATTATATTTCTGAATACATTTAATTGTGTTTAAAACAAGCCCTTTTTTATTGTACATTTTCTTGTTCTTTATTTTAATTCTAATTAATTCTTACTGTCATATTGTATATATTGTGTGCAAATAAAAATATGAACATATAATTTCTGTGCTGTGGTGTTTATGCAGTATATGACATGTAAAATCTATGTATGATCTATGACAGTGTATGAGTCTACTGACCTGTAGGTGGTGTGAGGGGTGTAGACTGACCTGTAGGTGGTGTGAGGGGTGTAGACTGACCTGTAGGTGGTGTGAGGGGTGTAGACTGACCTGTAGGTTGTGTGAGGCGTGTAGACTGACCTGTAGGTGGTGTGAGGGGTGTAGACTGACCTGTAGGTGGTGTGAGGGGTGTAGACTGACCTGTAGGTGGTGTGAGGGGTGTAGACTGACCTGTAGGTGGTGTGAGGGGTGTAGACTGACCTGTAGGTGGGGTGAGGGGTGTAGAGTGACCTGTAGGTGGGGTGAGGGGTGTAGACTGACCTGTAGGTGGGGTGAGGGGTGTAGACTGACCTGTAGGTGGTGTGAGGGGTGTAGACTGACCTGTAGGTTGTGTGAGGGGTGTAGACTGACCTGTAGGTGGGGTGAGGGGTGTAGAGTGACCTGTAGGTGGGGTGAGGGGTGTAGACTGACCTGTCGTTGGGGTTAGGGGTGTAGACTGACCTGTAGGTGGTGTGAGGGGTGTAGATGACCTGTCGGTGGGGTGAGGGGTGTAGATGACCTGTCGGTGGGGTGAGGGGTGTAGACTGACCTGTAGGTGGTGTGAGGGGTGTAGACTGACCTGTAGGTGGTGTGAGGGGTGTAGACTGACCTGTAGGTGGTGTGAGGGGTGTAGACTGACCTGTAGGTGGTGTGAGGGGTGTAGACTGACCTGTAGATGGGGTGAGGGGTGTAGACTGACCTGTAGGTGGTGTGAGCGGTGTAGACTGACCTGTAGGTGGGGTGAGGGTTGTAGACTGACCTGTAGGTGGTGTGAGGGGTGTAGACTGACCTGTAGGTGGGGTGAGGGGTGTAGACTGACCTGTAGGTGGTGTGAGGGGTGTAGACTGACCTGTAGGTGGGGTGAGGGGTGTAGACTGACCTGTAGGTGGGGTGAGGGGTGTAGACTGACCTGTAGGTGGTGTGAGGGGTGTAGACTGACCTGTAGGTGGTGTGAGGCGTGTAGACTGACCTGTAGGTGGGGTGAGGGGTGTATACTGACCTGTAGGTGGGGTGAGGGGTGTAGACTGACCTGTAGGTGGTGTGAGGGGTGTAGACTGACCTGTAGGTGGTGTGAGGGGTGTAGACTGACCTGTAAGTGGTGTGAGGGGTGTAGACTGACCTGTAGGTGGAGTGAGGGGTGTAGACTGACCTGTAGGTGGGGTGAGGGGTGTAGACTGACCTGTAGGTGGTGTGAGGGGTGTAGACTGACCTGTAGGTGGTGTGAGGGGTGTAGACTGACCTGTAGGTGGGGTGAGGGGTATAGACTGACCTGTAGGTGGTGTGAGGGGTGTAGACTGACCTGTAGGTGGTGTGAGGGGTGTAGACTGACCTGTAGGTGGGGTGAGGGGTGTAGACTGACCTGTAGGTGGTGTGAGGGGTGTAGACTGACCTGTAAGTGGGGTGAGGGGTGTAGACTGACCTGTAGGTGGGGTGAGGGGTGTAGACTGACCTGTAGGTGGTGTGAGGGGTGTAGACTGACCTGTAAGCGGTGTGAGGGGTGTAGACTGACCTGTAGGTGGTGTGAGGGGTGTAGACTGACCTGTAAGCGGTGTGAGGGGTGTAGACTGACCTGTAAGCGGTGTGAGGGGTGTAGACGTAGCGGGCGGGGAACTCCAGCACCTCCTTGGTGGGGCGCACCCTCAGGTCAGGGTAGGGCTTGACATGGAGCAGCTCAGGAGACAGGCAGTAGTGAGGAGAGTCTGGGGCTGGAGAGATGTCTATCTTCAACTGGGCTAGGGACAGAAGGAGCAGGAAGAGAGAAAAACAATGTTACACTTGTGAACGTAAAATATATTCTCTATTCAGCCTATAGAATTTGTGCAGGTGATTCTATATAAACATATATGTGTGTGCTGAGGAGGTACTGTCGTAGGTACCTGTGACAGGTCTTAGTCTGCGTAGGACAGAGGACGGTCTGCGCATGTCAGCCAGAAATTTGTAGAGGTCTTCATTACTCAGCCTGTCCCCCTCCTACAGATACACAGCGATCATAGTATATTGGCACACAGACACAAATCACACTGAGACAGGTTACAGTGCCTATAACAAGTATTCATACCCCTTGGATCTCTTCACATTTTATTGTTACAAAGTGGGATTCAAATAGATTTAATTTACTTTTTTTTTGGTCAAAGATCTACACAAAATACTCTAATGTCAATGTGAAAGATAATTTTTTATACGATTTTATGAAAAATATATCTTGATTAAATCAGTATTCACCCCCCTGAGTCAATACATGTTAGAAACACCTTTGGCAGCGATTACAGCTTTGAGTCTTTTTGAGTAAGTCGCTAAGAGCTTTGCACATCTGGATTGTGCAATATTTGCCCATTATTCTTTTCCAATTTCTTCAAGTCTTCAGCACTTTTTTCAAGTCTTGCCATACATTTTCTAGGAGATTTAAAGGGATAGTACAAGATCTTGGCAAACTAACTGTTTTAAAATCACAATTGACCTCATGGTGAAAACCCTGAGTGGTTTCCTTCCTCTCCAGCAACTCAGTTAGGATGGATGCCTGTATCTTTGTAGTGACTGGGTGTATTGATACACCACCCAAAGTGTAATTAACAACTTCACTATGCTCAAAGGAATATTCAGTGTCTGTTTTTTAGTTTTTTTTACCCATCCTTCTTTGCGAGGTATTGGAAATGCTCCCTGGTCTTTGTGGTTGAATCTGTGCTTGAAATTCACTACGCGATTAAGGGACCTTACAGATAATTGTATGTGTGGGGTACAGAGATGAGGTAGTCATTCAAAAATCATATTAACCCGTATTATTGCACACAGTGAGTCCATGCAACTTATTATATGATTTGTTAAGCACATTTTTACTCCTGAAATGATTTAGGCTTGCCATAACGAAAGGGGTGTATACTTACATAACCAAGGCCTTTTATTTATTTTTATTACTTTGTAAACATTTATAACAACATATCAATCCCACTTTGTAACGCAAAAAATAAATCCAGGAGGGGTGAATACTTATGATAGGCACCTGGGTAGCACAAACACACAGCATTCTGACTGACCTGTTTGAAGAAGTTGGTGACTGTGAGAGTGGCTGGACGGAAGGTGGCAAAGTTACACATGTCCTCTCCTACACTCATCCGCTCAAACCCTTTCTTCTTTCTCTCGTTCCATGTTCCATGGCCTTTCCGCTCTGATAAAAAGACAAGTCATCCGTTTAGATATTAAATAACAATGATTACATACTTATTATGAAATAATGATGACACTTTTGTTACATCCACTATTCAACAAGAAAAGTGGTTGAGTGTGACTGATGTAAGGAATTCAAACATGTATTTCCATGTGTATATTAAGAGAGAATCTGTGTATGTGTGTGTGCTTGACATCCTAACTGTGATTAAACCAGGGGGCGTTTGGTAGAGGTCACAGGTCATAAGTACCAGAGTCAGAGTCGGGGTCGGAGCGCTCCAGCCCCCCCACACTGCTGACGATGTTGACCAGGTGGATGGCCGTCCAGGCGAAGGGCATCCTGTACCTCCCCAGCCTGCTACACGACGTCTCCGCCTGCAGACGTAGCTTCTCCAGCTTCTCCTTGTGCTAAACAGAGAGACACAGACTGACTGGCGGGGACTGTAAACCTGGATGGGAGCTTGTTCTATCAAGGGCCTTGAGAAAAGGCCTTTGCAAGGTGATACTGTAATATTTATATAATGTTTTAGAGTTTGTTGGACATTGATCTTCAGAATAGGGAATTGCAAATATTGCAGCTGTCTGACTAGGCTGAATTGAGAAATGCTGATGGCTACCCAGCTGGACAGAGTCCCATGTGCATGACCCCATGCACACATGTTACACATGCAGAGAAAAGACCAATAGAAGATAGATACTATGAACTTACTGTTACCTTTGATGAGTCTGACTCTTTCATGACCATGTAGGGTTCACAGGATTCCCCTATGTCTCCCTGCTGAAGGACTTTCTCCAGCTGAAACACACATACAAAACATGTACATACAGACAAGACACGTGGGTAACGGTGAACATTGCTGACTTTACCATTATTTGCAAATGGTGCATGCACACACATTTCTAAAGCAATATATGAAATGCAAATATTGGATGCATCTTCAGAATAACTAATTTCACATTCACTAGTTAAAGACAAATAGGTCATTGCACTTCACTGTCACCTATGCGGCAAAGCTCACAGAACTTTATCTAAAGTAAATAAGTTATATAAAGCAGCCATGATAAGGTATTGCAAAGACACTTGGCATTAATCATTCTGGTGGCTGAAGGACATTCCACTGATTTGTCTGGGATGGTCTGCTCAAATGCAGTTTACACAGCAAATTGGCCAGTGTTACCTTGTGTTACATAAGAACCCCAGTGTTGGTGTTAATAACCAGTGTTGGTGTTAATAACCAGTGTTCTATTGTAGGTTGATTTTTTGAATTGTTTGTTTCAATGTTGTTTGTTTCAATTGATTGATTAATTAGTCTTATGCTACACAAAGATAAATAACATACATTTTTCTAAACTAATCCAATCTGTTAGTTGGACTTATTGCACCCGTTACTGAAATGGTTGTTCCAGTTTAGATGGTTTAGGTAGTCTCACATCTTAGTCCTTCTGACCATGGCAGTCATTCTGAATGCAGGTTGCGGGTGAAAAAAAATCTAAATGTTGGATATCCCCACTCCGGCTGGATTCCAATGGAAAAGACATCACTTTGCAAGCCAGCATAATTTAACTTGCAAATAAAAAAAGGAAGGTTTTACATCTTACTAAGTCTGAGGGTGGTTCTACCCTTCCAGACTTGGAATTGTATCAACTCTCCACCCAAGGCTTCTACTTGTGACATATAGTTAAATGCACTAGAGGAACAATGGGTACATATTGAAGACGCGCATGCTCATCCCCAGAATCTTTCCATGTGTCTATTTTCAAAGGATAAAGCTAAGAACATTAAAGCTGCATTCTGAAAGTTTTTTTATGCAAGCTTCAAAAACAGCTGAAAATGCAATATTTTTGGTTAAGGAAAATATATTTCACAGTGGTTTAGATGGTACAATGATTATCTACACTATACTTGCTTGTTTTGCCACAAACGATTTGAATTTTTGCAACCAGGAAATGGTGGACCAATTTCTGCATAGAGCATCTTTAACAACTTCATAGTTAAGAACACTATAACAATATAGAAGAAAATGAAACAGATTCTACAAGAACCAATATCACTCCTTAAAAACACAACCCTATAGAACAAATCCTTCCATAGCATTTCAGAATTCACTGATAAATTGGTCCACATGAAGAACTAAAGGCATCGAAACCATAAATGACTTTGTAATACGAAATACATGTATTTCCATTACAGAATTAAAAAAGCAATTTTAGACTGACCAATGTAGATATTTTCAAATACATGCAACTTAAAAGTTTCATATTTCGAAGTTTCGATTTGAAATCTTTTCGACATCAGAGCAATCTTGAGGGAATCCTATTTGAGTCAGAAAATGATATTAATATGATAGGTAAGATACAGTGAATTAGGAAAGTATTCAGACCCCTTCCCCTTTTCCACATTTTGTTACGTTACAGCCTTATTCTAAAATGGATTAAATAAAACTTTTTCCTCATCAATCTACACACAATACCCCATAATTACAAACACTGTTTTGGTTACTACATGATTCCATATGTGTTATTTCATAGTTTTGATGTCTTCACTATTATTCTACAATGTAAAAAAATTTGAAAATAAAGAAAAACCTTTGAATGAGTAGGTGTGTCCAAACATTTGACTGATAGTGTATATCTTACAAAATAAGGCTTATGAAATATGTATTGTATTGTCTTAAATAATTACATTTTAATGATAACATATTCGCTTGGGATCTCACTTGGTGAAGGCTACAGGACTTAAAATGAATTAATGCAACAGCCATGTCTCTGTCACTAACAAATTAAGTAATGGGTGGTAACTCTACAATTCACTCGAAAGGCAAGGCACACTGGGAAATTTGCAAATAAGGCTTTACACTAAGCAAAGTGTTAATTTCACACTGAAAAGTGTGGACCCATATAGACACTGGAAGAGTGTTACATTTAATCTCTAAGTGTTCATATGGACAGGACTAGGGGTTTTCTCCTGACCAGACCAAGAAAAAGTCCTACAGAAGGTCAGTAGTTTGTAATGTGATGTAGAGCCTTCTCTGGACTCTCTGTATGTCCCCCCCCCTGGTGGCCATATGTCCAGTACCTTGATGACCAGGAAGATGTCTGCTGAAGGGTACGTGATGGAGAAGATGGCTGAGCGGGCCAGGGTGGAGATGGCTGCGTGGGGCGTGTGGGGACGCAGCAAGCCCTTCATCTGATCTGAATTCAGGTCAAAGTGGAAGTCCTCTGAGATCTGAGAGAGGGTGAGAGGAAAGGGAGGAGGGAAATGAGAGGGAAGGGGGGAAGGGAGGGAGGGAGGAGATGAGGAAATGTATGTCAAGGGATATTAATTACGTTTTGACTCTGAGATTTAAAGCACAAGACCTTCGAGGCATAGTGAGCGCTAGAATAATTTAATCAGTCAAAAGCATGAGCTCAGCATGACATTAGCATATGATCATTCAAAAATAAACATGCTGTATATGTATACAGTCTAAACATTTCTAGAAAACTCATGGGTACCTTTTTCTTTTCCTTGACATCATAGAGAGCAAGAGTCCCAAATATTGGCTCAATTTCTATTTCAAATCTGTAGGTGGTACAAAAAGCACAATGTGTGTTTGGATGAGAAGGAAATATGATTTATAAATTAATAAATGCCTAAATAAAGTGACCAAAACCCTTTTCACACTATTGTGCCGACTTCAACCGTGGCTAAGCACTTTTCCTTAGTGTGAAAAGGGTATAAGCGAAAGAGTGACCAACAAGGATAATTTTAGGAACGATAAGGACAGACAGACAGATGGACACTCACTTGAGGGACAGACACTTGACCATGATCCTCTGACCACAGTGTTCTTTGGGGACCTCTGGGACAGAACATCTCTCCACAGCCTCATCCTGTCAGAGACAACCCACACACACACAGCCGTGAGAACACAAACACCACGGCAACATTTACACAGCCAGACGCCATGGCAACGTTGACACAGACACCGCAGTAGTGTGTACACAGACATAACAATAAAGAGGGAGAGAGAGAGAAGGAGACAGAGGCAAGTAGGGCTGGGTGGTATACAATATACCGGTATTGATGCACGGACCGGTTTGGGCTTTTACTTTACCTTCTATAACGGTATTTGAATGTTTGGTTTGTTAAATGTGATATGCCGTGTGTAACGTCCATTTTTATAGTTAACTCCCCTACTTCAGTCATCTCTCTCTGCTCTCTCTCTCTAAATTCCACTATCCACACAGACCTAGCCCCGCCCCCTGTCACTCAAGGAGCACATTTGTTGTTCTTCAACCACAAGACACTTGTGTTCAGTCTGCATGGTCAACGCAGCACATGCAACAATGTTGATGACAATGATGCGGTTTACTTTGCTTCTTAATATAAATCCACTAGCTATCCATAATTACACTATTAGTTTGTGTTTCTTACATCTGCAAACGGCTAGTTTTTCTTTTATTAGCAAGTTGGGCCTAAATCGTGTTAGCCGATAATGAGAATCGCTAGTTAGCTGGCTAGCTAGCTAGTTAATCAATGTACTGAGTCAGAGCAAACATAATTAACTATACAGCCTGATAATACCAGTGACTGTGTAGACCTAAATCAGCATGTTGTTTGTGCAACAGTATCTTCTAAATCAAAAAGGAATACGCGAAGAATGAATATGTTAGCTACATAAAGTAGCTAAAGTATAATCTTTGGCTACATTAAATGTTTTTTCTTAGCTATAGTAGCTAAGAGAAAACATTTAATGTAGGCAAAGATTATAGGGTCCCCTAGGAAACACAGTGCATTCGGAAAGTAATCAGACCCCTTCCCTTTTTCCACATTTTGTTACGTTACAGCCTTAATATAAAATTGATTAAATAAAACATTCTCAATAATCTACACACAATACCCCATAATGACAAAGCGAAAACAGGTTTTTAGAAATGTTTGCTAATTATTACAAATAAAAAAAGATAAATACCTTATTTACATAAGTATTCAGACCCGTTGCTATGAGACTCGAAATTGAGCTCAGGTGCATCCTGTTTCCATTGATCATCCTTGAGATGTTTCTACAACTTCATTGGAGTCCACCGGTGGTAAATTCAATTGATTGGACATTATTTGGAAAGTGACACACACCCGTCTATATAAAGGTCCCACAGTTGACAGTGCATGTCAGAGCAAAAACCAAGCCATGAGGCCGAAGTAATTGTCCGTAGAGCTCCGAGACAGGATTGTGTCGAGGCACAGATCTGGGGAAGGGTACCAAAACAATTCTGCAGCATTGAAGGTCCCCAAGAACACAGTGGCCTCCATCATTCTTAAAATGGAAGAAGTTTGGAACCACCAAGACTTTTCCTAGAGCTGGACGCCCGGCCAAACTGAGCAACAGGGGGAGAAGGGCCTTGGTCAGGGAGGTGACCAAGAACCCGATGGTCACTGACAGAGCTCCTGAGTTCCTCTGTGGAGATGGGAGAACCTTCCAGAAGGACAATCATCTCTGCAGCACTACATCAATCAGGCCTTTATTGTAGAGTGGACAGACGGAAGCCACTCCTCAGTAAAAAGACTCTCAGACCATGAGAAACATGATTCTCTGGTCTGATGAAACCAAGATTGAACTCTTTAGCCTGAATGCCAAGCGTCACATCTGGAGGAAACCTGGCACCATCCCTACGGTGAAGAATGGTGGCAGCTTCATGCTGTGGGAACTGGGAGACTAGTCAGGATCGAGGGAAAGATGAACGGAGAAAAGTACAGAGAGATCCTTGATGAAAACCTGCTCCAGAATGCTCAGGACCTCAGACTGGGGTGAAGGTTCACCTTCCAACAGGACAACGACCCTAAGCACACAGCCAAGACAATGCAGGAGTACCTTCGGGGACAAGTCTCTGAATGTCCTTGAGTAGCCCAGCCAGAACCCGGACTTGAACCCAATCGAACATCTCTGGAGAGACCTGAAAAAAGCTGTGCAGCGATGCTCCCCATCCAACCTGACAGAGCTTGAGAGGATCTGCAGAGAAGAATGGGAGAAACTCCCCAAATACCGGTGTGCCAAGCTCGAGGCTGTAATCGCTGCCAAAAGTGCTTCAACAAAGTACTGAGTAAAGGGTCTGAATACTTATGCAAATGTGATATCAGTTTTCTATTTTTAATACATCTGAAGAAAAAAAATCTAAAAACCTGTTTTTGCTTTGTCATTATGGGGGTATTGTGTGTAGATTGATGAGAAAAAATAACAATTGAATCAATTTTAGAATAAGGCTGTAACGTAACAAAATGTGGAAAAAGTCAAGAGGTCTGAATACCTTCCGAATGCACTGTATCAACACTGGTTCCTACCCTGTCACAATAACTCCTCCCTGGCATTTTCATTCGTTGTCATGTCAAACAACACTGTATTCAAAGTGCCCACTAATATATTCTAACTATGGAATTAGAATAATCATTCTATTTCCATGATTCCAACATTGTAAAAAATTAGGCAAGAGAGAACAAACAGATGGTCACATGGCTGAGAAGTAGGCCATGATATTGAACATCCATTTCATAGATGTGCTTCAATGTCTCTGGTGGAACTGCCCTGAATTTTAGCAATATAATCTTTTTTTTGTATGATAACTAACTTTCTAATATAGTTTCCATAGCCTTCTATGGTATAGCTATATTATTCTACACAAAGTTGGCTAGCAATTTAGCAACTGATGCTGACAGACAACTGAGCTGAATAGAAGTGAATAGTGTATAGATAATATGAATATTATTTGGGACAGACCTCGTCGGGAGGAGGGAAGAGCCCCAGCAGGTCAGGGTGGCGCCCCTGCATGCGGGCCTCAGCGTTGCGGCGGTCCATGTCCTCTGCAGCCGTGCGCTCTAGCACCGCGGGCAGCAGGGCGTCCGGCAACGAGTTCTTCAGGTCAAATATACTGGAGGCCCAGCTACCCCGGGGCGTGTCATCCAGAGAGACTGACCGCCGCTTAGCATCGTCTTGGTCGTCCTGGCGGTCAGCGGCCGCAGCCTCGTCCAGTTCAAAGGTCTGCTTAACCAGCCCTCGCTGCCTCTCCCTCTGGCGCTCAGAGTTATGGGGGGTGTGGGTTGTACTGTAACGCTGATACCTACAGACATTACAAAATACATTATCCTCATCTGTAATCACAGAGATAATGTACATCATGGCCACCAATGCTACCAAATCGATTGTAAATCAATGTGGATAAAGGAATGGAAACGAGGGAGGCATGGAACACATGATAGAGGGACACTCACTTCCTCTGAATGATCAACCAGTCATCTGTGTAGACACCCAAGGCATCTCTCACTCTTGGGTCAAATGTGCTGTAGAAATAACACATTAATTATATAGTATGACATAAAAATTACAATGGCATAGGAAAGGTACAGGGTGTTCTGCCTGTCCAGTAGCATGATAATGCTGTGTAAAGTGTGTCAAGATATCCTAGTTATGTGAGCGAGCATGTGTGTCAGTCTTTCCCTCTAGATTATTTTCTAGGCGGGGCACAAAGGAAATCAACGCAACAGCCAGGCCCCTGGCTCCAAAATTGCCATTTGAAATCCATTGAAGCCAAACTATTTTAGGCAGGTGGTAACAGAGCTAAGCAAGGGGACATAATGCTACGGGAAACACTGGTGTGTGTACTGTACATAATGTACATAGTATGTGTGTGTTAGCGTGACTCACTCCTCGGGCAGAGGGGGCTCCAGTGTAGTACACTCTCTGTCCTGCAGGAGGAGCTCCAGGTCGTCTGGGGGGAACTCCATCAGCTGTCTGAGGGGGCCAGGCTCCGCCCCAGGGGCGTGGCTACTCACATACTCCTCATAGTCCACAGGCTCCACCACCTCTGTCAGCGGCACCTGACAACCAATCAATCAATAACACACAACTTAACAATCAATACCTGGGGTGCGTTCAATTCGTTTGAACGTTTGCAGAACAGTTTGTACTGAACGACACGTTTTCCCAAAACATTATTGTACGTTCTTGAAAAGACAGATACGTTTGCTCCGTTCGGTGGGTGTGCCGGGGTGTGGTTTGAAGCAATGAGTGACATATTTAAAGGGCAGCGGGGCATTTTGAACACACAACCCAACCCCTACCCATTTTTCAACTGGTCGTTCAGTACAACACTGTTTCTGTTCAATTGAACGTTTTTATGTACTGAACGCAGCCCTGGAGAAGCATTATATTCATACACCTCATCTATTCCACCAGGACCACACAAGCTACAGGCCACACCGAGATAGTGAGCCAAGAAATGAGACGGATAATATGAGTGACTAAGCCTACATGTCATCTACTTTTGACACACTTGTATACATATAAACTCAGCAAAAAAAGAAACGTCCTCTCACTGTCAACTGCGTATATTTTCAGCAAACTTAACATTTGTATGAACATAACAAGATTAAACAACTGAGACATAAACTGAACAAGTTCCACAGACATGTGACTAACAGAAATTGAATAATGTGTCCCTGAACAAAGGGGGGGTCAAAATCAAAAGTAACAGTCAGTATCTGGTGTGGCCACCAGCTGCATTAAGTACTGCAGTGCATCTCCTCCTTGTGGACTGCACCAGATTTGCCATTTCTTGCTGTGAGATGTTACCCCACTCTTCCAACAAGGCACCTGCTAGTTTCGGGACATTTCTGGGGGGAATGGCCCTAGCCCTCACCCTCCGATCCAACAGTTCCCAGACATGCTCAATATGATTGAGATCCGGGCTCTTTGCTGGCCATGGCAGAACACTGACATTCCTGTCTTGCAGGATATCACACACAGAACGAGCAGTATGGCTGGTGGCATTGTCATGCTGGAGGGTCATATCAGGATGAGCCTGCAGGAAGGGTACCACATGAGGGAGGAGGATGTCTTCCCTATAATGCACAGCGTTGAGATTGCCTGCAATGACAACATGCTCAGACTGATGATACTGTGAAACACCGCCCCAGACCATGACGGACCCTCCACTTCCAAATCGATCCCGCTCCAGAGTACAGGCCTCGGTGTAACGCTCATTCCTTCGACGATAAACGCGAATCCGACCATCACCCCTGGTGGGTCAAAACCGCGACTCGTCAGTGAAGAGCACTTTTTGCCAGTCCAGTCTGGTCCAGCGATGGTGGGTTTGTGCCCATAGGCGACATTGTTGCCGGTGATGTCTGGGGAGGACCGGCCTTACAACAGGCCTACAAGCCCTCAGTCCAGCCTCTCTCAGCCTATTGCGGACAGTCTGAGCACTGATGGAGGGATTGTGCGTTCCTGGTGTAACTCGGGCAGTTGTTGTTGCCATCCTGTACCTGTCCCGCAGGTGTGATGTTCGGATGTACCGATCCTGTGCAGGTGTTGTTACACGTGGTCTGCCACTGCGAGGACAATCAGCTGTCCTCGCCTCTTTCTAAGTTTTCATAACTGTGACCTTAATTGCCTACCGTCTGTAAACTGTTAGTGTCTTAACGACCGTTCCACAGGTGCATGTTCATTAATTGTTTGAACAAGCATGGGAAACAGTGTTTAAACCCTTTACAATGAAGATCTGTGAAGTTATTTGGATTTTTACAAATTATCTTTGAAAGACAGGGTCCTGAAAAAGGGACGTTTCTTTTTTTGCTGAGTTTACATAGACACTGGCTCTACTTCAGTAAGAGCACTGCGGAGCTGGCCTTATAATGCACAAATAGATGACATCCTCAGAAGTGGTTGATGACCTCCTTAAGAAGTTGTTTGTTTCCAAAGCAGTAAATTCAACTTAACCATACAAATTCCATCCTCATCTTTGACCAAAGATAAGGTGACATACCTAAAAACAAAGACACAAAAGCCTAAACACACTGTGACTTACAGGTTGGTGTGCTCCTCGTTTCTTGGAGAGCTGAGGGGAGCCATACTCTCTGGATACCTGCTTCCTGACCTCTGCAGCCACCGTCCTGACAGAGACAGACAGACAGGAAATGGTAGAGTACAGTTACGCTCAAACATGAGAAAAACAGTTTTTCATTTTACATTTACATTTTAGTCATTTAGCAGACGCTCTTATCCAGAGCAGTTACAGTTAGTGAGTGCATACATTTTCATACTGGCCCCCCGTGGGAAACGAACCCACAACCCTGGCGATGCAAGCGCCATGCTCTACCAACTGAGCTACAGGGGACTACACAGCTGTATCCTCAGGAAGCCAAACAGAAACAAGTCTAGACATAATAAATACCAGAATAGCAATCATTCTGTCAGTGGATAAAGACAGTTAACTTGAGTACAACTGAT
Source organism: Coregonus lavaretus (assembly GCF_964263955.1). Taxonomy (NCBI): domain Eukaryota; kingdom Metazoa; phylum Chordata; class Actinopteri; order Salmoniformes; family Salmonidae; genus Coregonus; species Coregonus lavaretus. The sequence continues at coordinate 42,898,529 of NC_139989.1, forward strand.
TTGATGACCAAATATGCTCCATAATCTAGATCCAAGAAATACTCAGCTAAAATCTCTCCAGCGAGGTGCCAAAAATCTAATTGCCTCACTATTATCATGCACATGCAAATAGGCCAATTTACATAGGCTAAACAAAACCCTTGCTGCAGATAACCCAGAGCTAAACCTATTACATTTTGCCTATTGCTGCTTTAAACCACTATGAATCTGTAGGCTACAGTTAGCCTACTCCCAGATGTCATGCTAGATGTGTTTTATACATAATTATGTGCCTGCCTTAGATTTCCTAATAGCTTTCCAGTTTTGACTTCTTATCAGATGTGAGCAGCCCATGTATTCCATCCACTCTCTCCCCACTACCCAGTCCCCAGCAGCTGGTACCAGTAGCAGTGCTGAATGCCAGCAGCTGTTGTGAATGGGAGTCAAGCCGGATCTGTGGGAGAAGAGAGGAGAGGTGGATGGGCCTAGTACAGAAACCAGGCAAAGAGCCATAACTCTCTCTCTACCCCTGGCCTGGGCCTTTATGGACCAATAGCAAATAGGAGGCTTAGAGAGGGGGACAAAGCCAAACTAGGCCCCCAATCCTCTGAGAGACAGTATGCAGCTGCTCTTCCATAAACTTATAACGAACTGGCCATCTCAATCTCTCAGACTCTCTCTCACACACAGACATGCACAGATACACACACACACATAGTTACACGCACAGTTACACACAACACACCCACAGATGCAAGGGCTTCCGAAATTCCCTGGTCACGGTCGCTATGGACAAACTATGTCTTCATTCCACACATTAAATGCTACTGCTCTCTGCTTCAAAAGGAGACCCTCAAATGTAATTTCTCCCCATGACATACTACACTCGCCCCTCCCCATCTCTCAGAAATAACTCTGCTACCCCAAAATCACACAACCCTTTCAAGCTGGAACTCTACAACAATCTTTTGCCCTTGGAGGCGATAGCTTTCCTTTATCCTGTTTAAAGTGCGGATTGGAAACGGCAGAATAACACTATCACAACAATATGTTTGGGATAGTGTTATTCTGCCGTTAAATGTGCTACCTTTTCCAATCCCCACTTTAAACAGGATAAAGGAAAGCTATCGCCTCCAAGGGCAATAGGCGGAACACCCCGTCACACCCTTTCCTGCATCCTTAACCGATACAATGGACTGGCTCCCACTGAGGAGAGGGAGGAGAAACTGTAGCAATGATTAGGCCTAAGCTGTAGAATCCAGCACTCTACTCAGTTACTACTAGGTTAGGCTATAGCCTAGTAGTAGATTAACTGATACAATTTGAACTAGTAGGCTACCAGTCAACATTCAGAGGGAACAGCACTATTCACCATTAGCTAGGCTAACTCAATAAGATAATCATGTGAGACTGAGAAATATGCGGACATACCATGGTGAGTATAATAAGTCTGGTATGGGCCAGTCGGAAAGTCCTAATACGAGATATAAGGTATGGGCCTGTTGTGGTGTTGTTGACTGTTTCGTACTGGACTGCTGACATTCCAAGATGTCATTGAGATTTCCTCCCTGTTGGTTTTGACGTGACATGTTTACCTGCATGTTGTGATGCTGATAGACATCTCTTATCAAATATCCAGTCTGCTCTCAGTAGCCTCCAAAGGCCACTCACCCATAACATGAAGGGGGTTCTCAGACGATTCTATGAAGATTACATGAAGGCTGCAAGGTGAACAGCTAGGCTAGTGCATTTATTCTGAAAGTGTGTGTGTGTGTGGGGGACACCTGTTATTAGCATGTACTGCCTATTCCCATATACCCACCAACCTTACACCACGCAATCAATTGCTTAGCATGCAGTTCCCTGATCAAGGCTTTGATGAACACAAGTATGAACTCAACTCAACAATGGTGGACCTGGAAAATGCATAATGTCTTACAAAGTGATATTACAGCTATAGGTCTGATCTAATTATGTGGATAATAATAAAGATACTGTCCTTAGCTACTTTACTTTCCCACAGGAAAAGGGGAACTCCATCTTGCCTACTTCTGTTTTCATTGTAGAGCAGAACTCCATAAGAGCTAGACTTTTCAGTTCCATCTACAGAACTACCCCCAGAAAGAGTTCTACACAGTATGACTTGAACTAGGAGTGACAGCACAGAGGATCAAGCAGAGTTAATTTGCAGTGCAACAATATTAGTGTAACCTAACCCACGACTTGTTATCCCACAGGTCGACGGGAAAGCAAATTCAATAGCTAGTATGACTAGATAACTACTAATTATAGTTTTATATCCGTTTTACTTGGGGCTCCTCAATATAATGTCAAATAAAGTCATTTAGGTAACTAGTAGCCAACACATTTGATGGCTCGAGTGTCAGCCTACTAGCAAAAGGATAGCTGTGATCTAGTTCTGTCTGTGTGTGCAACAAAGTAACAATCTCAAGGTATGAAAAATAGATTTCGTTTTCTAAACAATGGCAGGGTGATGATAAATTCACATTTAATTTGACGCCCATATGCTGAACAATAGACTCGCCTCCGTCTGTCTCAGTTCCTATTCAGTCTGCGCGGTTTACGGTTAGTGATACCCCCAAATCCTGCACTACCTGGTCTGTCCGTCATGTCACGCGAACTAGCTGTCCTACTGAATACATACAAATTGAGTCTCACCGATTAATTTTGTGAGCAAATGCCCTCCTCTCGCTGGTTGAAGATGCCATTTCGCGTCCCCATGTAGTGTACTCTTCGAACTATTCTCTCTCTCTCTCCTGTACTTCGATACTATATCTGTCCTGCTGGAATTCGCTTCCTTGTATCACCACGATACGGTGCCTATCCCAGTGGTCCTCCTAGTGGTTGGGAGCATAAATACAAGGTTGTGTTGTGTGGAATCGTCCGCAGTGCATTCAAAATTCTCACCTGACCGGTTTCAGTGACGCTGTCACACGCCCGAGAATGGCCCATATCCTCAACAGTTAGGGTTTCATTACAGTGTGAAAATTGAGGAAGTTTGCTGAACAGCGAGACCTACTTTAGTTCAACATGTATACCAAGTGAAAAACATGTCAAAGCACGTAGGTGTGTCACCTGTTGACAGTTTGGTAGGCCTAGCTATCTGTCAAAACAAAAGCAAAACACTACAATTAATGCATACATTCATAAATCACACGGCATATATTATAGGCCTATAATACGGGTATGGATCTGCAGTAGGCCAAACATTTTTTTACTATGCACCCATTGGTGAACTGGGAAATCTGCAGTGATGCAAGTAGGCAGGTGCAACACAGCAGGCAGGTGGCACCTGAACAAGGTCAATATTTTTTAGGTCAAGGAGGTTGAAGAGGATGGTAGGCTATCAAGCAATACTATCAAGAGAGCAGGTAGGGTTGTGAAGTACTAGGCTAGCCGGCTAGGGATTAAATAGGTTTATAGCCTACTGTTCAACTACTAGGCTTTTTGAGACAATAGGCCTAGGACTGTGTCAACCAGACAGATGACTGTGGTCTGATTACTATTTTCCTCACCCGGCGGTCATCTAATCCAATTGATGAAAAAATAATCTGCTTTTTACCAGGGAGGGAGCCATTTCATTCGTCATTTGGTTAAGTAGATCTAATCCTGTTAATTCTGTCTAGCATGCGCCTACAAGGTCTATCTAAGAGGATGTGTACTGGCCCTATAATTCAGTGATGCTACATTGTGGTGTGCTAATTTACACCTTTTAAAGCATTTGTCTACCTCGATCATGCTGTGTACATTAGAATACTCTTCACACTACACAAGGATAGTGTGTTCATATTTGGGATGAATATGTATTATGATCAAATGCCCATCCCCTCAAACAGTTAGTTCCTCTGGGTGTATCTCTACAGCAGCATCATATCTTTACCTCACATTCATATCATGCTCAAGTTTATTCCATTATCCCCTCTTGGAGGGAGTCTATGTAATATACTGTATGACATTTCCCACATCAGCCAGACGACAGAATGCTGCCTCTCCATTCAGCAAGTGTGCTTTACTAACTGTTGACCAGCAGAGGGAGATGTTCACCATGATTGTGGGAAAAAGGGCAGGGCCCAAGGCTCTTCTCTAAGAAAGGCAGGTCTTCGGGTTCATGATTCTTTCTGTTTTCTGATTAGTGGTTCATGGTTCTCAACGGAGCTAGCTAGTACTGTAGTGACAGACTCTGATTGTAGTGTTATGTTTCTTTGTAGCCTTTCAGTAGATAGATAACAAACGTTGGTCTTAAGAACCAAGGGAGGTGGCCTCCTTTCAAATGTAATCCAATTACTTACAATGAAGCAAATCTAAAGGAGGTACAACAAAGTTCAGGACACAATGTAGCCCCACAGGGTTGTCCCTGATTACATGTCTTATAACTGATCCATCTTTCATCTCAAATTGAAATTAGCAGGTAACACTAAATGGGAAATGAATCAATGCATTATTGTATTTACATTTGAGTCATTTAGCAGACACTCTTATCCAGAGCGACTTACAGTTAGTGCATTCATCTAACGATAGCTAGGTGGGACAACCACATGTCACAGTAAGTACATTCTTCTTCAAAGTAGCTCTCAGCAAAGTCAGAGATAGTAAGGTAAGTATTGTTTTATGTATCTCTCTCTCCCTCTCTCTCTTTCTCCATCCTTCTCTCCTTCTACATTTACATTACATTTACGTCATTTAGCAGACGCTCTTATCCAGAGCGACTTACAGTTAGTGCATACATTATATATATATATATATATTTTTTATACTGGCCCCCCATGGGAATCGAACCCACAACCCTGGCGTTGCAAACGCCATGCTCTACCAACTGAGCTACCTCCCTGCCGGCCATTCCCTCCCCTACCCTAGACGACACTGGGCCAATTGTGTGCCGCCCCATTGGTCTCCCGGTTGCGGCCGGCTACGACAGAGCCTGGATTCGAACCAGGATCTCTAGTGGCACAGCTAGCACTGCGATGCAGTGCCTTAGACCACTGCGCCACTCGACCCTTCTCCACAGGAACCACTTGTCAATTTACTGAAAAACCACTCCCTCCTCTCTGTCTGCCTTCATTCCCCACCCCCATCTCCTCCATCTGCAAAGTATAACCAAATAGAGCTGCCTGCTGCAACCCTGCCCCCACCCCTCCTCACTCTCCCTCTGCCCCATGGTCCACCAATTCAGCACCAGGGAAAGCAGCCTGCCTGTGCAGGTACTCAGCTCCCGCTCTGCTCTATCTGCAAGATGGCAGATGAATAATGGGGTGTATGGAGGTTTATGAAAAATGAGAGACGGAGAGAGAGGGAATGGGAGAGAGAGGGAATGGGAGAGAGAGTGTGAGAGAGAGAAAGAGAGAGAGAGAGGGTTGGGGGGAGTGGAATAATTTAACCTTGTGTGACAGACAGAGGCTGGGGCTGGGCTGTAGCAGAGGAAGGACATACATCTTGGGGATTTGTGTGTGCATGGAACCAGTCTCTCAGAGCAAAGCAGGGTAGCAGGCAGGCTCATTGCTAACAGCAGGCAGGAGTCTGGGCCAGAGACCATGTTAATGAAGACAAATTAATCTCAATTTCTCTCTCTCCGCTATGTGTAGGTCCACTGCTTCCACTACAATGCCCTTTCTCTACCATGGTTGTCCTGAAAATGAAGAATGGAGAGTATTGCCTTACCTCTTCTTCCAAGGCGACACGTGTGCATTAGAGATTGTGAGAGCCTAGGTATTTTATTTGTAATGGTTAATGCATACATTAATAGTTATCATATGGTTTTCAACAGTGTTTTCTCAGGTGGTCAAGAGCCAATGAGCCAGACAATGTAGATCACTATGAGCTTTTATCATGACAACCAGACAATGTAGATCACTATGAGCTTCCATCATGAGAACCAGACAATGTAGATCACTATGAGCTTCCATCATGACAACCAGACAAACTAGACAATGTACATCATCATGATACTCTTTCCCCTTGGTAAGTCAGAATACATTATTAATTTGACATTTAATTGGATATTACATAAAGCATCTTGCACACTACAATGCAGCCATCATTACCATCACGCATAGAGACAAATCTATAAATATCACGCTGATGTCATATTTGGGAATTAAATGTCAGTATCCAATCAAATCAAAGTTTATTGGTCGCGTGCACAGATTTGCAGGTGTTATAGCAGGTGCAGCAAAATGCTTATGTTACTAGCTCCAACAGTGCAGTAGAATGTCTAGCAAATACAATAAAAAAACAAATATTCAACAATTTAATGAAGCGCTTGTCTGTTTGGCAGTGACATTGTGTTGCCCTTGCATTGTGTTTGTTCGTATAGCACTGATTAATACTATAAGTGGACAGTACCTACTCCTGATCTTTTCTTCCATCCTCACCTCTCTAGCCTCCTTCTGTTCTCTCCTTAGCCCTCCTCTGTTCATCGAAGGCTTTCAATTCCTAGACCGGCACTATTGTTCGAGTCGCTGCCCCTCCCCCACAGCCGAGAGAGCCCCCCACCCCTTCCATCCCTGCTGCATTACCAAAGAACAAAAGAGAGAGTGTCAGACACCACCCACTAGATCTCTTTCACACAACAGCCCCCACCTCACTTCCAGATGGGCGTAGCTTTTTTTTCAGGGGTTTCTCACAACCCCAAGAGTCCTCCAAAATGGATGTCACCCCCCCCCCCCCCCCCCCAGAATCCACTCCTCAGCTGCCCGTCATCCACCTGCTCGCCCACCACGCGCCCATGCCCAGAGCACGCCCCCTCTCCACCCCCTCCCCTCTACCTCTCCCTATCGGCCCGGGGGGGGGGGGGGGGGGGGTCCCATTAAAATCATTAACCACTTGCTCACTGTGGCCCAGCTCCAGGACATTACTTCAGCAGCCATAAAAAGGCTTTTACGATATTAAGTGCTGAGGGAGGGAAAAGGAAGATCAAACCTCTAGTGTTTTTGCATATGAAAGCTCTCACAATTTATGTTAGGGGAGGAAAACAAACATGCGTAAATTACATGCTAAAAAGAGAGACGATAAGAGGTTTTATCAATATACAGAGATTCTGTATGATTGACTACATGTATGAAACTAAAGCAATAAACCAAAAATGCAAATAAATTATGCAAAATAAGACACTATATATGCTCATATGTCTATAACAAGTAATAAAGCATTACACCTGTTGACTATAAGTAAAGTGTTACCAAGGATGACATAATGGTATAAGGTTCACAATCACCTTCACAAGCTTAACACTGACGATGAAGGAATTACCCATCATGACAATAGCTATAATCAATAATGTTAAAGCTAATATGCAGTAGTATCTCTTGCTGTCCTCTACTGAGGGGCAGGCAGATGCTTATTTGATTATGTGGCTCGAAAGGCATCAACACGTTGCATCTTCAGGAGAGTGTTTGCGCTAACCTCCACCCCTGGAGCGACCCTTTCCCCTCCAGGGAGCTAGAGGAGAGGTGCAGCACTAGGCCGCATCTGTCACCCCCACCGGTAATCACAGCTAAAATCCTTTCAAATCTGGTTAATTACTGTAGAATACAGAAATCTATATCCTCCAGTTGCCAGTACACATCCCTCCACTTCTGTACTCCCACTCAGCAGATTTGGCTAATAGACAGAGAGCCATTTAACAAAGTAAATCCTGATGCTAGCTAAATTATTTCAAAATGCAGTGCACTAGTACTCAGTATACACACAGAGGGTACAGAATATGTCCAACTACCTAGAGCTGTAGTGTAGCCTTCAGTATATGTTGGTTGGTGTTGCAGACATGTTTGCGAAATTGCGGTTGAGGCGTCAAAAGCACCAATCTGAGCAGCAGCAGTAGAGACTCCACATTTTCCTGCCTTCATTACATGCATGGCTGCTTGCATCGCTGTCACACTAACCAAGATTTATGTGGATATCCACAGTTCCACCCCCAATAATGCCTACTACAAGCCAGCCTTGTTGAAGTGTGTTTCATTGTGGAGGACATGCAGATTGTGATACAGTTTAATGCATGCATGTGTTTATGATTCCCTCGACTGTACCCTCTATAGATTATTTTCTCTGACCAGCAGGAAATGACCAAACCCCCATCCCCATTACCACCACCCCCTCCCAGTCCCTAAGGGTTCAAGCACCCAAATCAATGTAAAGAAAAGAGAAGTGGGCTGTGTTCCTCCCCCTACATCTGTCATAGAGAGAGAGAGGGAGGGGTTGTACTTCTGGGCCGTACAGGGGAACAATATCACTCCATCTGTCACAAACCAACTGCTTCATCTCTGATGAGATAAAATACACCTCCTAAAAACATCTACCTTTAGATGATCACAGAGCATTAGTTGACTGGGGGCAACGGCTCCCCCAATCCCCTACAGTATACCCAGCAGACACTCTGTCTGCTTCTGCTTCTGCCTAACCACACCCTACCTCTAGTGTATCCATCCACCCAGCAAGCTGCACCTTACACCCACACATAATACGCTTTTCCATAGTCAAAAATCTAGACATTCTGTGCAAAAGGAACTAATTTAATTTCACAATATTAAATTAGGGAATTCAAATGGTGCTTGACACAATAAGGAAATATATGGAGAGTGTTTCTAGGAGAGTGCACAGAATGGATGTGAAAGCTTGATGAAAGGAGAGCACATTGTACTCAGAGGTAATGTTGAAAATGTAAGATGCAATCTGTTCATAACTAAACAGGGCTCTTTCATATTTAAATGGGGCTGCTGCCTCTGCTGCCTCTGATACGGGAGGATGGGCGGGGCTGGCGGATTCTTCTTGCTTCCTTAGCCGTCGCCTCTTTGTGACATGCCCTTTTACTGTTCACTCTGTCCAACTATGCCAAAGCCCTTGTTCAGTACAGAGCACTAAATGACCATCCTAAACAATATTGGTACAAAAATGTATGTCACTTTGATGATTAGCCTATGATGGGCTGAAATAGATCCTAGTAAACAACAACAACAACAAATCACTGCACATTGCTTCTCAACCAAACAAGACAACAGACACCCCAGTAATTTCAGTATGGGGCTGGCTAGCAGAATGGGTCTGTATGGAGAGAACTCAGTTAAACCCCATATCCCCCATGGGTCATGTGCCTCTCTCCCTCTCTCGCTCTCTCCCAGTAGCAGGTAGCTAGAGCCGCAATCTCAGTCATTCATATTTAATTCCAGTGGAGTTTCCGGCCAGACTAATGTGCTATTGATTTCAAGTCTCCTATTACTGGAGCTGGGGAGATCGGCGTGGGAGAGAGGGATGGAGAGGGACTGATGAGAGGAGAAGGAAAAGGTGGAAGATGGAGAGGGGGAAGAGAATACCGTGGGGGTGCTGTTGAAGAGCATGGACATCGAAGAATCATGATCGTATTTCTTCTCAGACTGACTGTGGCATCTATTTTGGAGTTCTATTTTCTCTCTCTCATTAAATCCTATTTAGACCAAAGTCATGTTACGACTTCCATTAGAAACAGTGGAGGTAGAACATTTGAGACAGTGAAAACAAAAGTGTTTTAAATGATTACACTTTTTTTAAAGGCCCAATGCAGTTGTTTTTATATCAATATCAAATAATTTCTGGGTAACAATTAAGTACCTTACCGTAATAGATTTCCATTAAAATGGGCAAAAATCTTATATATATATTTTTTAAAACTATTTCTCAAGCAAAAATTTAGCTAGGACTTTCTGGGAGTAGTTTGAGTGGGGAGGGGGGAACTGAAAACTAGCTGCCTGTAAGGTTCTGTATTTATTTTCTTAGTTCACCTTGTGTTCTTGAACGTAGCCCTGTTTCTTTGTGTTCTTGAACGTAGCCCTGTTTCTTTGTGTTCTTGAACATAGCCCTGTCTTTCATTTTTGTTCATTGATTTCACCTGTGTTAGTTACTCACCTGGTCTCATCAGCTCCTTATTTAGTTCAGTTCTTTCTGTTTGTGCCTTGTGAGGTATTGTTCGTTTTGACTCTACTAAGCCTTTTCCTAGCTCGTTTGTGAGAACCAGTTTTAGCCTTCAGTCCTAGTTTTGTTTCACCTTCCTGTTTTCCTACCTGTGTATGACCATTGCCTGCCTGTGACCAAGATTCCTGCCTTCTGCGAAGGCGTAATAAACACCTGCTGCGCTCTGCGCGTGAATCTACACCTTTTTCTCCCTGAGTATTCATTACACTGTCATTGACAGAGAGGTTTGGAACTCTCTTTGTTATTGAGCTATTAACCAATTTACCGCATGGTGATGTCACCACGGAAAGCCCAAACTCCCCACCCATGCAAACCTGCTGATTAGAAGATCCTGTGTAGATTGTATTTTCAACCAGCAACTATCAGGAAATAACACTGACTTTTTCACACTTTTACAGTGTCAGTTTCATCAGCTGTTGTACAATATCATAAAAAACAGAATTTTGACTGCACTGGGCCTTCAAAGTCAGAACTGTCACACAATATGAATAATAATGAGCTGAAGAAACACCAACACTCTTGCGCTTATTGCATTTAGCTTAGTGATGGTGTTTGTATGTGACAGATAAGACAGAGAAAAGAGAGAGGGAAAGGGAGAAGAAGAAAAGAGAGAGATTGTCTAAGAGCTGTGTGTATTGAAGGTTTTCTCCCTGGATACCAAGGCAGACGGGTCGGGATGGAGGATGAATAACCATCTATATTTAACGAGGTTTAGAGTAAAACATGTTCCTTACCAGAAAGGGTGGTCGCACTCACCCCCCCCCCCCCCACACACACACACAAATAAATACACAATGCACAATTACTTTTTGAACATATAATGGGTGTGCACATTCACAATTAATGTAGACTGCATACACTCCTACGGCATGAAAAAATATAATGCACTTACAGTACATGTTATACACCAATGGCCTACATTAACACAGAAGGATACAATACATTAACACTCAGGCTTGAACTAAAACACACACAATCACACAATCACGCACACACACACACACACACACACTCATCCAGAAGCTTGGAAAGCAGAATATAATCAATAAGTAAAAAGATGACAAGAGGCATCTTAGTTCAGAGTCTTCCTCCCACCCACCAGCCAGTCTACTCTAATAATAGCCCAGAGACAACACATTGAAACAGACAGAGGGAGAGAACTAGCCGGGGAGAGAGAGAGAGAGAGAGAGAGAGAGAGAGAGAGAGAGAGAGAGAGAGAGAGAGAGAGAGAGATGAAGAAAGGGAGAGAGAGAGCCCAAGAGAAATGCCAAATAATACATGCGGGGGTTGAATTAGGCCAATAGCCATTATCAACAAATGTCATTTCAAAGAGGGGCTGATTTAATTGTGGATCCATTCCTAAAAGCAGTAACCCCCTCAGCCCTGTTACTATGAAACCCTGCATCGCCCAGAGCTCACCCCAGTAGAGAGACCACTATTAACCTGAGGCTCTCTGCTCCATCACTACCCATCCCCCAAACAGACACAGGCACGCAAAAAAACACACACAAAACAGACTCATACATGCATCCATTAATACATACTACAGCGTCATAAGGCAACCAAGGGTTGATAATTTAATCAAATGGGAGATAAATCAGCCATTAAGATGTAAATAACAACCTTAATGCAATGTGACCTTCATGTACACAGTATAATGAAGAGGTAACGTGTATTGTGATATCTTGTGATGTAATACTAGTACAGGAAGTGCACATTATGAACATTATGAACTTAATTCATAATTGATTCAGACGTCTGGTTGTTCTGTCATTAATGTTATTGCCATTATCATGTGAAACCGAGCCCATTCGCAGGCCAGATTCCATTATTCTGTTGAAACAAAGTACTGGGATGTTTCTCAGTTAGTAGAACACTGCTAAAAGCTTTGGACATTTATCAACTACAAAACAATCACCAACTTATATTAAAAAACTAGCATTTGATATCCTCATGTAGTCATTTTGCACAGCACCTTTATCATTTCTAATTGTTGTTATTTATAATAATTTTCTCAGTTGCAACTAGCAACAGTTATCATGAGTGTGCTGATGCACTGTAGTAGTGCCTGTTCTTGCAATTCCATGTATGGTTGATAGGAGTGTGATGTGGATACCGAATTAGAATGGTCATTGTTTAATCACAAGTACATATTTTCAATGAATCTTAACACTGGCTTATCTAAGCCTCATATCATTTGGGGCCCAGCACTTGAATGTGAATATTCTGTTGAGTGCTTCACTCATTGGACATACCTGACATGAAAAGAGAAGTGTCTGAATGATTCAATTAATAGGAGTGCCATGAAATGATCAATCTAAACGTTAATAGCTGAACTAGCCTTCAGGTTTTCTTCTATGAAATTGATGCAAAAATAAACAATATAGAATTGTACCTCATACGAATGTAGAAAGACTACAGCATTCAATTTTCACCACTTAAGAGAGAAATCGATCTACATCACATGAATATTGTATTTCTGTCACGATCATCGAAATGAGTGGACCAAGGCGCAGCGTGATATGCGTACATCTTCTTTAATAGAGTACTGGCAACACGATACAAAATACAAAACGAAACGTGAAGTCCTCGGTTAACAAACACAAACCTACACGGAACAAGATCCCACAAATCACAAGTGCACAAAAGGCTGCCTAAGTATGGTACCCAATCAGAGACAACAAGCAACAGCTGATTCTCGTTGCCTCTGATTGAGAACCACCCCGGCCAACATAGAAACACATAACCTAGAACAGAACATAGGAAACGAAACATAGACACTACACAAAGAAACGAACACCCTGGCTCAACATACAAGAGTCCCCAGAGCCAGGGCGTGACAGTACCCCCCCCCCCCCAAAGGCGCGGACTGCGACCGCGCCAACATAAACCCAACAGGGGAGGGGACGGGTGGGCATTCCACCTCGGAGGCGGATCCGGCTCCGGGCGTGACCACCACCCTCTAACAACCCCCCCGTGGCTCCCCTGGTCTGGTCCCGCTGGCTGGAGCTGGACTGGACATCGGTGGAGCGGATTGCTTAGGCTCCGGTGTGGAGCAGCTGACCGGTACCTGAACAGGCACCGGTGAAACAGGCACAGGTTGTGCCGGACTGACGACGCGCACCACAGGCTTGGTGCGGGGAGCAGGGACGGGCCGGACCGGGCTGGCGACGCGCACCACAGGCTTGGTGCGGGGAGCAGGAACAGGCCGGACCGGGCTGGCGACGCGCACCACAGGCTTGGTGCGGGGAGCAGGAACAGGCCGGGCCGGGCTGACGACGCGCACCATAGGCTTGGTGCGGGGAGCAGGAACAGGCCGGGCCGGGCTGGCGACGCGCACCATAGGCTTGGTGCGGGGAGCAGGAACAGGCCGGGCCGGGCTGGCGACGCGCACCATAGGCTTGGTGCGGGGAGCAGGTACAGGCCGGGCCGGGCTGGCGACACGCACCATAGGCTTGGTGCGGGGAGCAGGAACAGGCCGGGCCGGGCTGGCGACGCGCACCATTGGCTTGGTGCGAGGGGCAGGAACAGGCCGAGCCGGGCTGGCGACGCGCACCACAGGCTTGGTGCGAGGGGCAGGAACAGGCCGGGCCGGGCTGGCGACGCGCACCACAGGCTTGGTGCGAGGGGCAGGAACAGGCCGGGCCGGGCTGGCGACGCGCACCACAGGCTTGGTGCGGGGAGCAGGAACAGGCCGGGCCGGGCTGGCGACGCGCACCACAGGCTTGGTGCGGGGAGCAGGAACAGGCCGGACCGGGCTGTGGAGACGGACTGGAGGTCTGGAGCGAAGAGTTGACACAACCCGTCCTGGCTGAATGCCTATTTTTACACACTCTGTGTGAGGCATCAGCACAGGACGTACAGGGCTGTGTACTCGTACTGGCACTACAGCACGTGACACTGGCGCAGGATATCCGGGACCGAGGAGGGGTACTGGAGGCCACGAGCGTTGAGCCGGCACACTCCGTCCTGGCTGCATGCCCACCTTAGCACGACACGTGCGTGGTGCTCGCACAGGACGTACCGGACTGTGCCGGACCACTTGCGGCACAGTACGCAGCTCCGCATACCTCGGAACCTGCCCAGTCTCACGCTGCCTAGCCTGAGTACGGGGAGTTGGCTCTGCTCTACCTCTAGGCTCCGCCAACCTCCCTTCCAGCCCCCCAAACCCGGTGGCCTCCTCTCCTAATCCCCAAACTCGCCCTGTAGCTGCCTCCAGCAGCCCCGTTGTCCATGCTGTGTGCCCCCCCCAAAAAAATTATTGGGGTTGCCTCTTGCGTGTCCGACGTCGACCCGGTTGGCGCCGCTGCTCCTCTCTATGGCGTGCCTCCACCGTCTCCTCCCACGGACGGCGATCCATTCCGGCCTGGATTTCCTCCCAAGTCCAGGACCCCTGCCCGTCCAAGATCTCCTCCCAAGTCCAGGCTGTCTGCTCCTGGACATGCTGCTTGGTCCTTTGATGGTGGGATCTTCTGTCACAATCGTCGAAATGAGTGGACCAAGGCGCAGCGTGATATGCGTACATCTTCTTTAATAGAGTACTGGCAACACGATACAAAATACAAAACAACAAAACGAAACGTGAAGTCCTCGGTTAACAAACACAAACCTACACGGAACAAGATCCCACGAATCACAAGTGCACAAAAGGCTGCCTAAGTATGGTTCCCAATCAGAGACAACAAGCAACAGCTGATTCTCGTTGCCTCTGATTAAGAACCACCCCGGCCAACATAGAAACACATAACCTAGAACAGAACATAGGAAACGAAACATAGACACTACACAAAGAAACTAACACCCTGGCTCAACATACAAGAGTCCCCAGAGCCAGGGCGTGACAATTTCAGAATCTGTGAATTTTACATACATATTAATAAGCTGCTCAAAATGCATACATTTCTCCCAGTGCCACCAAATATGCATTCCATACGGTTTATGCAGACAGCAAATCAAATCAACACACTAAGCCAGCTATATGAGTTAGAACAATAGAATGCCTGAGGGCCCCTTCAGAATCCCAACCCATGCAACAGGGTTCCTAATCACCTCCACTGGAGAGAAGGGCCCCTAGAAATAAGAAAATAATCAGTAGAACAACAAAAGGTTTTCAGGCTAAAAGCGATGCTTGATTGTTTAATTCATAGAGATGTACAATAGGTGCTTGAGGTGCCCTCTCCTCCTACCCACAGGGAGGATTCAGCTGCAGCCTGCCCTGCTGCCAACCAGTGCCTTCTAATGAGGGACCGCAATTAAGCCTGTTTATTCACACTAAGTGTGAACTGCAAGTGCCAGGGGCTGCAGTCAGTTAAAAGACCTGGGTGCCTTTGTGTCACAAGAGCCGCTTTTATTCAGCAAACAAAGCAGAAAACACAACACACAAGCACCTAATGACAAAATCTGCCTCTCTAGCAGACACTCACATACAGTACATAGGCTACACACACACTTTCACACAGAAAGACAGACACACGTTCACAACCACACACACACACACTTTATCTCTCTCTCTCTCACACACACACACACACACACAGACAGACACAAACACATACAGTACAGACTGAATCGAGTCAGTGCTTGACAGAACAGTGAACAGTGAGGGCGGGGTTAAGACAGACTGACAGCGGGGCCCATCTCTCTCCTCTTATTAACGCTTAACGAGTGCTTTCCTCATGCAATATTCATCTCCGCTAATATCATCCCAGCTCTGAGCTGAGCTGGCTACTTATGTAAGGCAATTATGTAAAATATCAGACAGGGCCCACATTCACAAACTGACTGGGCTGGGGGAGAGAGCTGCAGGACAAGGACAGAGAGAGGAAGAGAGGTACAGGAAGAGAGAGAGGGAGGGAGGGATGGAGGGAGTGGAACAAACAGAGAGCGAGGGAGGCAGGGAGAGCCAAAAGAGCAGGAAGCTACGATACAATTATGTGGTGAATTAGCATCTATTTCAACCCAATGGAGCAGCTAAGATCAGCCTAGAGCAGCCAGCTTTACTCTAGTTCTGTTGTGTTCACCCCAGAACCATGCTCACGTTTAACCTGAAACCCACAAATACTATGGCCTACAACTGGAAAGTAGTATTTCTAACAACACTGTTTACATTCCATTTACATTAACTTCAGTATCTAGGCTAAATGTATATAGGCATATCGAACATACATTACACATCTATAAGCACATCGTAAACATCATGCCAGACTGTAGCTACATAGGGCATTATCACTCACACTTGCACACAAACATGCACACGAACACACACACACACACACACAGTCCCCTCTTTTATCGCCTACACACTCCATACTGTCCGCCTCTTATACAAGCATGTTTGTTTTATGTATGCAAATGTGAGAATATTGAAACACACATAGTGATACAAATGGATAGATATCTTTATATGGGCACCACTACTGTCCTCCAGAATACATCCATGTCAAAAATAGCATCCACAGATTAAATGCAGATGCCTGCTACCTGAACAGTCAATGCCAATAATCATCCCATCCCCCTCCTGCTTCCCCCATAATTTCTTCAAGGCGGAGACATCTAAGGACACATCAAGGTCAGTCTGAGAGGAAGGCAGGAAAACACACCATTGTTGTGGGAGAGTCACATCATGCAACACCATGCACACACACTCTAACCTCATACACAAACACACTAAACACATTAGTATTCATTTTACATACACAAAAATACAATCACACATATTAACCATTGAATAACAACAACCCACTATGTATATACCCCCCCCCCCCCCCACACACACACACACGCACACACAGAACACACAAATGTAGCTACACACGCACACTCAGGTCAAGGCCCTATGGGGGTCTGTGCAGAAATAGGTCATTTGTCACACATCATGTCCCGGGGCAGAGGATGCATTATAGATGAGACCAAACAGTCTGTCTCAGTCAGCACTTCACTCGCCACACACTCACTGCTGTGGAGGAAGGAGGGAGGGATGGATGGAGAGATGACAACTCCTCAAAAGGAGGATGTTTCAGAAACATTGAGTACTATACTGTCTATCACTTTCACTGCCATTGCTGTGCTGTTTTTGTCTTTACAAAACATGCCTATCTTCATTTTCATAACATAACTGATATCATAATATTTCATCTCTGAAGTATATATTGAATATAATCACAGATCAATTCAGCAGCCAAATCCAAATATTCTCATGTCTGCACCTGACTCAGTACTAGTCCCCCATCTGCCCTGCACATGACTGGAACAGTAGACTGGAACAGTAGACTGGAACAGTAGAGGAACACACAGCCAATAGGAAGGGATCCCTAATTCATCCCATTAGTCAGCTTTGGTGATTTCCTGCTTTGTTATTGGCCACGTATTACGCCCTGATTTTAATGGTTTGCCATTTTTGTTTGTTTGTGCTGTGATTGGCTGCATTAAAATGGTAGACTCCCTGTGTGAGTGTACACAGAGAGTCCTTTTTTCACAAGGACAAAAGCTAAAACACTGATTTTGTCCAATACAGCTTCAAACGGGGGAAAATGAGGGATGAAGAAAGGACATGTAGAGAGAGTAGGGAAAGAGAGAGACGGAGAGAGAAAACTGCTGTCTTCTGCTGCTGCACCCATCTGTTCTGATAGTGCAGGTGGAGCCTCTATTCACTCAGCTCTGCATGTGTGTGTGGAGAGGGGGAGGCAGGAAGAAAGGAACGGCAGAGAGAAGGAGGGAGTGGAGGGATGGATGGATGGATGGAGGGAGGGGGGCAGTGAGATGGAGGAGGAGAAAGGGGGGGGGGGGGCTCCTGGTGATCTCTCCTGAAGGGGATAGTGGGAGAGGAGCGCATTGCAATGGCTGCCGTGTGTAGTACCCTCCCTGCACAATTAGCCAATCAGGAGCGAGCTCTGCCAGCCAGAAGGACGCATAAAAGAAGAACATTGCAGCAGAGGCACAGAAGGAGACTGCAAGAGGAGCTGGGAATATTACACACACAACACAGCCGAACCAGAACACCCTCCCCTGGACACACCCTGCTGGGGATCACTGCTTCTCTTTTTTTCTGAACCGTCGCCCACGCCACTCGGAGAGAAAGCTCTCCCTCACCATCATCCTGAAGAAAACCCCTTTCTCCTCATTTTCACCCTACAGAGGACACCTACCAATCTCCAAGGGCTGAGATTCCCCTGCTGAACACTGGCTTTTTTCTTTTTTTCTTTTTTTCCTTTTGGATTTGGACACAGCCTCTCTACAGTAAATACACAGGCCAGCTAATATAAACACTACAGATCATAGTATTGACTCAACCTACGGCTTGAAGACCTGCCAAACCAAGAAGGACCTAGATCACTCTCATTGTATGTCAAGAATGGTTACTGTACGTATGGCTCATTTTCCTCTTCTATTTGCAAGGATGGTGGTTGTTGTAGCAGCAGCATGCATTGCATAGGCTACATTTTGGAGCGCAGACCCTTTGTTTTCCACTTGATTGAATTGTACACAAACATATATACATGAATGCATAATTAATATATAGGCCTATATATATATATATATACATATTGAATATGATATAATATGCGATCTATGATAGGCTAGCTAGCTATAATACTGGTATAAACAAACACACATGTATTACACACAATATTTATAAGCTTTAGTGGGCTAAATAGGCTTATACTACTGCTCTCTCGGCTATGGGATATTGTCTTGACAAGATTAACGATCGATGCTGGCAATTAGTAATGTCATGCTGAGCGATGCGCCACGGCTGCCTGCGCGAGGCTCCATCCCTGCCTGCGTCTTCGACGCTGGAGAGCAAAATGCTTTCTTCTGCCATTTTTTTGGACCATATATTTGTTTATCTTAGGCCCAGTAGGCTATATCAAAATCCATGGCTGCATTATTTGTATACAAATTTTAAGCACAATGCAGCGCAGTGAAGGTTACAGAATTCCGCAGGAATAAAGAGAAGTACTTAAAAGACAGAAGGAAGGGCGTAGGGGGGTGAGGGTGTTGAGGCCGCGTGCGGCTGCGGCTGCTGCTGCTGAGCGGCGGATAGAGTGGTGGGGGAGGAATGTCTTTCTCCGCCTGCGCTGCCTGGCACAGCACAAGGATGCTCGAGACGGATTTCTGAGACAAAACATGATGCCTCGGAGGCTGAGGGCCCATCGAGAGCAAGGCAAAGAAAAAGGGTCGAGTCACTCAGGGAGGGGGAGGGGAAGAAGAGAGATTACGCATCCATTGGTTTGGATTGAATCAGGCAAGTCAAAATTCCTAAGGGTTCTCGTTGCGATGCAACGGAGTAAATGGGATGGAAATTTCAGAGGCCGCGAAAAGAGGGATGGCGACTGGCGTTTTCTTTTTTACAAGCACATTTTTATCCATCCATCATAACACTTCTTTTCAAAAGCTAGTTCCTATTTGAATCACGCCTGTTTGATAAAAGGGTTTTTGTAGCCTTAGCAGTGATAAATTAGCCTAGCTCATAGCCGACGGCCGAATTGGGCGTGTCTCTGCTGGACTCCAGCGCATAATGATGGCACGCGCTGGCTATTGGTCTCAAAGCTTTCATCTCTCCAAACATCCTTTCCTCTTGACTTAATGGCGCTGCCTCCAATTTATACCTGTCAGCAGGTGGAATGATTTACCGTCGTATTGTTCTCATGGCTTAGGAAAACTGACATGCAAGGAGCAAGCTAAATAAGCAAAATATGATTAAATAACTACCTTTTATGCTCTATATTTATTCTTTATATAAAAGGCTATATATTTATCAAGTAGGCTATATGCCTATATTCTATCGTCTTACTTTACAGATTTTAATGACAGGTGCAGGTAGAACCACATTTATTTTAAATAATAGGCTGTTACCATATCCAAGGGGATATAATAATTTGTTGCAACCAAAAACACAAATACGGCCATTTAGAAATTATACACAATATAGGCCAACATAAATGATCACATCGAATGACCATTCCATGGGACTTGGTAGCCTACTGTGATGGTCGTGTAGGCCCAAAATAAAGTCTAGTAGCCTACATAATATAGTAAGAGCAGACTTATTTTGCAAGGCCTAAATCTTTGAGATCATAATAATGCAATTATTTCAATCAATAGTCCACTTGATAATTAACTAGACCTATAGCCTCAATATGTTTCAGCTGTCCTTATTGAATAGTAGCCTATTTGTTTTAATCAGTGTTTGCCCTTAGGACAGGCAGGCCCAGAGTCCAGTCAGCACGTAGGCCTATAGCTCCTGTCCACATGTTCCGCAGTCCTCCGTGAGCATGCCTGTACCGCAGTGCCAAGCAAATAAAACAGTTGAGTCAGATAACCTTCCCGAGGCGCTTACGCGATTCAAGGACAAGGACAGCAGATGCCACCAAGTGTAAACGAGCCTAAATAGAACTGACGCTATAAGTTTATAATATAAAATGTATACTGTATTTACATGTATTGTCAAATTATTTCGTCTAGAAAATCAATGCACCCTGGAGTATGACTGGGGGGCAAAATCAGGTGTAGCCTAAAAAGATTTGGATTTATTTAGAAATAGCCTATATTTACTTCTTCAAGATGGCCTATAGGGAACTGAAATAGACTCGTAGGCCTACATAAGAATACGAGTCCTCAATTGCCAGGTTGTTACGTAAGCCATGCATGGCATAGCCTATAGCTTAGCCTACTACTGTCCTCATAAATTGAAGTAATTGACAGCCATGGTCGTGGAAATAATACAGCATGAGGAAAATATCTACTAAACTGAGCGAAGATAATTGTATAGCCCTCATTTGATTTTTCCCTCTATGTCCTAAAAATATATGTTGTACATTATTATTATTATTATTATTATTATTATTATTATCAGGCCTATTATGACTGACTTACTGGAGCGAAATGGTGCTGGCAATTGTGGCGTTCATTGTTCCCGGAGCGTCCTGCAGCCTCTGGCCATGAAACAAAGCGCTACTGTTTACATTAATATTCATAGAGCTGCCATAGTCTCTGCGCGCGAGAAGAGGAGGAACGGGTGGCTCTTTTGTTTGGTTGTTTCAATACGTTTATTCAGCAAAAAGGCGCTCGGGTGTGTGAATGCCTACAGAGCGCACGTCTTGTTTTCATGAAATATATAAAAAGAAAAAGGTTAGGGCAGAAGATGTTCTGTAATATAAATGCGAATATTTTCAAATGCGTGAAAAGAAGCGAATGAAGCATTCCGAAATGTTACAGAAAAGGCTTGATGGCTTGGACAATGCATTCTGGACTCAAACGGAATCGCCTGAAAGCCACTCCCTACTTCAGCACTCTGGATAGCGCCCCTGGTTTCAACGAAAGCTACACGCACACACACACACACACACACACACAAACACTCACACACACACACACAGGGAATTCGCAACATGGCTTATGTCTGTGTCTTAAAGTGCATTGACAAACGGGGAAATTATTTAAAAATATCACATTTTCCTAATATAACACTGAAAGAAAACAATATATATATATAGGCCTATTAAAAATGAGTGTTAGTGCTGAGTGTTAGTTACTGACTGTATGTAGGCTAAGGTTGTGAGTGTTGGGCTGTGACTTGTGTTGCCCTGTTGTTTTACAGCTGCCACCATGATCCCTTTAAGCTGTAGAGAGTGTGGCTAATGCCTTTTGTTTAGGATAATCCTGTAATCTGTGTTATTTAGAAGGCCCATTGACAACCCCAGCCTAGAATTCACTTGTGATTCAGGCCTTCCAAAAGAATGATTGATGTATATTTTAAAAACAAGGGTGAGAAAGAGAAAAAAATGCCTTGAAAATTGAAGCCTTTCTCTTGAGCTAAACCTTAGTTTAGTGAATCCCCTGTCTTTGGTGGTTCCATGAAATTTGATTTTCAAATGTATTTCCTCGTTTTCAAGTTACTCAAATAAGACTAATGCACTACCATTTTAGTTGTGTTTTATTGTGGTACAACAGTGTCTGCAATAGTGTTTTACTGATGAGTTGCACATGAAAAAGAGAACACAACAACTACTAAATTCCCTGAAATATTCAGAACCTAGTATTTTCTGATGGTGTTGTTGCCAACAGGAAATAACCTTTTTAAATTCTCTCTCTTACCTTATCTCACTCAGAGATAGAGATTCTATTCTATGACTCTCCCAGTACAGTGCGACTGCATCACCCATGAATGACTGTGTTGTCATCAGTGGTAGCACTAACAGCAGTGTGTAGCAGTAATATAGTTCCCCATCTCAGTGGGTAGATCAGCAGAGGCCTCCTTGTGACCTCCCATTATTTGCTAAGAGAGAAGCTGTTGTATTTAGTTATTACTGCCACAACATATTTTTTTTTCTTATTGGTTGATTTATGGATAACAATCTAGATTTAGATTTTCGTCATTTAGCAGACGCTCTTATCCAGAGCGACTTACAGTTAGTGAATACCATTTTTTTTTTTTTTTGTCTTAAATATATATATATATTTTTTTTTATACTGGCCCCCCGTGGGAGTCGAACCCACAACCCTGGCGTTGCAAACGCCATGCTCTATCAACTGAGCTACATCCCTGCCGGCCATTCCCTCCCCTACCCTGGACGACACTGGGCCAATTGTGCGCCGCCCATGAGTCTCCCGGTCGCGGCCGGCTGCGACAGAGCCTGGATTCGAACCAGGATCTCTAGTGGCACAGTTAGCACTGCGATGCAGTGCCTTAGACCACTGCGCCACTACAGGAGACTTCTAAGCAATGTTTTTTTTTAATGCTAGGAATGTTTCTGAACAGGAAGAGAGTAGATGCCAAGCACATGTGATATTATCAGAAGAATCTAATGACAAGTCCCTTTTTACGATGTAGACAGGAGTCTTGACTCCAATGTATGGACAAGTGTTTGATTCTCATTGGTACAATTGGGTACAATGAGGCATAGCATGAGAATCTCAGTTACATCTGAGCCCAGCCCAAGTCTTCTAGCTGATACAATTACAGTGATTTCCGTAAATGGTAATCACATCACATGCTTTGACCTTTATCAGGACATGACAAAAGCTGGCCTGAATACTGTATGTGGCAGACTGCTGCTTCTTGTCTTAGGACAAGTCTTCTCCTTCCATTTGTAGGAAACCAACAGCAGTCATGCATATAGACAAGAAGAAAGCCAATTTGAAGAAGCCAACGCTGCCAGTATCCATATTTACATTTGGGTCATGTAATGTTGCTGTGTTTTGTAATTGAGCATTGTCAAGTGTAGGTGGTCTGTGTGCTGTGCTCGCTCCACTCGGCAGGCCGAGAGAGGAGAGGAGGTAAGGCTCTTGGCTCTTGTTTGCGTGCGAGTCTTGGTCCATGTATAGGTGATGCTGATGATGCAGTCCATTAAATATTAAGGGAGATCTCTCAGGTCCCAGAAATAGAAAAAGAAAGGCACATCTAGTGCCGGGACAGGAAGAGCTGGCCCAACCAACAGCAGAAATCTGAACGTGTTGGGGGTTGTGTGTTTAATGCGTTTGTGTGTTTAATGCGTTTGTGTGTGGTAACTCTCTTTGTTGTCATTCATCATGACTAGCAACAGAATTAATGAACAGAATTAGCCGATATATATCCCTATCAGAGGTGGGCTGGTTGGCCCTTTATCTATGGCCAGATGGGTTATTGCCTACATCCTTGCCATATCAGTACTTGGATATTGTTATGGAAGTAGTTTATATTTTCCCCTAATTTCTTTGTAAAGGCTAACATGTTCCGACTCCTTCTATTTGTAGCATCCTAAATGCACTCTGTTCTGTTTTTTTAATCCTCCTGCATGTTTGCATGGAGATCTCAGGGTGATGTTAGATGTTGCTTGTGTCAGCCAGTCTCTCCCTCTGTGTCTCTGTGGCCAGTCTGAGCCTGGGAATTATAGAACTGTAGAACTTGTCACTGTGGATGTCTGGCATGCCACACTGAGGTCTATTTCAGTTGACAAATCAAATTTGCTGGGATTCGGTGTCTTTGTGCAAAGGGCTGTAATATTTGGTCAGTTCTGGGGCAGATTCAGAAAATATTCATATTTCTTTTAGTTTCAGATGTTTGTGTGTTACATGGCGACACATAGTAGATAGATGCATTTTATGAATCTATTTATCATACCCATGTGGACTATTTGTTCGTCCCATTATGCATGAGGATGATCTTTTAACTGGGTATTGTAGCGCCTTCTTTCCATGTTCTGTTCCTGATCAGTCCCTAGATCAGCAGAGCTTACCGCTCTAGTCTAGACCAAAGAAGCCCATAACATGTGTATGATGGATGGCTAGTCTACTTTGCAGCGGCTCTCTTGTGCTGCTTAGATATGTGTGTTTGCAGTGTTTTATTTTTAGGCTGTCATAATTCACTCAGTTTCCCTCTCCCACTTCCTCTCCCTCTGATGTTCTCTCCCTGTCAATGTCAATTTGACTTAAATATATTCTCTGCTTCCGCAAAGCCATCGAATATTAATACATGGAGAAAAACAATATCTGCCCAACAGAGATGGATTTTTTTTGTTCTCTCTGCCTCTATCTTTCTGTCTGCGCACGCACGCAGACAGAAAGATAGAGGCAGAGATAATGCACGCTCACACACACACACACACACACATACACACACACACACACAACCAAAAGTCAGCCAGTCAGCCAGCCATTAGCAACAGTCTTGAAGCCGCTGTTACCTGGGCAACATGGTTAAAGGTACAGCTCAAGGCAGAAATCAGGTTAGACAGAGGAGAGAGAGAGGGGCATGAGCACGAAGAGGGGAAACAATATGGAGGACACTAAGAGCTACATTAGGGCTTGGGGAATATCATCAAAGCAATGAATGCTTTTAGAGTAATATGTCCATAGCAGGGAAAGGAACACTACTCAGTCTACTCCATTAAGCCGAATGGATACACATCAAAAGAAAACACTGTCACGCAAAATGGAAAATTACAAACATAGGCTATAACCAAAACAATAGACAAACAGTAGTGAAACTGCTGGTATCTTACTAAAATAACTCTAGAAGCTTAGGCTACACTGTGAGAACCCTGGAGCTTTGGCAGTAGACGTCTTAGCAAGCCTCATAACACCCACCAGTCTGAGACCTGCAGTCACCATGCCAGCCAGACTCACAGATACCAGCTTGAATAATGGTACGTATTTAAACCACACATCCCAGGTACACTATACCAGGAACTGGAACAGGAACCAAAATTAACATTTGTATCAGTTTGGGTGGAGCCCATGAGGCCAGTAACACAGGGACAACATCTTAGTACTAGCTTGTTTACACAAATATAGTTCTATTCTAGACAGAATGGTGAAAAGGAGGAGAGGATGAATAGAATAGATGGAGCAGGGAGAGAGGGAAGTTTAGTTTCTGATCTGCACACACAGCTGTTCCATGAAGACAATCCCCCGTGGGTCAAATTAAGCAACATGGTGTATTCCAGAGCAACACATGACACCAACACACCTCTGTGGGCACAAATACACACTCACTCATTCCATCCACTCGCACAAACAAGTTTGAGTCGGTCACAAACACGCACTTACAAAAGAAAGAGAGCACACTAAAACCCCACATTTATTTTCCCAAGTCTTTCTTTTTTCGGTTGAAACTTTCCATCTCGCTACATGACAGCCTTCAGAGATGTTAGGGCTGAGCAGATCTGACAATGTCACTTTCTCTTTGTCTGTCATGTCACCCTCCCCGTCACACAGCCCCCTACCCCACCTGCCCCACCACCACCAATACTTAGGACCCTGTAATTATGTAATGCTGTTTGACCCTGTGGATGAATGGATGGATGGATGGAGGCTGGGGGATGAGAGGAGGAAACGGGAAAAAGGACTGTGACATCTGCAGGGCCAGAGGCAGCGAGAGAGAGAAAGAGTGGGGGAGGAGAGAGGGGGGGAACAGGGAGGGGGAGAGAGGGGTCTGTGTGTAGCCTACTGCTATCCCTGCCTCACATCCTTCCACCCCCTCAGCTGATGTCTGACCGCTTCCCTAGCTGACAATGACAGAGCGGACATTCATTCAATGAGTCTATATTACAGGCCTACTAACAACACCCCACCGTTACTCCACTGTGTGTTATTACTGCGGATGTATATTGTTTGTACACAGGGTTCTATATTCTTCCTTTTCCTCAGCAGATAATCAGCACCATGGAAACCCAGGTGTCCAACGGTCCGAGCGGAACCAGCCTGCCTAATGGGCCAGTGATCAGCACCAACGGTGCCACAGATGACAGCAAGACCAACCTGATCGTCAACTACCTGCCTCAGAACATGACCCAGGAGGAATTCAAGAGCCTGTTCGGTAGCATCGGAGAGATTGAATCCTGCAAACTGGTCCGAGACAAGATTACAGGTATTCATGATGCTTCAGCAGGTACAGTTGATGAATAGACAGACAA
This sequence comes from Coregonus lavaretus, assembly GCF_964263955.1. Taxonomy (NCBI): domain Eukaryota; kingdom Metazoa; phylum Chordata; class Actinopteri; order Salmoniformes; family Salmonidae; genus Coregonus; species Coregonus lavaretus. The sequence goes on from NC_139989.1 coordinate 42,924,859, forward strand.
ACAAAATATATTTCTAGTTGGAGGATAACAAATAATCACATACTGTATATGTACCTGTAGGTACAGTTATTTTGGTGCAAAAACAGTTTCTAAAGGACCATTATCGATATCTGTTTTTAACGATTTAGGCCAGAGTTTGGGCTATGGGTTCGTAAATTATGTGGATCCCAATGACGCAGACAAGGCCATCAACACACTCAACGGTCTCAAACTACAGACCAAAACAATTAAGGTAAGAGCACCTCTCCTTCCTGCTTTTCAACCTGCACCACTCTCCATCTTCTCTGCTTCAATACGCTGCGGAAGACCAGCAGAAAGGCAGGGAGCAACTAAAAGAAAGGGAGGTGGAGAGAGAGGCAGAGAGAGGCAGACGTGACAAGAGGGGAAGGAGGAAAAAACTGGAGGAGGGAGAGGCAGGAGGGGTCGCAGGGACAAAGGAAGTGAGCAGAAGAAGAAAAGAGAGAGGGAGAGGAGGAGAGGGAGAGGAGGAGAGGGAGAGGAGGAGAGAGGGAGAGTGGAGGTCAGAAAGCAAGGGGCTAGCAGCATGCATAGGTGATTGTGATGGAAATGTAATCAGGGAGTCTCACTGTGGGGCACGGGGGTCAGTCCAGGCTCCCCCATCTGCCTCCAATCTGGCCTAATTAGGGGGCTTCTTTGTCCCCAATATGGATGGGGGGAGGAGATGTAGGGAGGAGCGGGAGGGGGAGGAGGAGGAGGAGGAGTGAGGAGAGGGGGGCAGATTAAACACTACTCCATCCGTCCCTCCGCCCCCTCCTCCCACCTGATCAAAGTAGATCAAAGATTGGGATAAAGTGCAGGCTTAGTTAAAATCGGACTTCTGAAAGACTGGGGCATAGAGAGTCAACAGCATCAGGAGCTGGGTTGGGCTGTTGGAGTTATACAGACAGGTGGTAAATCATATTGTTAATCATTTGTACAATATGTTTTAGTTACATTACTGTACAAATACACATATATTGTATTTAGGGGGCAATATTAACATTATTCCTAGTGTTACTAATATAATACCAATATAATTGGGCCAATATAAATTACAGAAAATGTATACATTTATTTATGTTGTTGTTAATGTTGTTATTACAATTGTTAAAATTAAAGATGTTGATATTATCAGAAGGGCTATTTTGAAAATCAATGAATTTTATACAGCCATAAAACAATGACCAAGCAAATGTAATATTTCCACAAAAGAGGGATGGAGGGCCGTGGCAGGAGGAGTAAAGGGTAGGGGGTAGCTTGGGGAGCAGAATGCCAATGACAGGATTAGGGGCCATATGGGTTACAGGCACCATCTGTACTGTGGGAGAGACAGGGAGAGGGTTAATTATAGGGTAGCCTCCGCTACCCCCATTCCCTCCTTTAGCACCCCCCCAATCACTGCATCACACACCCTGTCCACACACACTATACACGATACTGGAGTCCTACACACTCACTGCACCATTTAGAATGAGTACAACCTTATACTCTGGGTCAAATACATCCATAGGCTATGTATTGTGCAAGGCATGATAATACTCAATATTGTCTGTATATCTCAATCTAAATGTTCACTCTCACTAGAAATTTCCCATATTTATATCTAAAACACATTCATTCAAGTTACACTGTACTTGTATATGTGAGTATGTGTTTATATAATAAGGAGTGAATGTTTTAGTGAGTTGACAGTCAGGGATGCTGTCTTGTGATCTATTTATATTGTTTGCTGGTTGCCAGTGGAGCTGTTCTCCCTCCAGGCTAGAAACAAAGGAAAGAGGCAGGAGAGGGAGGGGAAATCAGCCTGTCTCTGGCAACACTCGCTCCCTCTCCCTCCATCCGAAAACAAACACAGACCACTCACAACAATGCACAGACTCTCACTATCTATCATGCTCTCTCACTGGCTTTCATACACGCCAACACATGAATATGTAGACATTTTCATAATCAGTCACACTATAGTCTCACCATAGAATACTAATGTCAACTTTGCACAATGGTGGACACAATCAGTCACAAAGCATTTAAAAAAAACAGTTACACACATTGACAAAAAAGAAGAGTAAAATGAATATTCATGCATTGCTAGGAGTAACTACTATATGATTTTATGTGCAGTAAAGATATGGGAAAACTTTGATATGATAATAATGTGTTGATATCAGTGTTAAATCAGTGATATGTGTTAAAATTAGTGTTTCTTTGATGTGCTGTAGGTATCGTACGCCCGGCCCAGCTCAGCATCTATCCGTGATGCCAACCTGTATGTGAGCGGCCTGCCTAAGACCATGACCCAGAAGGACATGGAGCAGCTGTTCTCCCAGTACGGACGCATCATCACCTCCCGCATCCTAGTGGACCAGGTTACAGGTACAGCCTTAACTCACTTCTGGCACAACTGACCCCTACTCTAACATACCCCCGACCTACCTTAACTTCCCCTAACCCTACTCTAACGTTCCCTGACCTACCCTAACTTACCCTAACCCTACTCTAACGTACCCCTGACCTACCCTAACCCTACTATAATGTACCCCGATCTACCCTAACCCTACTCTAACGTATCCCTGACCTACCCTAATTACCCTAACCTACTCTAACATACCCCTGACCTACCCTAGCTTACCCTTACCTACTCTAACTTACCTCCCCCTAACCAACTTTAACCCTACTCTAACCTTGCCCATCTCATTGGACCAAGTCAGAGTCATGACTCACACTGCCTCACCCCCTTCTCACCCCTCAGGTGCTAACATTAGCTTGCTTTCTGACCCCGGAGCAGGTATATCGCGAGGAGTGGGCTTCATCCGGTTTGACAAGCGGAACGAGGCGGAGGAGGCTATCAAGGGCCTGAATGGCCAGAAGCCCCTGGGCGCAGCCGAACCCATCACGGTGAAGTTCGCCAACAACCCCAGCCAGAAGACAGGCCAGGCCCTGCTCACCCAGCTGTACCAGACCGCTGCCCGCCGCTACACTGGCCCACTGCACCACCAGACCCAGCGCTTCAGGTACTGCCCCCACCACCACCCAATCCCTGCTCTGACCTGTCTGTCATCTGACCCGACACACCTGTCCTGCTGGAACGAGCACTACGGCGCTCGCTCATTCTATCTTCCTCTCTCTCTTTTTTCTTGACTTTCTTTTAAACTGCAGCCTCATCCCTCCATTTGGAAAGGGACCAGATCCAAATAACAGCACAAAACCAATGTAAGAGACCCCCAATTTATCAAAGCACAAATCAAATGAAAGCAAAGCAAAGTGCTCCAAACCAGTCAAATAACATAGTATCTAATAAACAAGATGAAGAAATTACATTTAAATGAATCAGACAATGCAGATCTCCAACCAACACACACACACACACACACACACACACACACACACACACTTATCTGCACACTAACAAACTGATTTGCATAGTGCGTTGCTGTGGTTCGCTAGGGCTAGGCCGTGAGTGGCTCTGTGATGGGTTGCTGTTGGGATAGACAGACAGACGGCTCCTCTACAGTACAGTGAAGGGGAAGGGCGCCCTCTGGAGGCAAGCTGGTGGAGGAGCAGGAGCTGCATGTTAAAAGGCCTTCCTCCTCTCAGACCTCACCACTAACGTCTCCACCCCCTTCATCTCTCCCTCTTGCGTTGCAGACTCGACAATTTACTAAACGCCAGCTACGGAGTCAAGAGGTAAATGCCAAAGGTGTACTTTGTAAAATAACAAAATATACTAAAAAAAAAATACATCCATGCCTAAGAACAAAACTCAAACAAAGTGACCGGAATACCACCTGCTGCCTTCACCTTGAAATGAGAGATTATGAAAATATTCCCTAATTCCCTATTCACACTGCCCATTAAACTGAGTAGTTATGTAACAACCAGTCCAGACAGTATAACACATCTAAATATGCTAAGCAGGGTATTCTGGCATGGCTTTGTTTATAATATTTTGGTTCTTTCTTTTGGTTTGATTACGTAGTGGAACTGATGTGTGTCTATTTCTTTATGAACTAACATTATCAGTTTCGGTTTTGCTTTAATGTCCCTTTTTTTCCACCAGCATGGACATACCAGATTGCGTTTGCGTCTTCTTCTTCTGTTTGCTCCAATTTTCCTATGATTTGATTTGGATTTGCTTTCATCCCTCTCTAGGTTTCTGTGTTTTGTTCAATATTGTGATTTCTGTTGAACATTGTGATTTCTGTGTCTAATTTTTGCAGAGGCTTTGGTCAGCAGAGACTATGACTAAAATATGCAGAGTATGGGTGTTTGTGTGTCATAGAAGCACACAGTGTGTTGTTTTGTGTGGAAGCAGGTAGTCTGGAACTACTGTGGTGCCCTGCCCACACATATATTTATGTATCTACTCACTGCAGAAAAAGTGGGGATGGAGATCGATTGGGTCTCCAGACAGACTCCATGCCCCTCTGACTACAAAGCCTTCAGCGCATATCATAGCTACAAACATGGCCAGCTGATTGCTGCGTGGAACTTCAGAATGACACCCAATGTAGTTCTCCCTCTCTCCTTCCTAGGTTCTCCCCCATCACCATCGACAGCATGACCAGCCTGGCGGGAGTCAACCTGACCGGGCCCACCGGAGCCGGCTGGTGCATCTTTGTCTACAACCTATCGCCCGAAGCTGACGAAAGCGTCCTGTGGCAGCTGTTCGGGCCCTTTGGCGCCGTCACAAACGTCAAGGTCATCCGTGACTTCACCACCAACAAATGTAAGGGCTTCGGCTTCGTCACCATGACCAACTACGATGAGGCAGCCATGGCCATCGCTAGTCTCAACGGCTACCGCCTGGGAGACCGCGTGCTGCAGGTCTCCTTCAAGACCAGCAAGCAACACAAGGCCTGAGAGAGAGAGAGAGAGCTGCTAGCTCACGCCAGCTCCTTCAGCCAGCAGGGAGCGCCACTGAGCTCCCTGTTACCGTCACCCTACATGGGCCTGGACTGTCTCTCTCTCTGACGCACACACACCCATACACAGCCCAATACACATACATACATACACTATCAGACATGCATACACACAAACATACACAAAGTCAGAGTTTCAAACAAATACACTAGTAGAGTTTTTATTTTCTCTTTACACAACATGCTAGTCCTTCCCTATGTTTGCCTGGATTGAATTAGTAGGGGTGCGTTGGGTAGTTGGTCTCTGGGGTTGGGGGTAAAGGCCTCGATGAGGGAGACAGTCTAACGAATGTGACAGAGAATGTGTGCTGAGTGCTTTGATTGAATTCAGGCAAATAATGACAAAAACTGCTGAAACAAAATGATCAAAAATCTAAAATGAACTACAAATATGTGCAATTTAAACCCCAAACGTTTACCCCACGAACTATCCCATTATCTTGCTGGAGAGAGTGTAGTCACTTTTTTTTACACTTGGGCATTTTGAATTTGTGATTTTTTTTAGATCAAAGAAAATTAATTAAAAACAGTGTTCTCTTATATACGTATATTAAAATATAACTATATATTCAATATTTAAGGTGGTTATAATAGCCAAGTATGTAAGCTTTTTCTAGAAACTTTGACTACTGTTTCCTGGCTCTACATTAGGTAGGTTGTGCCTAGCTTTAGGGCAGTTTCTCTACCCTATTAAGGTCACATCCAATACGATTTAGGTTATCAAACTGAACAGATACTGGTCACAAAGACAAGCAGCCTGAAGGCCACCAGAATTACACAACACAGATAGTCTCACTCACACTGAGAGAAAACACAACACATCCACTACAGAAACACACAGTCACACATATCAGCCCTGTTAGGGGGAAAACAACACTAGAATACTGAACATCACTGACATCCAATAATCTCCCTGTATTTTTTCACTCTGGTTCTTCTATTCAGAGAGTAGAATTGATGGATTCCACCACAAACAGAGCTGTCTGTGTGAACAAAGTAGAGCATTGTCCCAGCTAGTGTTCCCATGGAGACAGTGTTCATGTACAATTCTCTGAGAGACTAGGGACCGTGAGTTTAGAGCAAAGTCATTTCACCAAATCACAGAGCCACTTTACCAAAACACCCAACCAGATATAACACCCCTCCAAGGGAATGAGAAGGTTTTTGCAATTCAATGGAAATGATTGGCCTGGCTAGACAGGCTCAACATCACCATTATGCATGGATCAGATTGAGAGGACGGTAGTTTTGACTTAGGTTGAGATTCCGTCATGACTCTGTGATATCTCCTCACTGAGTCCCAGAGGGTGAGACAGCTTCTTACCTGTTCCTCAGTTCGCTAAACACTCCTCAGTTTCATTCAAACCCCTTATATGACACTTTATAGAAGCTCCTGAGAATCAGTTTATAATCACTCTCATTGTAACCCTGCCTGCCCTGTCAAAATAGAAGAAATCAAGCCTGCAGAAACCAACAGTAACAAGTTTGTTTATCTCACATTGGCAATTTAAAAAGTGATTGTTGATTTGCAACATCTGATCGGCACTATCACCTAGCTAGAATGTTTAAAATATATATCAACAAACCCATGGAAATCATTTGTGACACCCCTTGATGAAAATATAACGACAACATAGTCTTGGTGACTGTCTGTCAGAAATATCTGACAAGACGTTTCATGGGGAGAGATAGGATTACAATATAAAGACATCTGCATATAATAGATTAAATAAGGTAAAGTGTGTTCAAGACATTTTTGCTTTTCTAAATAACGCTGTGTTAGCCAAAGAGGACAACCATCTCTTTGAAAGGATTACTTTAGAGATAAATCTATTTTTATACATACAAAAGAACAAGACCTTGTGCTGAATTTTTACAGATTCTTAAAACTCTGAAAACATGGGACACCGCATGGCTGTATTTTAAGACCTTTGATCTTTGAGAGAGAGAGGGAGGAGAGCCTGCATGCGGTGTATAGGTGGGGGTCGAGGAAAGGGGGCGAAGAAGAGAAGTTATCTCACACAACCTTACTTTTTCAACCACAACCTATAAACAAACTATTGAAAACATAAACAAAGACATTGAAATAGAACAAATACACATCCACACAAACCAATTCAATGATTAGGAATCAAACTTTACAGACACACATCTGCATTACTAATACTGCAATCTTTGAGTGTAAACTAGACAAACACATATGGCTTTCTCTGAAGTTGCGTACAGTCAGTGTTGCTTCAATGATTGTGCAGTGAAGTGTATTGCTTTCAAAGGAGACACTTAAATCAGGCTGCAGTAAAGACAGTGAGTCAGGCCCAATGATTTGTCCTCACAGACACCTTGGGCTGGTTTGAAACAGAAAGGCTTGAAGTAGATTCTCAATAAAGCGTCCTTTCAACGCAATGATGATTAGGTATATTTGAATTAAGATATAGCCAAAGAATTTGGAATATGAGTGTCAATAAGGAATAATTCAGTCGATACTACTAACCGTTCCCCTAATAATTCTTCTATAAACCATTATCATTTATTGCATGAAGATCCCTTATCATTTTAAATCCCCATAGCGCTTGCAGAAATATCTGTTGTTCATATCAAATTATATCAGAATGGACTAATATCTTTTGGTTAACATATCTGTTGAGTACATATAATTTAGCCCATTTGCACAGGTGCTTACCACAAACCTACAACAATGTATACAAAGAATTCACCTTTCAGCAAAAAACACGACAGTTCCACAAGTGTCTCTTGAACCTCAATACTGTAATATTCACACCATCCGCTCACAATAGGAATCCAATATATCAGAGTATGACAGCATTGTTTCAGTTTAACCCTATGCTCTTCCACTGTTACACCATCAGCCTCTTTCTAACCCTGACCATTCCATTTCTTACTGTGCCCCAGTTGTATATTGGTTGTGTGCCAACCAAAACAAACTAACATGAAATGTCAGACAATAACACCCTGTCATAATTTAACTCCACCCCACACCTTCCCCATTCAATGAGTTGTGCCCATACTCAAGAGAAGGTAGCACAGTAGGACTGATACAGCATCACTTTAGGAGACCAGATGTGAATCTTGGGAACAGAACAGCAAATAGGCCACGTTGTTGAGCTGCAGTTGAAGTGGTAGTCCCACTTGTGATATGGGGTACAGTTCCAGCCCAGTTCCCCCACACCCTAGACCAACAACAGGCCCTAGGCCACACCCTAGACTAGACCAACAACAAACTGTCCCATCTTACACAGCCAATACAGAGACCCTCTTCTCTTTCCACACCTACATAAGGTAGAGAGCCAAGGACAATGGCAGGAGACAAATGTACTGCACCGCTTGAGCAACAATAAACAAATAATCATTTAAAAAGACAAAAAAACTTTCCTATGGAACAGTAAGTGCAATGTGCTTTGTTTTTATATTGACTGAGAACAAAAATATATATATATTTTTTAAAAGAAAAAGAAATTAAACATCACACTGAAATGGTTTGCGGAAAAGGCGGAAGGATCAAATGTAAAGAAATAAAAGTGTTAATGCACTGATTCATTAAAGAGAATCAAACAAGCACCGATGGAGAGCTCTGAAAATGTCCATAATCTCAGCCCCGGATTAGTGCTCTGAACATGCAAGCTAAAACTAACTGCATATTATTATTGGGTGAATAAAAAAAGAGCAATTTAATTGAAAAGACCTTGAAAGGGATACTGTCTAATATATAATCAGTTTTAGCCCACGTCGATTTTAGAATTATCATTTTTCCTGTAATTTATTGATTTTCTTTTACATATCAAGACTCACATGTTAACTTAGCGTATTTGTGTTGTTGACGTTGCCATATAGGACACACATGGGTCGAAGATTTTATTTGGTTGCTTTGATTGGGTCTTTTTTTCTTTCTTCATTCCATTATTTAATTAGTTGCCTTAGTGTATGCAGATTTTAGACTTAGTTAGAATTTTATTTCAATCAAAATGTGTTCAATTGTGTTTGTAAAAGTCTGTGGTAGCTTTTGTTGCAACATAAATAATTTAAACAGAAAAAATTCAAGATAGCGCCAACAAACTTGTATTATTTGGGCGACTTTAAGCTTGTAGTTTTAACTTATTGTTAACTTAAAAACTATTTATTATTATTATTGCCTCGTATAAAGTATGTTTTGTGTATATTTATGGTTTATTTCATTATATTTGCAAGTTTAAAAGATTTTAAGTTTGCCAAAATTGTGGTTACATTTTCTTTCTTAAAAAGGGAACAAATAGATTAAAAAACAGCTTTAGAAGTACAATTTGGAAATGTTCTCCATAGTCAAAGAATGCACTGCTATATTTAACTAATTGAAGTGTATAAACATACATGCTGTGTGCTAGATGTTATGCCTTTACTGCCTGTGTTCTGTTTGTCTTGTTAAATGAAAACCTTTTGATTATTTAATCTAATCACAGTCTTGTTTTTCCAGCCACTGAGAACCCTGGGGAGTGTCAGTCAGGACATGGGCTGGGCCTGGGGTGTGGCCTATTGTAGGCTCCAGGGCGGAGCCTGGACCTTAGGCAGTGCCTGAGGCTCCATGTGCACTCAACATGCTTTCCCTCCTACTGCTGATGAACAGAACTACTGTAGTTATTAGAAGGACCATAGCACAGAAATCCAACGTGACATCTGAGTTCTATGTACAGTAGTTCTAACAGCAGCCAGGAGGAAAGCATCGTTGGGGGTTACTCGTATAGGAAAGGGGTCAGTGGTTCTTCTGTTTCTCAACCAACTGTATTTTGTGTCTATTTATTTAGAAGAGGGGACACAGTAACTTAGTGACATTCTTCTTACAACATTTTCCTGGAATGGTAGATCAAATCAAAGGAGAAATGATCAAAACAGATCTACTGGCATCAATGTATCAATGTCAGTAGGAAGATATCAAAATCTCATACTTCCAAACATGACCAAATGAACAATGACAAAATGTAACAAAGAAAATAAACCTTTCAGTTTAGTTTAGGATATTTATTACTGGGATTTCAGCTGAAGACGCTTGAAGACTTTTTCATGGAATTGTTTAATTATTTGTACTTTACATGCCAGAAAAAAATAAAAGGTTACAAATCTGAGTGACCCATGTTGTTTTTACAAGATGACATTGAGCATTGTTGTCGTTTCCAGAAGGTAACAATGCAAATCCATAGATGCGCATAAGACAAACTGCCCACCATCGTCATAATGCACATCATTGGCATAATCATCTACTGTACTATTAGAGCCAACAGAGCACACACTTAACATTCTACTGACTGTCCTGCTTAGATAAAGTACAGCTCTCCTAGACTAGATTACATTGATTGGCAAAGTGGAAAATAGGAGAAAACAATTCAGCATATTAAAATTCGACTTTATTTTTAAAAGAAATTATGGATTTAATAATTTTTTTTAACCTAATTTAAACACTAACCCTAGACAAACAAGTTAATGCAACAACAGACAAGAATAGGAGTAAAGGACCAGCAACCATTTTGAATCTTCATCTTCCAGTTTGTGAAGCCAGAGTGCAGCAGCTGGTTGTTGCAGAGCAGAGCAGGGTGGGGAGGCTAGCATGTGTCCATAAAGAGAAACCTGAGAGAGAAATTACTATGTTATTTTATTTTCAAGCAGAACTGACAACAAATGCTCTCAGAAACAAATGGTTTTGACCGCTTGGAAATGTAGCACAGTGCCTTACTTCTCATAAAATGTTTGCTTTTCCCTTTGTGAATTTACCAACTTTACCCTTTACATGTAAAAATTATCAAATACATGTGCAAGGTGGAAGGATGTCCTACCAAGTCAAGGCTGGCTCCTTGCACAATGCCTGTCTTCCTCTGTCCCTCCGGCCTGTTAACATCCTCTGTTTCACTGTCTTCTCATTTTCCTGCTTGTTTGTGCCTCCTTACTTTGTACAGTAGCTAGCTGGTTAGCACTAGCTTGATTTGCACTGTTTTAAATTAAGCTACTCGACCAGATGAGGGAAGTAAGCATAATTTATCTAGATTGGCGTGTCTTCCTACGTGGACTTGAATTACATTGATGTCAGATCTCTTTTAAGAAGATAAATCCAGCAAAATGTTGACAAAATACCCAAACACTTCTCCCCTGCACCAATACAACTATATGAGCCGGACCCAACAGTTGACACAATGTTTCTAAGTTAGCTAATGAGAGCGCAAGCTCAAGACAGACATGCAGAGTAGAGTGACGATTGAAAGACAACTTGAAGTTTCTAATATCAAATGTATTAAAAACGATTATGAAGGTCATTTTATTTTTTCCCGTGGTTGTTGTCCATAATTGTAGGGTACATGATTAAACAATTACTGTTCCGGCCCTAACATGTACAGTATTTATAAAAAGTTGATATCCACGTTATTATAAATTGCTCCACTGCTCTATAAGTTCAATGGACCTGGCCTGTACCTACCTACCTGTTGGTGTGGAGCACTAAAGCTCTGTGTGTCCGTGCAGGACTTCGTCCAGGCTGGGTGGCTCCTGGCACACGGCGGGGGTGGTGAACTCCATAAGGTACTCACAGCGACTGGGCTCTGACGTGGACGTCACCACCGTTTCCTTCCCACACGTCAGCTTCACCTGACACACACAAAGGGACAACATTAACCCTTCACCGCTACGTTCACAGGACAGTTTGTGGGTTAGCAGTACCTCTATAGAGTAGGGACCTGTACACTTACGCAGCCTCAGTGTGCACAGATTGCATCAATTATCATGCACGTTCCCCCACCCAGCACTGCATGAAACATGATTTGACTTAATCCGTTTCATATGCTCTCAGCAAATAAGACCATCATAAAGGATGCAGCATTGGGCTGGGAGGGAAGTGAAGTTTAGATATTAGAGAGACTTACTGTGGTGGACCTGTTGGGGCCCTGCCAGCACCCCAGCCCATTGTCATACTTCATCACTGAGTATAAATTGTCTTCAGGACCAACCCATTGTCCCCACACGCTACAACGAGGACAGAGACAGAAAGGAGAATGACTACTAACATTCCTAACAGTTTTAGAAGGACCACAGTCATTTGAACAGTTAAAGGCTCCAGTAAAATGAAGTTAAGAGGAGGTTCTCTTACCCAAGGTTGGTCTCTGAACCCCCAAACTTAGGTTTCTGGGAGACCCTATTGAATGGACACAGCCTGTAGATGTACCTGATTAAAAAGAAGAGGGGCACAGTCTTATATCTAATCTTTGGTAGATTCAAACAGTTTCACATTCATATAAACACAGATTATTTCTCTCACAAAGGCATACAGACTACGGGTATTTACAAAGATAGATTAAGTATACGTACTCGCTAGTGGATAATTCATAGCACTGGCTGTACAGGTATGCAAATTCTGCACTGGGCCCAAAGTCAAAGCCAATCTCCTTCTCAAGGTTCCTGCAGATCCAAATAAAGAAACAGGGTACTTTCATTTCCGTTTTCAAACCTAATAATACAACCTGCACATGTATACCTGTGTAGTGTTTGCATGTTGAGTATCATCATGGGATGTTTTTGTGTGCAAGGACTAACATACAGTTGTTGCCAAAGCCAGCAGAGATTAAGCACTGTGGTTGCCTGGTTGCAAACTCACTTCATTTGATCGTCCACTTCCCGGAGGGCCCTCTCAGCTTCATCGAAATCATCCCTGGCTTTCTGGGCAGCTGAGGATCAAAGACAAAGAAACACAACCTCAAAGGACAGACCAATGAGACATACAATTCCACAGCACAGAAAATCACAGACATTTACGCTTAATATCATCTGAACCCCCTGCTTCGTATATCCAGACAAACCCATTGTGTCCCTGTTTAAGGTAGTGCGGTACTAAACCCAGATTGTAAGACAGATGAATGTATGCACCATCAATAAGGCTCTGGGTCTCAGCGTCGTATGGTGGCATGGATACCTCATCGTCCTCTCTTTTCTCTGGGGTCTGCACGGTGGGAGGGACCTAATCATCAAACACGCGTTATGTTACTGGGACAACTGACCACCCAAGCCCTCCAATACTAGCCTAGCTCAGGTCCATCCAGGCCAACGTGAGGATTGCCAACTTTTTATGAACGAGGGAAGCCTACCTTCTCCTCTTCCTCCTCCTCCTCGTGATCATCATCTTCCTCGTCGTCCTCCACATCCTCCTCCTCTCCAGCGTAATCCTCTGGGTAATGGTCAGAGTCGTGGTCAGAGACAAAGTCCCTGGTCTCCTCCTCCTGGGGGGTCTCCACAGGGGCAGGAGGGTCCGACTGGCCCTGAGACACCCACACGGTCACATCATCAACCAATCAAATCACACAAACTTACACAGCCCTTTAAAGCACATTTTTCACAAAGTGCTTTACAGTAACCCAGCCTAGACACCCAATCTGAAGCTCCAGGGCACAGATCATAGAACATTCTACCAGGATAAGGAAATAACTGTGGAACATAAGAAGAGTTCATGTGGTGCTGACCTCTGACAGGTACTTGTCTTTGATGCCACTCCACACACTTTCAAATGTTGACGTGTCCACTTTGTCTGCGCCTCCCAGCAATCCCTGTGGGAATGGATTAGGAAATCAGAAAAACAGTAAAACGTCTATCTTGAAATAATATTTGTTCATCTTAATAAGACGTCTTACCAAGATAAATGATCTTACTGCACCGGCAGATCATGTGTTTATTTTAACCTACAAAGCCTTGATACAAGTCAGAATATCTTGATACAAGACAAATTATCTTGATGCATTTTCTGTGTAACTCAAAACAAGTAAATGCAAATGCTTTGGGTAAGCGAGATCAAATAAAAACAAGTAATTTTGACTTAATTAATATGTCAACACCCCAAAAAAATGTTTTATTGCAGTGTACTGCCCATTTTGAATATAGAAAAAGGTGTTGCTAAAAGCACTGCATTTGCAAATATTAAATAGTTGTATTTTGTCATGTGGGTAGTTGGGGTGATGCATTACATGACCTAGGCTAAGTAGTATAAAGATACAACTGCCCACTATAATGGACTAGTGTGATATAAATGCTTCTCTTGACTTGAGGGGGAGGAAGATAACAGGCATCTTACCTGAGTCTCTGTTTCCGTCAGAGACCCATCTGAATCTGGGTCCAGCTCTAGATGGGACTGCAGCTCAGCCACAGAAACACTGGGAATAACAAAAGCACCATATTAGTCACTCACTGAATCACACGGAAATATCTCTGAATATCTCCAACGCTGACAGTGACACACACACACACACTACACACTCACTAGCCGTCTGCGTCATCATCCAGCTCCAGAAAAGCCGCAGCCATTCTAGCTTTGTCCTTCTCCATACGGATGACTTCTTTTTGTTCTGAAACAGACAAATCAAATCAATCACATACAACTTAGAAAGAGAAATCTTCAACAGGTCTTTTGTAATTGATTTCCAAATCATTAAGTTAACTGCATCAAAAAAATCTGACTGGAGAGATGATTTGTAAAACGTCTATCCTCCTCCTCTCCAGCATAATCCTCTGGGTAATGATCAGGGGTGGCAGGTAGCTTAGTGGTTAAGAGCGTTGTGCCAGTAACCGAAAGGTCGCTGGTTCTAATCCCAGAGCCAACTAGGTGAAAAATCTGTCGATGTGCCCTTGAGCAAGGCACTTATCCAGAGCGACTTACAGGAGCAATTAGGGTTAAGAGCGTCTGCTAAATGACGTAAATGTAAAATGTTACAAAAAACCCATATGATTTGCCCTGGGCATTTAACAAAATCTGTTTTTTAACTATATGAATATACTTAAATATCTTGGTTTTACCGAACAGCACAAAAGCACCTTTTTTTGTGAAGAAAACAAATACATTGAGAGAATTGATGATGTGCATAGGTTAAAAGCAGAGAGATAATAGCTTCCAGTGTACTTACCCTCCCAAGCCTTCAGGTGGTGCTCTTTAGCCTCTTTCTCTGGATCCTCTGCCGTTTCTTTCACGGTCCTCAGAGCCTCCACCTTCTCCTCCAGACCCTTCTTACTTCCCTGCAGCTCAGTCAACTTGCCCTGCACAAACACATGGATGGAAGTCATTTACACAAAACTTTTCAAACAAAGTTTTGTCATTTGATGAACATGTTCTATGGCAAGGATTTATACAAATCCCTCTATATATGAAATGGTCTCTGTATAGGCCCCAGCCATTTCTGCTGTCTACTCAACCCCAAATACATCCACATGCATCTACTACCCTTTTTAAACTGTTTGGTTGGTTAGTCTCTCTCACCTGTTTGTCCTCCTGTCCCCTTTTAGCTTCATGTATCAGCTGTTGTTTGAGCATAAAGCCTTCCTTTGTGATCTCAGCCATTATCTGCAGACTCTCCCTCTCCTTACGCCCCAACTCCCTAGGGGTTACCCAGCCAACACAATCAGTCTTCACACACATACTTGGCACATAATGGAGAAATCGTTTGACAACACAAAGGCCAATGTTTGCAGCTGTGTTTTACTACTGCTCACCTGCAGGTGTTTTGACAAGTGGCACCACTGTTGTACTCGTCTGTCGTGTCACAGCAGTCTGAGGAGAGAACACACTTAATCAGCACACAGCCCTTGCACACACAAAAAATGTTCAGAGAGAACGGGACGACTGTTCCATGGAAAGATGCAGTGACGATGTTCTTACCACAGATGCCGTCGTTGATCCGGGAGGAAGGGATGAAGGCGGGTCTGAAGCCAGCGTTTGTGCAGTGGAAGCTGCCGTTGGGGCAGGCAGCCGTACCTGAGGAAAAAATGCAGAGACATTCATTACAGTCAAGACCTTACTGATAACTGTGCAAAGTAGTGTGTAGTGTAAAATGTAGTGTCTTGATAGTGGGTTCAGTCTGGCTTTACTGATGAGAAGTGAGCGATACTGTACCCGGTTCATCCGAGCCATCCTTGCAGTCGCAGTAGTCATCGTTGACTCGGTCAAAGGGGATGGTGCGGGAGCCGTCCAGACAGGTAAAAGGCTTGTTCTCCTCATAGAACTGTCTCTCTGTCGGGATCGATGGGGACAGGTAAGGGTTGGGTACATAAGAGCTCATCTGAGAGACAATGCACACCTACCAGGATAAAAACCATGCTCACAATGGGATTCTGACAGCTAAAATAGCATAGACTGCCATAGACTAGGCCTACGTCACTGGCTGTGATGAGAACCATAACGTTATTTGTCTGAGTTCGGGTCAGAATTAGATGTCAACTCACTTGATAGTGGTACTCCGCGTGGACGCTGAATCTCCACAGCTGCGCCAGTGCGCATCGGCAATGCCAAGCTCATCAACAACAGTAGGTGCGCACAAGACATGATGCAGTATCAACGGGGACCAGCTACACTTTCAGGAATTCGCGGCGCTCCTGCAAACACAACTCAAGGCATTAGACAATGTACTTGAACCCAATGCAGCTAGTCCTCACGCACCACCATTCACAACATTGAGACAGTCGGCCCCATATTAAACCTCTGATGCAATGCGTTAGAACGGCTTTTTCAAAATTGGACGAATTAGGCATGCTTTCTAACATTTAGTCATAATTAAATGCGTGTAACGCTAGGTAACTAACGTTAGCTAGCTGATGAAGGACTAAAGTAGTAGCAGCTAGCTATCACCGGTCTTGATTTAACGCGGGAAAACGTACTTATAAACAATATTTATGAATGTTGTATATACAAGAAAGTATCACGTTCACAATTTAAAAAAAAAAGTGCTAAAAACACTTCCACAAATCGTTATTTTCGAAGTAGAAATATGGCTAATCATTCATTACCTCTCTTCCGCAATGCTTCAGGAAATGTCTAGTGTGCTCGTGCACTGTGGTGTTTTCCACTGATTGGACTAGCTCTCGTATCCGACCTGTGATTGGAGAATAATTGTGCCGCGGTGCATGCTGGGTAATACGTTGGGAGCAGCCATGTCAGAGAGGGTGGAGAACCTCTTTTGGCCATGTTATATGGATTTGAAATAGCAGACGTGTGTCTATCTAAATACTTCACAATTATAAGAGAGGTAGCCTGAAACTGCCAGGCTGAAATGAGTCCATCAATTCCTTCAATGGGGCTTATCATATGTGTTGAGAATCCTCATGGTGTGCAATGGTAGTCTCTGTAACCCATTTTTACTAATCGTTTAGATAGTCTTTGATAAACATGTAGGCCTACTCATACATCGATTCTCAATAAAGAAAAATATGGTGTGAAAGCATAGTATTCACATTCACTGTAGAGGCCACAATAAACCAGACTATTGAAGACCTTGACATTTTAGTCTACTCCTTTTTTATCATCTCTGATACCATTATTAAGCACACACAGTAGCCTACACAGACAACAAATAAAAGCCAGTAGGCTATTTCTCTTTGCTTATATTATAAAAAATCTTCCTTTATTTGTAATTTTAACACACTTTACAGTACCGAACAGTGAAATAAAATAAAAAATATACTGATATATAATTGTATTATATAGCTGTTTGCTTATTAAATGCATTTTATTCACAAAATGACACCTCAGTTCTCTCAGAGGAAAACCTTTCATAAAAATAATATAATAAAAAATAACTTGGACACATTTTACACATTACAGCAATATCATTTACAAATATTACAATCATTTCATGGTGTTTTTTCCATTTATATAATTTTCCTAACTTGTGAACAAGTAACACATGAATTAAAGCCCAGATAATTGTTCTCAGAGGGAGTCTAATATGACGAAAGTGACCAAGAAGGTGCGGTGGAGCTCATTTCAAAATGGCTTCGCAATGTCTCTCTCAGAACCCTCATGTGTTTTACCTCTCGCTCCACCCATACACATCTGTCAATTACTCACAGTCACTCCTACATGGCATATTGATAATGAATAGTTTTCATAGATTATGACTTGGGCAATATGGAATGGGCAAACATGGAATAGCACAATATAAAATAAAATAAAAGGCTTGAAACCAGGTCCAATGGAACCAGTGAGTGACAGATAAATACCAACTCCTCCAACAAACACATACCCACACACTACTTTAACCACATTGTCTACCCTACAACCTCCCTAAATTAAAGTTCTGGTACAAAATATTTTCATTTTTCTGATGATGAATCTAATCCTGATTCAAACAATCCATCTAATTCATCTAATCCTTTGTATACAATTTGAATTTACACAATTCAGCGTGTGAAAAAAATGACAGAGGAAAGATAAGGACAGAGAAAGAGAAGGAAAGAGTGATGGTGTGGCCTGAAGTGCTTTAGTGATTTAGTTATTTTCTTATAACTAAACGTCGTTAATTAAATTAAATGAGAATGACCTGAATCAATTTCTAATTTACAATCCAACATTACAAGATATACAAAACAAGCTGTGATAACGCTAATAGTTATATTATCAATATGTCATTATAGTTCAGTTTCTAGACCATCCACCAGAATGATACAAAAATAAAAACTGTACACAAACTGTTCAAAGAAAACACGTGTGGTATTTCCCATGGTTTTCTTTTCATTATTGAAAAAGAATGGCAGCAATTAATCAACGGAATAATTTATTAATAAGAAATGATTGCTACAGTATTGTGTTAAAATGGTAATTAAACATCTATTTGTTTTTATAGCTCATGACAAAACAAAAAGCCAGAAAAACAAAGCCGTATATATCTTCAAAGACAGGGGGAAGCATCATGGGAATTCCCATTTCAACAATTAAAGGCCTGTGCGGTGACACCGCAATGCTGCAATCACAGAGCTGGACTGGACGGATCTCAGGCCTCTGTTCCTTCAGGCACAGGCTGTTCTTTAGATGAGCTATGTTACTGACCAGCAGAAACCATCTATACTCATGCTGTTGTTTTTTACCCTGTGAACAACTCCAAGTCAAACTGAGACCTATTCAAGCTGTGCTGATCAATCCTGTGACCATAACCTCATACAGCCAGGATGGTGATTCTAGTGAGTGAGTAATGACACACAGCACATGACAAGAGAAAGGTCTCTCTCTCTCTCGCTCTCTCTCTCCTCTCTCTCTCAACATAACATCCGTCATTTCCTCAACCAGCCCAAGACAGACGTTATTTTCAACCAGAAAAAGTATTGTGAGAAAATATACTTACTCTACATCTGGTCTGCAACATCTATATGTATACCGCTCATTTTACCTGCATTCCCTGGAGCTAAATTGGCCTATTTATTGCGCCCTCATAACTAACACAACAAATTCTTAATATTGGCCATAAAATGTTCCTGTCCATATGCAGATGCTGGGTACATTGTGTATAGACACACAGACACTCACAGATAGAGGCAAACAGACATGGTATAAATATACTAGGATATTTAGAATATATCTTATAAATCTACATAGTGGCAGGTATGTATCCTGCATTTGACATTAAGGCAAAAAAGCTTAAAACGTAACAAGAATGGCTGTGTGTGACTTCCTGAACATCCTCCTTTTTGGCCAAGATCGTTCTTTCGATTCCCTCCAATCCTGAAATCACCCTGACAAAAATCACCCTGACAAAAATCACCCTGACAAAATCCTCTCAAAGCACCTCTCCCCTCATCAGTTTCCAATTTCTTGCTTTGGTGAAAACTGGTGAATAAATACAGTGTGAGTGGGTAAGAGATGTAATGTGAATATGTGCTGCTGATGATATTATCATAATCCTTCAAACATATTTAGCAAAAAGTGTAATAAATAGAAAACAGGCAGAACATATACTCCAAAGTATCACATGGCTTATCCTCAGAACGTAAAAAATATAAATAATTTTCATATGTAAAAACTGGAGAGTCCACAAGCAGCAATAGTGGCGGTGTAGTGGTAGTGGTAACGTCTCATCACCTTGAAAAGCAACAAAGGAAGACTTACAGCTGAAAATATGTCACCACGGAAACAGACTGAGCGTGTGACACACACACATAATAATAATATGATTAAATCATGAACAGTTACAATAGATCTTTGAACAAGAGACAATCAAAAATGAAGACAAAAGCAGACACTCCTGTCCCAAGATGCATTGCTTCACGACAGCTCCATGTTTCAGGAGCTGGTGTTTCCAGAAAAGCACACAGCCATCTTGCACCGGTAGCACTTCTTCATAAAGGGAAAATGGGGGCGGGACCCTCAGGTCCCCTCATCACAGCATCTTCCTTTCTTTATTAAACGTAATCCTCTCTTCTTTTCTCGCTCCATTCATCCTCTATAGATAGATGTCTGTAGTTTTCTTTCCGACAGAAATGGAAAATAAGTCACTCAGAAAAAAACAGAGTTCTTGTTGAATTCTATCAAACATGAACTAGTAATACTGACTGACGCTAGTTAATACTCCATATAGAGATGGCTTTTTCCAAAGAGATTCTTTACCAATCAGAGTCCCCTAAACACACACGCACACACAGGCATGCGCAAACACACAAACACACACACATTCTCGTGTGTAGACTTGAGAGTTTTTTTCATTAATCAAAGTGTGTGAGTGAGGTGTGTTTGTGTGTGCATTCATGTATTTTTGTGTGTGTGTGTGAGTTTGTGTGTGGAGGTGAGTTTGTGCGTGTTTATGTGTGTGTGTGTTTCAGTTCCGGTGCTACACTGTCTTCAATGGCCCATTATTAATGCTTCTCTATGTTCCCCTTTCTCCTCATAGCAGTTCCTCATAGCATCAGCTGGAAGTAACACCTCCAGCTCCCACTCCAAATCTACAGTTGCTGTGTAAATAGCTTTTCTTTAAGCAATATTATTTGTGTTCCCTTTTTGAAAAATAGATTTAAAGGTCTATTGTTTATGTAGTCTTATTTGATCTTGGTTTTTGGCCATCGGAAATAAAGGATGGACAAGAGGGGCGTGGTGTGTGCATGTGGGGTGTGGCCAGGGAGAGAGGAGCGGAACTCATGTGTCATCAGCTGGCGAGGATGAGTCTTCCTCCTCCTCGTCCTCCACAAGGCTTGTGTCAGAGTGTCTCTCCACCCCTAACTGAGCTTGCTGAAGAACTCCCCTCTTCTCCTCCTCCACCTCCTCCTCCATCACTGCTTCCCCTTCCTCCTCGATGATGTCTCCTTCTCTTTCCTCCTTTACCCCGTCCTCTCCTTCCTCCTCTTTTCTCTTGTCTTCCTCCTCTCCCTGACTGCTGTCCAGCACCATGTGATTGGGGGTGGTTTTCCCCTCCTCCTCCTCCTCTTCCTCCTCCTGTCCTCCCTCCGTGTCATCGTCTAAGGTGAGCTTGAACTGGAACTTGTCGATGCAGGCGTTGAGCCTCTTGTCTGGGCCGAGGGGGATTGGGGGTGGGGAGATGGGGCTCTGGGGGATGGTGCTCTGGTACCAGTCCCTGTTGTCCTCCAGAGTGTCCAGGATGTCCTGGGCGTCAGGGTGCACCAAGTCCCCCCACGTCTCCCACAGAGGGTGCACGATGTAGTCGATGAAGCCCACCTACAGCACACAACACCAGGAGAATCAAACACACTGACAAACGAACATCACACTAATAACAAGCATATTACGGGGCTAAGGAATTTGTGTAAGCAACATGAGATTACCTTTATAAACATAAATAATCATTAAAAAAAGCATTTATTGGCATTTAGCTTTTATAATTGCTTTAAAAGTGATGCCAAAATGTGTGTTGTGTGTGTGTTTCCTAACCTGACTCTTCTCCACAGAAGCAGTGTGTTTGTCACACATGGGGCTGATCTCCATGCCTCTCTCCCTCTCCTTGTCTCCCTGTCTAAAGAACTCCTCCATGATGCGTTCAGTCCACTCTCTGTACACGGCCAGGGGCTTGGTGGGGTTACTTAGGTCCGCACAGTGCACCATGTTCCTCAGCACCTGCAGACACACACATAAGGTCAGGGTTCACCAGTGCACAGTAGGCGTTGTGCATTTTCTCCAGCTCCAATTTGAGTTTGGAGTACCATTTTTTCTGCAGGGTGAATGTTTAGAGGTCAGAGGTGAAAGCTCACCTGGATGCGGTCAGTGTAGTGGTCGAGCAGGAGCACTCCTGAACTGGTCACCTTCTTCGTCTCCACCATGGTCTTCAGATCAGCCAGCAAACTCATGTGCTTAGACATATCTGTCGCCAACACCTTGAGAGGTCAATTAAAGGAGGAGGTCAAACAAAAACATAAAAAACATCAGAAAATAACATTTAAATAACTCGTATAAGCCCCGCCCCTTATTGAGGCAGCAGAGCAGCCCCTTAGTGGGTGAGTGTGAGTGGGAGGAGCCTCACCATATCGATAACGAGCTTGCGCAAGCTCTGTCTCTGCCTCTTGCTGAGGTTCTGGAAGATGTCACAGTTGTCCTCGTGGAGCAGCTTGAAGCCCACAGCCAGGTGGTGGTTCTCCAGAACTGACTCATCATTGTACATCAGAGCCAACTCCGAGTCTGGGAGAGAGGACAGACAGAACACACCGGGTCAGTACAGAACAAACACTGGGTCAGAGCACCTGTAGACACACCCCACTAGCACCCTTTTCACATTATTGTTCCGACCAAACCATACAGTGTTGACTCTGACATTTTCTTTTTACGTTATTAGCTGTGCTACACTGACTAGTAGGCTAAGCTCAACTGAGATGTGGTTTAAGGAGCTTTATTTAGTTATAATGCACTGTACTGTACAGTATCCTGGCTCCTCCTGTGCTCCTATCTCCATTGTAAGGACTCACTGGTGTTGATGAGGAACTGGTTGGACACGCCAGGATGATCCACATCATGGATGGCAGCAGCAAATAACGCAGCTAGGATCTCCAGATCAGTGAACACAGCCTGACAGATAGCGAGATAGAACACAGTATAACCAATCACATTTTAGAGCACCCTACAGGACATGAATGTGCGATGGAGTTAGAGTGCAGCTGTGTGCTTCAAGTTAGTTGTTGTTAGATGTAGGCTCAATGTGTGGTGAAATGTGGTTCTTACGTCCAGAGCCGGTGTGGACAGCAGGACGTGGGTGGACTGTGTGACGTCAGCAGCGTGGAGGCTGTTGTGGTAGGCCACGTTGGCATGGTAGTGGTCCTCCAAGGTCATCACGTAGGTCACAAACGTGTCGACAGGGATTTGAAACGTCTTCAACAGATCCCTCTCCTACAGGGAAGGAACACACTGTGTCACACAAACACTCAGGATCCTATACACGTATATGAACAGCAAAGTCTATATTAAGTCTATATGACCACTCTTCCTGAAAATCGAATGGATAAAACCACTACTTTTCACCAACCTGGAAGATGGCGAACATGATGCAGCTGAGAGGCCTATTATTGGAGAACTCAGCCAGACGAAAGATATTAAGGCCCCACTTATTCAAGTCATCCAGCTCCTGGTCAACAGACAACATCAGAATCAGAAACAGAATCACCTTTATTTGCCAAGTACATTTACACATACTGTACCCGGAATTTGACTTGACATATGTCTCCATTGAATCCCTCCTGAGACCCATCAATTCATTTTTGTCCACTCTAATGGAGATAGTTTTTTGGGCCGTATCTCTGAGGCCATACATGCCACTGTGTTAAATCCTGTTGTACCTTTGAGAGGACATTCTGGGGTTTTCAGTGATATGTTATCATGTGTGGGGGTGTGATGTTGAACTTTCTCATCCTGTTTTTTTTAAATGGCTGCCATCTCAATTTAGCACATTTTATGGAAAGAAGAAGGTGAATGTACAGTATGCAAATGTGTTATCATAAGTAAATATCTGTGGAATAGTTTGGTGAGTTTTCACAGCAGTGTAATATATATTTTTCACATTAAATAAGAGCTAAATAAATATCCTGTGCTTTTGACCTACTGTACACATTTACTGTAATGTAAAATTGTACATATATAATATCAACCGGATCCTAATGTCCACTACAGTGGACATACAATAAAAAAGAAAAAGAAAAACATTGTAACATTTATTTCAGTTCAAATACTTATGTGATGTAAAAAAAAGTTATAATTCAAAAAGCATTTTATCACTGGAAAAATGGATCTGGATAAATCATTTTATGACTGTAAGTCGCTTTGGATAAAAGCGTCTGCTAAATGACATATTATTATATTATATTATTAAATCATCTTCAAAGTGAGTAAGTGTTAATGTGTGAGTCTGTGTAAGGTTCCACAGATCCCAGATCCAGTACAGATATACCGTACCCTGGCCAGTGCGTCCTCCTGTTCAGTCTTGACTCCGAAGCGTGGCATGGTGGTGTTGATGGACAGGCTGGAGCTGTGTGTCAGCTTCTTCACTCCACTGATATGACACATGGGCTTGTCCCGCTCCCGCTCCCGCAGGGTCGGAGACGGGATCTCTACCTCATTCTGCTTATCTGGAGGAGACATGGAGGTCAGAGGTTAACTATAATGCTTTCTAATGCTTGTTATAAGCATGCATGAGCGTTTATAACTTATTATTATAAGGCCTATAGTGTGCTATATCTCTGTAGTATGCATCATTACAGGGCTCACTTGTAAAAGAGACCCGGGTCTAAATGACTCCCTGCACACTGTAAACCCCAAGGCATTTTTTACTCAAATACTTCTAGTAAGTTGAACTCAAAGTCAATAAAAAAGTAATTATTACATAAAATGCTTATGTGGTACTGACTCAAAATGAAATGAAAAGTCACATCAACTTAATTTTTTTAAGTTATGATAACAAATTAACCTTTTTCCCAGCATGCTCTACTACAGGTTGGTTTTGGGGAATTGTATTTAATACTGTGTTTTTGTATGTACATTGAGTGATTGATTGATTAATCCTATGTTACACACAGATAAATAACATACATTTTTCTAAACTAATCCAATCATTTAGTCAGATTTTTTGCACCCGTTACTGAAATGGTTGTTCCAGTTTAAATGGCTTAGGTAGTAGTCTTCTCACACTGTTCCTAAACCTGGCAGTCATTGTGAATGCAGGTTGTGAGTGAATACACAGTTATACTGTTGGATAGCCTAACTCTGGCTGGATTCCAATAGGAATTGCACATCACTTTGCAAGCCAGCATAATCCGACTTGCAGGTAGGGTTGCAAAATTCTGATACCAGGTTTTCCAGAAATCCCAGTTAGAAGATTCCTGGAAATCCTTCAACCAGGATTTTTGAAAATCTGGGAATTTTGGGAAAGTGGCCTGATGTGGCCTGTAAACCATGAGTTTCAGGCCACTGTGCTAGAGTAAAGCTAGGCCTCAAAATAAGGCCTTATGAAATATGTAATGTTTAATTATAATGATAACATTCGCCTAGGAATTCTCTTGGTGAAGGACACAGGACTGAAAATGAACGAATTCAACAACCATGTTTCTGTCACTAACAAATACAGTCATGGGTGGTGACTCTACAATTCACTCAAAAAGGCAAGGTACACTGGGAAATTATATTGGAGGCGTGGCTTTACTCTGATACAACTCAAATCAGGACCCCCTACAAGGTCACAGTGACGATCGGTTTGATTAATAACTACAAAATCACTTTAAGTAACTGTACTCAGATATATTAAGTGCAACGTGTTTCCTCAAAAGTTTTGAGTAATGACAGCACATTGGGGTTAACAGTGTGGATAAATGTTAAATAAAAATAAATGCATTACACTGGTCAGTGTTAAGTAAAATATAACCCTATTTTTAAATGACACCCCATATAGTACACTAATTTTGACCAGAGCCACATACATAGGGCTCTGTTCAGTTTTATAGAGGATAGAGGACTGAGGTATATAAGGGATAGAAGACAGACAGAGATCCAGTCAGGAGTGCAGTTGAAAGGTGAGGTGTGTGACTTACCCAGGAAGGTAGTGGAGATGTATTCAGACACCTGGTTCCCTGAACGACTCATCTCTGACAGGTGAGATAGCTCCCGGTTCAACATCCTCTTAAACTTGGGGAGGAAACGGAGAGAGAGATTGAGACAGGGAGAGAGAGATGGAGAGAGGCAGAGCATGATATTTTTACCAAGGACAGGAGAAAACAGAAGTTAGAGATATTACTTGAATAATGAATACTTGAATTACTTAAATAATGTTAAAACTGGAAAGTCTTGGACACAAAGCTATACTTGGCCTCAGAGTAGTACTGCTAAAAAACCACAAATATCTAGAGAAAGCTGCAACATATTATTATATTTTTTAATAAATATATATATATATATATATATATATATATATATATATAAAATAACAAACAAGCAACCTCTGCATGATCCAAAGTCAAAATGAGACCCCACTCTCTTTATATGTGTACAGTATAGGCCCATGTTCGCGCTGGATTTCATACCACGCTAAAAACAGCACGTCATAGTCCATCAGAAAGGAAATTTGTACAAATCCCTTTTTAGCTAACTACATACAGATATATTTATAACTAACCCAAGATAGTTCATCTGTGTCATTTTCAATGGGCGCAAATGAAGCATAGTGGGCAGAACAAGCAAGGAGGTTGGCAGAGCCAAGCACGAGCTAGTGAGATCCTGTTGGCACGTTCTAGCATGTGCGTGTGCAATAACTAAATTCACCCTTGCACTCCTTGTAAACAACGTCATTTTTTTTAAACTTTGGGAAAAGATCACATCTACAATACTTAGTGCACTCTGTTTGTAACAGATTGTAGTTTTGGGAAAAGGAAACTGTATTGAGATCAGGCTTTGATGAGATTGGGCTTCGATGAGAAAATCTGCAGAATATCGGCCCAGTTCCAATTCGCTCCATATTCTCCCATACTGCCGGCCACTGGGCATTGGAAATTCCAACCGGAGGCTTCAGATGTACAGTGGGGAGAACAAGTATTTGATACACTGCCGATTTTGCAGGTTTTCCTACTTACAAAGCATGTAGAGGTCTGTAATTTTCAGAAAATCCAGAAAATCACATTGTATGATTTTTAAGTAATTCATTTGCATTTTATTGCATGACATAAGTATTTGATACATCAGAAAAGCAGAACTTAATATTTGGTACAGAAACAGATTTCAATTACAGAGATCATACGTTTCCTGTAGGTCTTGACCAGGTTTGCACACACTGCAGCAGGGATTTTGGCCCACTCCTCCATACAGACCTTCTCCAGATCCTTCAGGTTTCGGGGCTGTCGCTGGGCAATACGGACTTTCAGCTCCCTCCAAAGATTTTCTATTGGGTTCAGGTCTGGAGACTGGCTAGGCCACTCCAGGACCTTAAGATGCTTCTTACGGAGCCACTCCTTAGTTGCCCTGGCTGTGTGTTTCGGGTCGTTGTCATGCTGGAAAACCCAGCCACGACCCATCTTCAATGCTCTTACTGAGGGAAGGAGGTTGTTGGCCAAGAACTCGCGATACATGGCCCCATCCATCCTCCCCTCAATACGGTGCAGTTGTCCTGTCCCCTTTGCAGAAAAGCATCCCCAAAGAATTATGTTTCCACCTCCATGCTTCACGGTTTGAATGGTGTTCTTGGGGTTGTACTCATCCTTCTTCTTCCTCCAAACATGGCGAGTGGAGTTTAGACCAAAAAGCTCTATTTTTGTCTCATCAGACCACATTACCTTCTCCCATTCCTCCTCTGGATCATCCAAATGGTCATTGGCAAACTTCAGACGGGCCTGGACATGCGCTGGCTTGAGCAGGGGGACCTTGCGTGCGCTGCAGGATTTTAATCCATGACGGCGTAGTGTGTTACTAATGGTTTTGTTTTTCCCAGCTCTCTTCAGGTCATTGACCAGGTCCTACCGTGTAATTCTGGGCTGATCCCTCACCTTCCTCATGATCATTGATGTCCCACGAGGTGAGATCTTGCATGGAGCCCCAGACTGAGGGTGATTGACCATCATCTTGAACTTCTTCCATTTTCTAATAATTGCGCCAACAGTTGTTGCCTTCTCACCAAGCTGCTTGCCTATTGTCCTGTAGCCCATCCCAGCCTTGTGCAGGTCTACAATTTTATCCCTGATGTCCTTACACAGCTCTCTGGTCTTGGCCATTGTGGAGAGGTTGGAGTCTGTTTGATTGAGTGTGTGGACAGGTGTCTTTTATACAGGTAACGAGTTCAAACAGGTGCAGTTAATACAGGTAATGAGTGGAGAACAGGAGGGCTTCTTAAAGAAAAACTAACAGGTCTGTGAGAGCCGGAATTCTTACTGGTTGGTAGGTGATCAAATACTTATGTCATGCAAAAAAATGCAAATTATTTACTTAAAAATCATACAATGTGATTTTCTGGATTTTTGTTTTAGATTCCGTCTCTCACAGTTGAAGTGTACCTATGATAAAAATTAAAGACCTCTACATGCTTTGTAAGTAGGAAAACCTGCAAAATCGGCAGTGTATCAAATACTTGTTCTCCGCACTGTATATATCTGGTGAAACATCTGGCTCTATCTGTGGTTAGAGCATTGGGACAGTAACCAGAAGGTCCCTAGTTTGTATCCCTGAGCTGACAAGATGAACATTTGGTCGATGTGCCCTTGAGCAAGGCACTTAACCCTAATTGCTCCCTGGGTGTCTCAGGGGGAGTTGGGATATGCAAAAAACACATTTCCAATTCACACATGCTTATTAATGTTTTTTTTCAATCACTTTGGCACATTGTTTCAGACCCCTTGACTTTTTCCACATTTTGTTACGTTACAGCGTTATTCTGAAAATGGATTAAATTGTTTTTTTCCCCTCATCAATCCACACACAATACCCCATTATGACAAAGCAAAAACTATCACATTTACATAAGTATTCAGACCCTTTACTCAGTCCTTTGTTGAAGCACCTTTGGCAGTGGTTAAAGCCTTGAGTCTTCTTGGGTATGGTGCTACAAGCTTGGCACACCTGTATTTGGGGAGTTTCTCCCATTCCTCGCTGCAGATCCTCTCAAACTCTGTCAGGTTGGATGGGGAGCGTCGCTGCACAGCTATTTTCAGGTCTCTCCAGAGATGTTCGATTGGGTTCAAGTCCGGGCTCTGGCTGGGCCACTCAAGGACATTCAGAGACTTGTCCCGAAGCCACTCCTGCGTTCTCTTGGCTGTGTGCTTAGGGTTGTTGTCCTGTTGGGTCTGAATATTTATGTAAATAAGGTATTTCCGTTTATTTATTGTAATAAAAACAATTTTTAATGTCTTAAAACCTGTTTTCGCTTTGTCATTATGGGGTATTATGTGTAGATTGCTGAGGGAAAAACAAAAACTGTCTGTAACGCAACAAAATGTGGAAAAGGTCAAGGCACTCTAAGTAGTTTATTTTCAAAACTCTAAGTACAAAACTCTAAACTTGTGATTGTGCATTTATTGGAGTTTAACACATATTTCACCCTTGAGTCATTCATGCAAAATCTGTTTTCTGTGAAATACTATAAGAACATTTTGTTTAGTCACCAATACATCAGGCTTACCATTTAGTCATTTAAACTAGCATTTAATCCAATAGCAAAAAATACAAGATACACATTTAGAAACTGTTCTTTTTGAAGTGTTGAATAGAAAGAATAGTAGATGGTAAATATAATTTTCCTTAATTGTATTGTTAACAAATGACAAGAAAATAATATCAAAAGTAAAGTGAATATTGCATTTTAAAAAGCAGATACTTCGATTGAATATGCTTCCAAATTGAAGGAGTGATTTGGTGCAGTGAACAAGTGACTGTTAATTTGTGTTTGTTGTACTACTCAGTCAATTGAAAATGTGCTTAGAGTTTTGAAACATGAGCCATTTTGTTGATCTGTTTAGATATGTGTGCTTAGAGTTGTGAAAATGTACCACATACTTGTGAAAATTGCACCAACGTGATTGACAAAAACTCTAATACGTACTTGTGTATGTGAGAAATATAACAAATTATTATTATTATTATTACTATTAACCACTATACCTCAATCAGGATACAGGTCATACCAGTAAACAAAGACGAATACTGTACATTGGTTCTAACCTCAGTCACAAATGTCAACAATTAGCGAAATATTAATTGGGGGCTCATTGTGTTTGATACTGATGTATCATACATCTACTGTATAATAGTGAAATAGAATTAACAAAGAACACATGCGTTTACTATACAACATTCATACAGCACGATATGACCTTGTCAACAGGCAACCACTGCAGGAGCCTGACAAAGCAACAGCATGTTGGAGCATTGGTGGAAGGGCTGCCATTTTCTACATCATGTTCTGTGTCTTTTGGTGATGATTTCACACCCTGCCTGTACAATTGAGCGTGTCTGCTGGAATGTAGGTGAGAAAAAGACACTGAACGCATGAATAGGATAAATATGTTCCATATGGCTACACAGAAAATGTAATGTTGCATAGACTTCATGTAGTGATATCTCCACCAAACATGAGCGGATCTTGAAGACTGGCAGTGGAATGTGTTTTGTTACAAACAGAGGCAGTCACGTGCAGGCAGGCGCAGTGCGATTCGGACAAGTCCCCTCAGTCTGTGTCCTACTGACTGATCCTTCACACATAACAATCTCCTTGGAAACCAGAGAGGTTGCCCTAGCAACTGCCTCCTCACAGTCAGTCCTGCAGCATGATGGGAGTGACGGAGGGAGGCCGCTGCTGCTTGGGTGACAATCTCAGAGAGTAGGCAGGTGTCTCTGACCTTTCTCAAGGTCAATCCTCTCCTCTCCTCTCCTCTCCTCTCCTCTCCTCTCCTCTCCTCTCCTCTCCTCTCCTCTCCTCTCCTCTCCTCTCCTCTCCTCTCCTCTCCTCTCCTCTCCTCTCCTCTCCTCTCCTCCCCTGTGTTCTCCTCCCCTGTGTTCTCCTCTCCCCTCTTCTCCTCCCCTGTGTTCTCCTCTCCCCTCTTCTCCTCCCCCTGTTCCCCTCTCCCCTGTTCTCCTCCCCTGTTCTCCTCCCCTGTTCTCCTCTACCCTCTTCTCCTCCCCTGTGTTCTCCTCTCCCCTCTTCTCCTCCCCTCTTCTCCTCCCATGTTCTCCTCTCCCCTCTTCTCCTCCCCTGTGTTCTCCTCTCCTCTCTTCTTCCCTCCACTCCTCTGCTTCTCTCTCCATCTCCTTATTTCTCTTACTCACCTCTTCTCCTCCCTTCTCTCCCACTCTCTCAACCTTCCCTCTTTCACGCAACCCTTCCTCCTTCTATTTTTAATGGCTCTCTCTCTCTCCTCCCTTATTCCAGTCCAACCAGGTATTAGTGACACAGTTCGGCACTTTGTTAGAACAGTCAGGTCCCTTTCCCTCCGTCAGAAGCCACTACGACCAACCGACAGGCAGGCAGGCAGGCAGGCAGGCTCCCTCTTTCTCCATCTCTCTCCATCTCTTTCTCCATCTCTCTACTATATTGAGTCATAATCTGCCAACCAACACAACCCCAGTGCCAGGACACACAGACAGACGCCACACCACGCTACCATGCTTCCTCATATGGCCCCCTGACTGATGGAACACAAGATACCGGGGTGAAGCTGTAAGAGACGCAAAGGGGCATCATCAACCCTCTGATAACTGACTAACATATGGACACCCAGGGAAATGGGACGTATTGTAACAGGCAGGCTTTTCCTGCTTTTCACATGACAATAGCAGTTTACAGTAATGCTCTTCGATGATAACATGGTGAATCAGCTCTCACAACCTAACAACCATTCAATTTCACTTTGTTTATCAAAGTACTGTATATTCACTTTATTTTTTTGCTAATGGTAATGGTAAGGCTGTTGTTGGACTGTATCTTGTATCAAAACAAAAGTTGTCATATTGTAGCAGATTGCTAAAAACACAGTATGCAGAGAGAGATGGGGGAGTGGATACAGTTAGCACATTTGGTTCCTTGGAAGATGTGGGAGCGTAATTGTTTTGTTTCCCATTGGTTCTGGGAACGAAGCCATAAGTTTCCTGACCGGTAAAACTGAACGTTTTTTTTTTTACTTTCTGAGAACGGAAGTGAAAATGTTGCCTGTTCTGGGAATGTACATTTTTAGGTTGCAAGGAGGTTCTGAGAAGGTTTTACTATGGTTCCCTGAAAGTTTTCCTGGGAGGTTATATTAATCTTCTGAGAATAGAAATGATAGGTTATTTGAAGGTAATTAAATAACGTTCTGAGAACATGTTTCAATAAGACTTTTAATAACACTGCTAGCTTAGTTTGGGTTAACTGTTTTTAACTGTTTTGAAACACAGATATGACACATGGAAATTAATTGCTTAGGCATTAATCATGCAAACACATTTATTTTTTATTTTGGCATGGTGTCACTGGTAGAGCACGGCGCTTGTAACGCCAAGGTAGTGGGTTCGATCCCCGGGACCACCCATACACAAAAATGTATGCACGCATGACTGTAAGTCGCTTTGGATAAAAGCGTCTGCTAAATGGCATATTATATTATTATTATTAT
This sequence comes from Coregonus lavaretus, assembly GCF_964263955.1. NCBI lineage: Eukaryota > Metazoa > Chordata > Actinopteri > Salmoniformes > Salmonidae > Coregonus > Coregonus lavaretus. The sequence continues at coordinate 42,957,087 of NC_139989.1, forward strand.
ATTCTAACCTATGATCTTACACTATATATACAAAAGTATGTGGACACCCCTTCAAATTAGTGGATTCGGCTATTTCAGCCACACCCGTTGCTGACAGGTGTATAAAATCAAGCACACAACCATGCAATCTCCATAGACAAACATTGGCAGTAGAATGGCCTTACTGAAGAGCTCAGTGACTTTCAACGTGACACCAGAGCTGCCCCGGTCAACAATAAGTGCTGTTATCGTGAAGTGGAAACGTCTAGGAGCAACAACGGCTCAGCCGCAAAGTGGTAGGCCACACAAGGTCACAAAACGGGACCGCCGAGTGCTGCAGCACGTAGAGCGTAAATATCATTGGACTCTGGAGCAGCGGAAACACGTTCTCTGGAGTGATGGATCACGCTTCACCATCTGGCAGTCCAACGGACGAATCTGGGTTTGGCAGATGCCAGGAGAACATTACTTGCACGAATGCATAGCACCAACTGTAACGTTTGGTGGAGGATGAATAATTGTCTGGGGCTGTTTTTCATGGTTGGGGCTTAGTTCCAGTGAAGGGAAATCTTAACGCTACAGCATACAATTACATTCTAGACGATTCGGTGCTTCCAACTTTGTGGCAATAGTTTGGGGAAGGCCCTTTCCTGTTTCAGCATGACAATGCCCCCGTGCACAAAGCGAGGTCCATACAGAAATGGTTTGTTGAGATCGGTGTGGAAGAACTTGACTGGCCTGTACAAAGCCCTGACCTCAACCCAATCGAACACCTTTGGGATTAATCGGAAGGCCGACTGCGAGCCAGGCCTAATCGCCCAACATCAGTGCCCGACCTCACTAATGCTCTTGTGGCTGAATGGAAGCAAGTCCCCGCAGCAATGTTCCAACATCTAGTGGAAAGCCTTCCCAGAAGAGTGGAGGCTATTATAGCAGAAAAGAGGGGACCAACTCCATATTAATGCCCATGATTTTGGAATGAGATGTTCGACGAGCAGGTGTCCACATACTTTTGGTCATGTAGTGTATGTTCTCTATCCATGGAATTAGTCCACTGCGCCACCAGGATGGAGCTAGCGTTCCATGTTTTTTTTTACTCATACAAAGCTGTCTATTTTAGTCTATTCAAACAGACCCCATTTCAAAGGAAACAAGCACTCATTAGGATCAGGTATGGCCAATTACTGGGCACGGCCTACACACCTGAACACACTTAACAAGAAAGAGGATAGAGAAAGTTTTGTTGATGCTGAGAACGGAATGTATATATTTTTAAATAACATTCTTAGAACATTCTTTGAACGTTACTAATGTTTTCTTGTGTTTTTTATGGAAAGTGTTCTTAATGTTCTGAGAACATGATTTTAAATAGAACCATGAGGAAACATAGAAAACGTTCTGCTGAAGTACTGTAATTCCCACTGAAGAACGTTGTTTCTTAACGTTCTCTGAACTATTTGAGAATATTCCCCATGTTAAACCAGTTGGAGACGTTCCTAGAACATTACCAAAATGTAAATTAAATCCAACCACATTTGAACCTTTAGGAAATATCAAGAAAATTAAAAATGTTTGTCAAGTTCCTTTAATGTGCTGAAAATGTTCCAAAGCCAAGCAACTATCCTGCACCATTCCTAGAAAGTTGTGGGAAGGTTGTATGCAAAATAACCATAGGACAACCAAGCTTTCACCAAGCTCTAAGAAACATATGGTTCTGAGAACATTATGTGCTAGCTGTATGCATCTCAGTAAAGCACAGACAAGACAGCACAGTCAAGAAAATGGTTCACGAGGGCACAGTCACTGCCACGGACAAGAGAGCTCGGTCAAAATAACAGGGTCAGTACATGGTTGTAATAAAAACATATGCCATCAACTACATGCTGCAACATTAACAATACGTCCAGAAGTCCTATCATGTCTCAGCCTCTCAAAGAAAAATACAAAACTGTTCTGACATTGACTAAGATCACAGGAAAACACTGAGATAAACACACACAGCACTGAGCTAAGATATCCTGTGTGTGTGTGTGTGTGTGTGTTGAGGATGGAGATGGACATCTTGTGACAAAGCAGGCTACCTGCAGGAGAAAGATTGAACTATTTCCTCACAACCACTTCCAAATGATTCCCTTATGTACCTTTTATTGTATCTGCATTGATTTATTGCTACTCTTGTTTAACTGTTTTGGATACATCTGTATGTTTATTAAGCTGCTGTAACAATAGGACAATACAGATATTCTTAATAGGATTGTCTGTGGTTTGAATGGAGAAAATGAGTCTCTAAGGTGAAACGTTTTGAGTTTATAGCTTCAGGTTGAAGTGTACTGCAGCTGAGGTTCAGTGCACCCAGTGCCACAGGTAGCATAACAACACATTACAGGGTGAGTTTAGGGTTAAGAAACTCTGAAAACTCAATGCCTTTTCCCCTTCAGTGCCCACATGCATAAATCATGTATAGAATATGAAAACAGAGTTGCTGAGGGAAAATATAAACTTACAGTCACTCAACATACACCCTGGTATGCCTGCCATCCACAAGGACATAGGCTGCTTTAACACATCTTTAGGTCATCTCCAGCCTCCCTGTCCCACCTAGTCCCTGCAATCCACAGAACTAAAACGCACACAACTGACATGGTTGTCTTTCAACATGAAACTTCAATGGTTTAACAGAATCACACCTACTAAGTGGAATTGCCAGATAACAGTCTATATAATGCCCAGAACATCAAGGGTGAAAAAATAGTTAATCAAAACAGCTATCCAAGATGGCCACCTGTCTGTCTGGCCCGGTTCCCTTACCCTCCCAGCCCTTCTAGCCCTACCTGGTCCCACCATCCGATGAGCCAGGGTCTCGAGCAGGTCTCACAGAACAGGTCTACTAGAGGTGTCCTGCGCTCCGCTGCTGTCCCAGCCCCTTCCAGAACCCCTCCGGCAGCCGCACCGAGGTCCAGCTCCAGGTCTGCCCCTCCTCCCCTCCCCTGCAGCTGGCTGTAGCTGGTGGAAGACCGGGGCAGCCGGTAGCCCCCTGGCACGGGCGAGGGGCAAGGGGACGGTGAGGCGGGGTCAATGGCCTCTACCACGCCCATGCTTAGGGTGATGGGGGGCGCGGGGCGCTTGCCCAGACAGGAGGACCGGTAGTGGAGCGGGCTGGGGGTGGGGGCGCTGCAGGTGTCCCAGCAGCATGAGGAGGGATTCGTCGTCAGCGTGTGGGCAGCGTGTAGGCCGCAGCCGGCCAGGCCGGGACACTCCAGAGCGACAACTTCCCCCCGCCAAGGGTGGGGGGGCGAGGGGTGGAGGGGGAGAGGGACAGGGTCCACTGGTGCTCACAGTCCGTCCCTACATGCAGTTCTCCTGGAAGCAGGCCACCCACCCAGTGTGTCCAGATATGGGCCCCAGTGTGAGGATGGTCCACAGACGAGGGTGCCCCACAAACGGCAGGCCAGGAGCCCCCTGGATCCCCAAGCTCCAGAGACTACATCTCATCCCAGCTGGTGAGCAGAACTGACCCAAATCAAACAGCAGGGTGGGGAGAGGGTGAGGATAGGATGGGGGAAGATGGAGAATGAGAGAGGGACCGTCTGAGGGCAAAGAGAGGCAATGGAGGAGGAGAAGGAAGAGAGAAAGGGTGAGAGAGAAAAGGCAAGATGTTATAATGAAAGATAGAAGGTCAGGGAATAGGAGATTGACGACAGACAGACAGACAGAGATGGAGTTAAAAGAGGACGGAGGAGCTTAGAAGGATGGAGGGATGGAAAGACGGTGATGACAGGGTGGGAAAGATGACTGTAGTATTGAGCGATGGGACAGAGAAAGAGGACAGACAGAGACAGAGAGAGAGAGGGAGACGAATGGTAATGGTGAAAGAAAGAGAAGGAAGGAGAGACAGAGAGAAAGAGAAATAGGGAGGCAGGCCTGTGCTGTAGCTAGCAGACGGTCGGTTAGGCTACAGAATCACAGCAGAGCTCTTGGTGAGGGGAAAAACAGGCTCTCTCCTTGTCTGCCTGCGTTGCGTCTACTCTGCACAGCGCCCCTCCCCCACAGCGCACCGGATCCAGGGGCCGGGCCCAGTCGTCCTCCTGCTGCATCAGCCCCGTATGTGCCTCAGCGATGATCCCAACACACACACAGTCCACAGTCCTCCTCCCAGTAGCTTCCCCCGCAGTATCCCAGTCACTCCATCGTGGCTCCCTGGGCTGGTTAAATTATGCCTGAGGTTGAAACTAATCCAAGAGCTTCAGGCTCCCCTTATCTTTCCTTCCTCTCTTCTTCCTCCGCTGTAGCAGAGCACTGCTGCCTCCTGTAGCGCCGTCTCCCTGGTGCTGTAGACAGCCCTTGCAAGCTAATCAGCCAGACAGCGTGCACGTGTGTGTGTGTGTGTGTGAGTGTGTATCTTGAGAGTGTATGTGTGTGCGTGCAGCCTGAACGTGCATGTGCTGCAGACAGCATGTAAGCCTGTCGGAAATGTGTGTGTGAGAGAGAGAGTGTGTAAAAGCGAGAGTGTGTTCATATGTGTGTGTGTGAGAGAGAGAGTGTGTTCATATGTGTGTGTGTGAGAGAGAGAGTGTGTTCATATGTGTGTGTGCATGTTGCTGTGCTTTTGTGTGTATGTGTCTTTATGTCGCCTGTCTGCTCTTAAAGACCACAGCATTCACTCTGCTTCTCTGTCAGCCAGGAGCAGGCATACACATACACACTCCAGCTTTCTCTCTCTTGCCCTCTGTCTGTCTCTCAAACACAGGCATCCTTACACACATACACATCCAAACTGCTGTCTTTTGCGTTCTGAAACAGTTGCAACATGCTACATATTCCCCTCAGGGTGATAAGAAAAACAAGAATACCACACTGTCTCTTTTAGACAGAACACTGTTGAAGGAACCTTGCCTCTTTTTCATTGGTCGCTGCCCAGACCACATGCCTTGTGGTCAGAGTGGTGAGCCAATGAGTAAAAGGGAAGGGCAGACCCTGCTGTTCGATAGCAACCAAGGTTACAGCAGAGACATCCGCATCAGGACCTGTTCCCCCTCCTCCCTCTTCTGCTCTGTTCTGTGTCCTCCCTTCCCACCCACAGACCCTCACCCTCCCCTTCTCCTGCTCTCTCTCTGTCTCTCTCTCTCTCTCTCACTCTCGCCGTCTCTCTCTCTCCATTCAAAATCTTAAGCGGAACATCTCGCTGCAGCTCATGCATTCATGTGCACAAATACACATCTGCTACAAACACACGCTCTAAACAGCAGTATACAGACAACACATATCACCCATACATTTGTAAATATAGAGGATCTGACAAATCTTTGAACATATTTGCACATTCTGTGTACATGCACACATACAGTGGGGAGAACAAGTATTTGATACACTGCCGATTTTGCAGGTTTTCCTACTTACAAAGCATGTAGAGGTCTGTAATTTTTATCATAGGGACACTTCAACTGTGAGAGACGGAATCTAAAACAAAAATCCAGAAAATCACATTGTATGATTTTTAAGTAATTCATTTGCATTTTATTGCATGACATAAGTATTTGATACATCAGAAAAGCAGATCTTAAAATTTGGTACAGAAACCTTTGTTTGCAATTACAGAGATCATACGTTTCCTGTAGGTCTTGACCAGGTTTGCACACACTGCAGCAGGGATTTTGGCCCACTCCTCCATACAGACCTTCTCCAGATCCTTCAGGTTTCGGGGCTGTCGCTGGACAATATGGACTTTCAGCTCCCTCCAAAGATTTTCTATTGGGTTCAGGTCTGGAGACTGGCTAGGCCACTCCAGGACCTTGAGATGCTTCTTACGGAGCCACTCCTTAGTTGCCCTGGCTGTATGTTTCGGGTCATTGTCATGCTGGAAGACCCAGCCACGACCCATCTTCAATGCTCTTACTGAGGGAAGGAGGTTGTTGGCCAAGATCTCGCGATACATGGCCCCATCCATCCTCCCCTCAATACGGTGCAGTCGTCCTGTCCCCTTTGCAGAAAATCATCCCCAAAGAATGATGTTTCCACCTCCATGCTTCACGGTTGGGATGGTGTTCTTGGGGTTGTACTCATCCTTCTTCTTCCTCCAAACACGGCGAGTGGAGTTTAGACCAAAAACCTCAATTTTTGTCTCATCAGACCACATGACCTTCTCCCATTCCTCCTCTGGATCATCCAGATGGTCATTGGCAAACTTCAGACGGGCCTGGACATGCGCTGGCTTGAGCAGGGGGACCTTGCGTGCGCTGCAGGATTTTAATCCATGACGGCGTAGTGTGTTACTAATGGTTTTCTTTGAGACTGTGGTCCCAGCTCTCTTCAGGTCATTGACCAGGTCCTGCCGTGTAGTTCTGGGCTGATCCCTCACCTTCCTCATGATCATTGATGCCCCACAAGGTGAGATCTTGCATGGAGCCCCAGACCGAGGGTGATTGACCATCATCTTGAACTTCTTCCATTTTCTAATAATTGCGCCAACAGTTGTTGCCTTCTCACCAAGCTGCTTGCCTATTGTCCTGTAGCCCATCCCAGCCTTGTGCAGGTCTACAATTGTATCCCTGATGTCCTTACACAGCTCTCTGTTCTTGGCCATTGTGGAGAGGTTGGAGTCTGTTTGATTGAGTGTGTGGACAGGTGTCTTTTATACAGGTAACGAGTTCAAACAGGTGCAGTTAATACAGGTAATGAGTGGAGAACAGGGGGGCTTCTTAAAGAAAAACTAACAGGTCTGTGAGAGCCGGAATTCTTACTGGTTGGTAGGTGATCAAATACTAATGTCATGCAATAAAATGCAAATTAATTACTTAAAAATCATACAATGTGATTTTCTGGATTTTTGTTTTAGATTCCGTCTCTCACAGTTGAAGTGTACCTATGATAAAAATTACAGACCTCTACATGCTTTGTAAGTAGGAAAACCTGCAAAATCGGCAGTGTATCAAATACTTGTTCTCCCCACTGTATATTCCCTTCAACCTCAAAAGGACAATACACAAATCCCAAACATCACTGGGACTAACAGCTCCTGCGAGCCACAAGACTGTGATAGCCTACTGAGCTAAAAGCTAGATATTATCCTGGGGAGCTAACCCAAGTCTTCACGTGTCAGACAAGGATACTCGTCACGAGAGTGTGGTTGACCGAACCACCTCTGTTACATTAGCTTGGCCAGTCCCCAGTCCACATTCACACAGTTCAGTTCCACCAAATGCAAACCAGCCTCACATACATTAATGAAAGATACAGTATTGGGGACTGATGATAGTATTGATATTTAGTTATGCACAGTTAGACTAGGAAACACAAATACGTTGAGGTTGTGGTAGAGGGTATAGGAGAGGGACATGGAAAGATGAAGAGGCCAGGTGTAGTGTAGGGTCGTGGTGGTTTAGGGTAGTGGTAGTGGTGGTGGTGGTGTAGGGTAGTGGTAGTGGTGGTGTAGGTAGGGTAGTGGTAGTGGTGGTGGTGGTGTAGGGTAGTGGTGGTGGTGGTGTAGGGTAGTGGTAGTGGTGGTGGTGGTGTAGGGTAGTGGTAGTGGTGGTGTAGGTAGGGTAGTGGTAGTGGTGGTGGTGGTGTAGGGTAGTGGTAGTGGTGGTGGTGGTGTAGGGTAGTGGTGGTGGTGGTGTAGGGTAGTGGTAGTGGTGGTGTAGGTAGGGTAGTGGTAGTGGTGGTGGTGGTGTAGGGTAGTGGTAGTGGTGGTGGTGGTGTAGGGTAGTAGTAGTGGTAGAGTAGTGGTGGTGTAGGGTAGTGGTAGAGTAGTGGTGGTGTAGGGTAGTGGTAGTGGTGGTGTAGGTAGGGTAGTGGTAGTGGTGGTGGTGTAGGTAGGGTAGTGGTAGTGGTGGTGGTGGTGTAGGGTAGTGGTAGTGGTAGAGTAATGGTGGTGTAGGGTAGTGGTAGTGGTGGTGTAGGTAGGGTAGTGGTGGTGGTGGTGTAGGGTAGTGGTAGTGGTAGAGTAGTGGTGGAGTAGGGTAGTGGTAGTCGTGGTGTAGGGTAGTGATGGTGGTAGTGGTAGGGTAATGGTAGTGTTGGTGTAGGGTAGTAGTAGTATAGGGTAGTGGTGGTGGTGTAGGGTAGTGATGGTGTAGGTTAGTGGTGGTGGTGGTGTAGGGTAGTGGTGGTGTAGAGTAGTGGTAGTGGTGGTGTAGGGTAGTGGTGGTGTAGGGTAGTGGTGGTGTAGGGTAGTGGTGGTGTAGGGTAATGGTGGTGTAGGGTAATGGTACTGATGGAAGTGGTAGTACCTTGTTGGAGGCCATGTCACCGACGCTGCGGTGGGTCTGGATGGTCTCCAGCTGGTCCAGACACCAGTCTAACTCAGCCAGAGTCTCCCTGGCCATCTGCTGGTACGTCTCATCTACAGACACACACGAGAGGAGAGGGTGGCATTAATGTACTGTATGCATTATTATAACGGTATGATGTATCTCGGCATTGATATAATATAGTGTATCATAATATAATGGCCTGTGTAGGTCATATTACATTTTACATTTACATTTTTAGTCATTTAGCAGACGCTCTTATCCAGAGCAACTTACAGTTAGTGAGTGCATACATTATGTTAGTTATATTCTCTGCATCTGTGTGTTCTTTTGAACTGTATCAGCCAAATTGCTACATTTGTCATTTATTAGAATAGTTCAGTTGAGACTCCAGATTGACACTTATTCATTCAAATCATCTGCGGAATTAAATGCAGCCTACCGGTATCCATTATTGAGAAAGACACAGGCCATGGTGCTGCAAATTCTCCTATTAATATCGGTGCATTTTTTATGAGTTTTTGGAAGCTTGAGTGCACACTACCAAAACAGTGTGAGTTGTGTGGGAGAGTGTTCCCAATCAGTAGTGACTAAAGTTCATTTTAGCAGGAAACCTACCAGAGAGTGTTGCCTGGGGAACCGTGGGTTGGCTTGTCACTGGTGACCTCCTGTGGACACATAGATCATTACATCATCAGAGGAAGTGATAAAGAGTGCTCTCTAGTGGACTCTAAGAACATTACAGTGATACAGGGCATGAGTTGTGTAGTGTAACAACATGACACTGGAAATAGATAAGCAAACATATTTAAGCTCATCTGTATTATGGGCAGTAAATATTGTGAGGAATAATAAACTATTTGTATAGATCTGCATCGCAGTCCTTTGAAATATTGTTGTAGCCAATAATATTAAAAACAATGCCTCCTATAAGCTCGGCTCTCTCAGCTCTCAGCTGTCTCTTTCTCTACATTGTGGTTCTACTTGCAATCTAGTGAGGGAGGATACTGTTTGGAGCTGAGGGCATCATTCACACTAATTATGGCTCTAGATAATTCCATGGTGCATTGTTACTGCTCATATTGACGTACTGCTAAAAAGCCTGCCAACTCATGCTTTGCCTGTTTCTTGCATTACAAACTAGGATATATTTAGCATTATTGACCACTTCTATCCTTGTGAATACCCAGTCAGTCAGGTAGTCAGTCAGTCAGGCAGTCTGTCAGCCTGTCTGTCTGTCAGTCAGTCAGGTAGTCAGCCAGTCAGGTAGTATTTCAGGCAGTCAGTCAGTCAGTCTGTTAGTCAGCCAGTCAGGCAGTCTTTCAGGTAGTCAGCCAGTCAGGTAGTATTTCAGGCAGTCAGTCAGTCAGTCTGTTAGTCAGCCAGTCAGGCAGTCTTTCAGGTAGTCAGCCAGTCAGTCAGTCAGGGACTTCCATTGGGGACATGCTGTTCTCAGCAGAACACAATAAAGACACAATGTGATGAGAGTATTGCCACATTATAGCCTACTGATATGACACAAAGTTATGACAAAATATAAGGAAGATATTTACTAAAACTACACATGAAGAGTTTCATTCAAAAACGCTAAATATCCATTTTCAGAAATGTTGGTAAATTAGCTTTTATTGTTTAACGAAATTATGAAACAGATAGGTATTTTTTCACTATCTAATCATGGCATGTGGTTGTTCAATGACAGACATGTATTTGTTTAAAATCTATCACTTGATGGTTTCATTTCAGAGAGACAAATAATAATATATATATCCGCCTCATTCTCAGAGAAATAAGTAGTACTGCTAGCTTTTACAAAGTCAAATGTAACAAATAACGATTTTTTTTTATAAAGATGACATCAATATAAAAAAAAACGACAATAATAATAATTCAATACAGTAATATGATATCTGTATATAAAAACATTTATATTTGACATTTGAGTCATTTGGCAGGTGCTCTTATCCAGAGCGACTTATAGTAAAGCATTCATCTTAAGATACAGTAGCAAGGTGAGACACCCACATATCACAGTCAAATATGCAGGATACGAACATTCCATTCCAGCTAAACAATGCATATATAGCATTTTGCAAAACAAAAAAACATTTTCATACACATCTAAAATATATTTATAAAAAATCTGAGAACAGTAATATTTTACACACACATGAAGTACCCAAAAGCAATCATTTCTGATTAAAAAACACAAAAGTGAAAAATTGGTTGATATAGTGTTTTGGAAATAAACTCTTCATATTCCGCTGAGAATAAGGACAATGAAGAGACAGACCGCACAGTTACAATACAGACACAATGAGACGATATCATTCAGGCTTCGATAGAGAAGAGAGATGTGACCACATTAAAAGGGGTTGAAAGGGTAATGTGGCTGACGGAATGCTACTGACTTGTTAGTGGGTGCCGTGACATTGGCGAGGATGGTGAAGTTGCTTCTTACAGTTCGTAGACTGGCCAACACCTGGGGGATGGACGGACGGACGAACGGACGGTGGGTGGTGGGGGCGGAGGGGGGAGAGGGGAGAGGGGCAGAGAGGGGAGTGAGACAAACGGTGGGTGGTGGGGGCGGAGGGCAGAGAGGGGAGAGGGGCAGAGAGGGGAGTGAGACAAATTCACTACATACTCATTTTAGCCCCTTTCAAGTTATTTACTGAATTGTTCTATCTTTAGGCAGGCAATGTGAAGTGTATGCTACTTCATCAAAAAACTGCAGCGCTGGTGCTTACCTGAGCAAAAGGGGTGACTATGAGATCTTCAGCATGCCTGTAGAAAGAGAGAAAATGAAAAAAGGAAGGAAGAAGATGACAGTAAAGTAAGCAGGATAGATGGAGAGTTATCGCTGGAGTGTAACCTCTATGACAGTTTACATTAACAGATACCGGATATATACAGTGGGGAGAACAAGTATTTGATACACTGCCGATTTTGCAGGTTTTCCTACTTACAAAGCATGTAGAGGTCTGTAATTTTTATCATAGGTACACTTCAACTGTGAGAGACGGAATCTAAAACAAAAATCCATAAAATCACATTGTATGATTTTTAAGTAACTAATTTGCATTTTATTGCATGACATAAGTATTTGATCACCTACCAACCAGTAAGAATTCCGGCTCTCACAGACCTGTTAGTTTTTCTTTAAGAAGCCCTCCTGTTCTCCACTCATTACCTGTATTAACTGCACCTGTTTGAACTCGTTACCTGTATAAAAGACACCTGTCCACACACTCAATCAAACAGACTCCAACCTCTCCACAATGGCCAAGACCAGAGCGCTGTGTAAGGACATCAGGGTTAAAATTGTAGACCTGCACAAGGCTGGGATGGGCTACAGGACAATAGGCAAGCAGCTTGGTGAGAAGGCAACAACTGTTGGCGCAATTATTAGAAAATGGAAGAAGTTCAAGATGACGGTCAATCATCCTCGGTCTGGGGCTCCATGCAAGATCTCACCTCGTGGGGCATCAATGATCATGAGGAAGGTGAGGGATCAGCCCAGAACTACACGGCAGGACATGGTCAATGACCTGAAGAGAGCTGGGACCACAGTCTCAAAGAAAACCATTAGTAACACACTACGCCGTCATGGATTAAAATCCTGCAGCGCACGCAAGGTCCCCCTGCTCAAGCCAGCGCATGTCCAGGCCCATCTGAAGTTTGCCAATGACCATCTGGATGATCCAGAGGAGGAATGGGAGAAGGTCATGTGGTCTGATGAGACAAAAATAGAGCTTTTTGGTCTAAACTCCACTCGCCGTGTTTGGAGGAAGAAGAAGGATGAGTACAACCCCAAGAACACCATCCCAACCGTGAAGCATGGAGGTGGAAAAATCATTCTTTGGGGATGCTTTTCTGCAAAGGGGACAGGACAACTGCACCGTATTGAGGGGAGGATGGAAGGGGCCATGTATCGCGAGATCTTGGCCAACAACCTCCTTCCCTCAGTAAGAGCATTGAAGATGGGTCGTGGCTGGGTCTTCCAGCATGACAACGACCCAAAACACACAGCCAGGGCAACTAAGGAGTGGCTCCGTAAGAAGCATCTCAAGGTCCTGGAGTGGCCTAGCCAGTCTCCAGACCTGAACCCAATAGAACATCTTTGGAGGGAGCTGAAAGTCCGTATTGCCCAGCGACAGCCCCGAAACCTGAAGGATCTGGAGAAGGTCTGTATGGAGGAGTGGGCCAAAATCCCTGCTGCAGTGTGTGCAAACCTGGTTAAGACCTACAGGAAACGTATGATCTCTGTAATTGCAAACAAAGGTTTCTGTACCAAATATTAAGTTCTGCTTTTCTGATGTATCAAATACTTATGTCATGCAATAAAATGCAAATTCATTACTTAAAAATCATACAATGTGATTTTCTGGATTTTTGTTTTAGATTCCGTCTCTCACAGTTGAAGTGTACCTATGATAAAAATTACAGACCTCTACATGCTTTGTAAGTAGGAAAACCTGCAAAATCGGCAGTGTATCAAATACTTGTTCTCCCCACTGTATGTGAACCAATGGTTTACATAGCCCTATCTGAATCTAAACACAATATCACTGACCAAAAGGCATCTTTCTGAAAGGGAAGCAGACCAAGACAAATTACTAAAAAGATTTCAGTAGGATTTCATTAGCATAATACTGCCATAATCATAATAATCATAAATGCCAAGTCGGTTGATTGTGATTGTATAGTGAGTAATGTATAGTGTTGCAGCAATCTGGAGTGTCAGTGAGGCCACTTTAACTCAGAGTGGTTTTAACCGTGTGGAGTAGCCAAGGTGGTTTTGATGGCATGTGATGAACGCAGGAAGGGGAGATTGTAAGGAGGTACATACTCACCAAACCAGGGTTCAAATAGAACAATAGTTTAGCTGGGCTTGATTGAGCTTGCCTGGTGCAATAGAACAAATGGAATAGTCCTAAAAGTTCAAACCCCCGCCCAGGTTTGATACTCACCCCTCACTGTTGACGGAGGAGTTGCGTGACATGGTCTTGGGGGACATGTCATAGTCGGAGTCTGATCGGTACAGGAAGGACTCCCGGCGCTCCCCGCGACTCCTGCACCCCTCTGTGGTGAAGGAGGGGTGCAGCCCCAGCACAGGACTCGCCTGCGAATCCATGGGGCTGCGGCCAGGGGACGGACCATTCTCTGAGTCAAAACTGAAAGACAAAGTGAGAGAGAGAGGAAAGGTGTCTGGATCAATGCTTCATTAAAGGAATTTTCCTGTGGTTTATATATATATTTCCACACTAAGAGGTTGGAATAAATCTGTGAAATTGTGAAAATTATGATAATGCCCGTTTAGTGTAAGAGCTGTTTAAAAAGACAGCAAAATTCCATGAACTTACAATAAATTCCCTGGTTTTCCAGAAATCCTGGTTGGAGAATTCCGGATATCCTGCTTATTCCCTCCTGATTCCGTGAAACCTCCAACCGCGATTTTGGGAAAACCAGGGAATTTATTGAAAGTTCCTGGAATTTTGTAATCATAGGTGGGATGAAGTTTTGGCCTGCCTAGTGACATCACCAGAAGGTAAATTAGGAAATAGACCAATAAGAAAGAGAGTTCCAAACCTCTCTGTCAATAACACCTAGTTTTCAGTTTTCTCCTCCCCACTCAAACCACTCCCAGACAGACAGTCCTAGCAACATTCTTGCTTGAGAAATTGCTCTTTGCTAAGTTTCTTTTTGGCCATTTTAATTGAAAACAATCACAGTAAGGTACTTATTGTTACCCAGAAATTATTTGCTATTGAGATAAAAACGGCTGCATTGGACCTTTAAAATATCACTTTTGAGAGCAGCAATAAGTTGAGTGAACGATGCCTTCTTTACTTCATACTGGATCAAGTTCAAATTAAGTGGAGCTGAAGGCTGGGACTAAAAACAACAAGATAACTAATGAAAAATATACTGTGTCCGTAAAATGTATATAGGTTCAGAACTTTTGTGAAACAGCACAGTTAAAAATATATGGCAAATAGAAATCAAACTGGATGGTCTTCAGAGATAGATGGGAGGGGTTGAGGGTCGCTGAAGGATGGGATTCAAAACAAATAAAATATAACTATCGTAAAATTGATATAGTATGTACAGTATAAGCTGGAAGTAGAAGCCAAAGTGTTGTTGTTCATTAATTTACTCCAATTAAGGGAGGGATGGTACGGTTAAGGGAAAATAATAAAGGAAAATACATTTAAAAAATATATGTATATATATACAGTTGAAATCAGAAGTTTACATACACCTTAGCCAAATACTTTTAAACTCAGTTTTTCACAATTCCTGACATTTAATCCTAGTAAATATTCCCTGTCTTAGGTCAGTTAGGATCACCACTTTATTTTAAGAATGTGAAATGTCAGAATAATAGTAGAGAGAATGATTTATTTCAGCTTTTATTTATTTCATCACATTCCCAGTGGGTCAGAAGTTTACATACACTCAATTAGTATTTGGTAGCATTGCCTTTAAATTGTTTAACTTGGGTCAAACGTTTCGGGTAGCCTTCAACAAGCTTCCCACAATAAGTTGGGTGATTTTTGGCCCATTCCTCCTGACAGAGCTGGTGTAACTGTCAGGTTTGTAGGCCTCCTTGCTCGCACACACTATTTCAGTTCTGCCCACACATTTTCTATAGGATTGAGGTCAGGGCTATGTGATGGCCACTCCAATACCTTGACTTTGTTGTCCTTAAGCCATTTTACCACAACTTTGGAAGTATGCTTGGGTTCATTGTCCATTTGTAAGACCCATTTGCGACCAAGCTTTAACTTCCTGACTGATGTCTTGAGATGTTGCTTCAATATATCGACATACATTTCCTTCCTCATGATGCCATCTATTTTGTGAAGTGCACCAGTCCCTCCTGCAGCAAAGCAACCCCACAGCATGATGCTGCCACCCCCGTGCTTCACGGTTGGGATGGTGTTCTACGGCTTGCAAGCATTCCCCTTTTTCCTCCAAACATAACGATGGTCATTATGGCCAAACAGTTCCATTTTTTGTTTCATCAGACCAGAGGACATTTCTCCAAAAAAATTCGATCTTTCTCCCCATGTGCAGTTGCAAACCGTAGACTGGGTTTTTTATGGCGGTTTTGGAGCAGTGGCTTCTCCCTTCCTGAGCGGCCTTTCAGGTTATGTCGATATGGGACTCGTTTTACTGTGGATATAGATACTTTTGTACCTGTTTCCTCCAGCATCTTCACAAGGATCTTTGCTGTTGTTCTGGGATTGATTTGCACTTTTCGCACCAAAGTACGTTCATCTCTAGGAGACAGAACGCGTCTCCTTCTTGAGCGGTATGAAGGCTGCGTGGCCCCATGGTGTTTATACTTGCGTACTATTGTTTGTACAGATGAACGTGGTACCTTCAGGCATTTGGAAATTGCTCCCAAGGACGAACCAGACTTGTGGAGGTCTACAGTTTTTTTTCTGAGGTCTTGGCTGATTTCTTTTGATTTTCCCATGATGTCAAGCAAAGAGGCACTGAGTTTGAAGGTAGGCCTTGAAATACATCCACAAGTACACCTCCAATTGACTCAAATGATGTCAATTAGCCTATCAGAAGCTTCTAAAGCCATGACATCATTTTCTGGAATTTTCCAAGCTGTTTAAAGGCACAGTCAACTTAGTGTATGTAAACTTCTGACCCACTGGAATTGTGATACAGTGAATTATAAGTGACATAATCTGTCTGTAAACAATTGTTGGAAAAATTACTTGTGTCATGCACAAAGTAGATGTCCTAACCGACTTGCCAAAACTATAGTTTGTTAACAAGAAATTTGTGGAGTGGTTGAAAAACGTGTTTTAATGACTCCAACCTAAGTGTATGTTAACTTCCGACTTCAACTGTATGTAAATGTGATATTTCTGTTTTGTTTTTGTAATACATTTCAATTTTTTTCAAAAAACCTGTTTTGCTTTGTCATTATGGGGTATTATGTGTAGATTTATGAGGGGGAAAAAACAATTTAATCCATTTTAGAATAAGGCTGTAACGTAACAAAATGTGGAAAAAGTCAAGGGGTCTGAATACTTTCCGAATGCACTGTGTATATATACAGTGCCATGAAAAAGTATTTGCCCCCTTTCTAATTTTCTCTACGTTTGCATATTTGTGATACTGAATGTTATCAGATCTTCAACCAAAACCTAATATTAGATAAAGGGAACATAAGTGAACAAATAACACAACAATTACATATTTATTTCATAAACAAAGTTATGCAACACCCAATTCCCCTGTGTGAAAAAGTAATTGACCCCTTAAACTCAATAACTGGTTGTGCCACCTTTAGCTGCAATGACTTCAACCAAATGCTTCCTGTAGTTGTTGATCAGTCTCTCACGAATTCATGGTTCCTTCTATTAAGGCAAGTCGTCCAGGTCCTGAGGCAGCAAAGCATCCCCAAACCATCACACCACCACCACCATGCTTGACCTTTGGTATGATGTTCTTACTGTGGAATGCAGTGTTTGGTTTTCGCCAGGCATAATGGAACCCATCTCGTCCAAAATGTTGACTCAAGTTTGCCAAAAAGCACCTGGATGATCATCAAGACTCTTGGAAGAACGTTCTATGGACAGATGATTCAAAAGTATAACTTTTTGGACGACATGGTTCCAGTAATGTTAAAGCTGATCTACCCCCTAAAAACAAAAGTTCAAATTAAGTTTTGAAGGAGAGACAGACCGTTATCAACAAGAGTTCAGCCCAGGACAGCTGATCTGATATATTTCCAAGAGCACCATACCAATCTAGCGTTACAGGCAACCACACGACCTCAAACACAAGATTAGGAATAATCTCAGAGAGATCCAGTCAAACAGAAGTTTAGTGAGAGTTTAGCCAAAGTGTACACAGAAACATACTTCTTAGGTTTAGAGGGTGATTTCTCTTTTTTGAACCATGAAATGTTTCTACAGTTTCATCAAAAATGAGAAGCACATCATGGAGAGAGATATTGTGAAGCCACACACACACACAAACATACACATCACAGGGCCTGATAACTGTGCATGGCTACTTGAACAGCATGAATACCTGAGAGGAAGGTGAGAGTGAGACGACCGTCTACGCTCTATACTGCGGTTGAGCTTCATACGGCGGAAAAACATGGAATTCCCGTGTCCTCGAGTGTGGTCGTGATCAGGGGACACAGGTGAGTTGGCGGAGGTGACGATGGGAGAGGTGGGGGTCAGGGTGTGGGTGGTCAACCCCTCAGGGGTCTCCCACAGATTCATCTGTCGTGTCAGCTTCCTCTGACTCATCTCTGGGAGCTCTGGGCACGATGGAGAGGACTGACTGAAGAAACCACCATCCCTCTCTCCCTCTCTCCTTCTCTACCTACCTCCCTCCCTCCCGCCAAGCAAAAACTCTGTCTGTCAAACTTTGTCTGCTACTGCCAACACTTCAACCTCCAAATCTGTCTGTCAGTCACTCTCCCTCCTACGCTATCCCCCCCCCCCCCCCCCCCCCCCCCTTGTTTCACGGTTCAGTAGCACAGCTCACGTCCCAGACAAAGAGAGTTCTCCTGCACACACCAGCACAAAATCCTGCCAGTCAGAAAGCCCTTGATAACTGACCCTAATCCTA
Organism: Coregonus lavaretus; assembly: GCF_964263955.1. NCBI lineage: Eukaryota > Metazoa > Chordata > Actinopteri > Salmoniformes > Salmonidae > Coregonus > Coregonus lavaretus. The sequence continues at coordinate 42,974,930 of NC_139989.1, forward strand.
TAGTTGTATTCCTGGTCCCAATACTCAGAGTCCTCGTTCAGTTGAAGTCTTCGTGCTTTGATCCTGAAGCCCTGGAGTTCTGCTGCGTTTGCCCACTTCCTCTGTTCAGCTCCACACCACTTTGTTCCCTGTTTCTCAGCAGCTTGTGCTTGTCCTTCTCTGCCTGTGTAGGTTTGTTTTTGTTTCCTCTGTCACTGAAGGGTGACGGTGCAGCTATAAACCACAGCCTCTCTCTCAGATATCAGCTATCTGAACAGGGCCACTCTCAGGAGAGGCCTTCTGATATTTCACTAGCTCAGCTCTCGCTCGCTCTCCCTCGCTCTGTCTGAGTCCATATACTTTTCCTGTGTGTCCTGTCCTGCCTCGCCGTCCTCGTCTTCCCCGACCAGGCCCCTCTGGGACACTGTTGCTGCCTGTCTGCCCGATGTCTCACTCACACACACGCCACCTGGAGGCCGTCCTGCCGCCCTGTTTCCTAATCTTTCTCTCTCCTTTTCTCTGCCTGTTTTAAAATAACTCCTTTATTTTCTCCACCTCCCCCTGCTGCAAGTGTCTCTCTCTCTCTCTCCTTATCTCACTGCTCACAGTTCCTCTAGCAGAAACAGACCACAGGCAGTAGAGAGAGAGAGCGAGCGAGAGAGAGAGAAGAAAATGAAAGGAAGTGAGGCCAGGGAAAGGAGGGAGGTAGAAAGTCAAGGAGAAAGAGGAGGGAAGGGCAGAGGAGAGGAGAAGGAGGAGTGACTCATGGCCTGTGGAAATGTTTACAAGAACTTGCATGATTTGCTTCCAAAACATTATTTTTTAACATCAACAGCCAAGCCAACAGCCAAGCTTCTTGACCTTTGCAGTACACATAAAAACATAGGCCTACTGACCAAGTACAGAACTACTACACAAACAGACCACTACTCCGAGAAGATCATTTTGTGAAGTTTCAAATGTACTGCATCCGCATACACATCAGTGTGTTAGTGTGTGTGTCTGACCAAAAGAAGAGAGAAAAGAGAAGAGTTTATCTGCATGTATGCATGAACGCTTGTGTATGTGCATGCGTACAAAGTGAGTTTGCGTGTATCTGTTTGTTTTTTCATGCTAATGTGCATCTTCTGTCATCCATTTCTTTGTTTTTGCAGCAAGAGTAAATCCCTGTGCATGAATTCTACATCCCACTAGGCTGACTAGACAAGGAGCAGCACAAATACTATCCACAGAGTAGAACACTACAGAGATGAGATGCCTTGTCAACCACATGTTTCCCCCTCCTCTCTCTCTCTCTCTCTCTCTCTCTCTCTCTCTCTCTCTCTCTCTCTCTCTCTCTCTCTCTCTCTCTCT